>NW_028288779.1:1737500-2085000 GCF_059628265.1 Tinamus guttatus
ACGCTGCCTTGCTGGGCATCATATTTTATCTGAGATGCAGTTGGTGAATGTATAATTAAATACTGGGATATCATGCAGCAATATGACAAGAAAATGTGTGTTTTGGTGGGGAAAGAGGCAGAAGTCTTGTTGCCCAATCACTGTTAAGATCTTAGCTAGTGTCAAAATTGCACAAAATATACGTATTCAATAAAGTGTATGGCGCTGCCTTGCCCTTGCCCAGCATCTTAAATAATAGGATGCTAACAGTCGTGGGGCCCTGTCTTTGAATGGGCTTGGATGACTGGTCTATTAAAAGGGACTGGAGATGTGGGATAGAGAAACAAAGCAAAGAACAGGATTTCAGTCAATTCTAAGGGAAATATTTCTAAAGTTTGCATTGAAATTGTACACTATGTATGTGGATAGTGAATTCCACTGAACTGCTTGAAAATTCCAGTTTAAAACATCAAAACTCCCAGGGGACATTTACAACATTTGGTTCTAAGTTGCTTTAGATTATCTAACTCTTTGGCATATAAAAATCATTGACTTCTGTTACAGATCATCATAAGGTGTCCAGCATTGCCTCGACAACAGTTCTTGCTGTGGAGCTGTTCCTGTCTGCTCACCTTTACATCTTGGCAAACAAAATTAGATTTTTCAAAGTCCACAAGGACGTCTAAACCTAGTGTTTACTTGTGAGAATACAAAAAAAAAAAAAAAAAAACGATATATCCTTCACATATAAAAATTTCAAATCACAGTACAAGATAGAGAACACTTTCATAAAGCAGTTGTGAGATTGCCTTTAATATGTCACTTCTTCCACCCCCTGTATTTATTTTAGGTTGGAGTCTTACATTGGCTATTACTCCTGAACTACATGAAAAGATAATAAATTTGAGCCAGGTATTTGAAGCTGAATGTTTCAATTAATTTTGTAAAGTACAGCAAAGTTGTAAGACAGCTGAGACTGAGGTAGAATGAAGAGCATTCTCAGATGCTTTAAAGACATGCTGGAAGATCCACAGAAAAAAAAATAGTTATGCCCATCCGATGCTTCAAGTATGACAGAAAGAAGTTGACTCTATAGCTTTAATTTGCCAAGTCTGAAAATATTTAGATGCTTTTCTTTCTGAACAGCAAATAGTACGTTGTTCAACATGGTGAGGAACCAGTCATATCCCTTAGCTGGAATAAGACTAGGCAAATTTTGCCAGGTGTAAATGAGGTTTAATTAGTCAGCTTTTCTTTAGTCATCTTCTACTTCTTATTTTGTTTGTTTATTTGTTTTTTCTTCCTACGTACCTCTGAAATACTGCAAGAGCCAGAATAACACATTATCACACCAAAACTATCCAGCTTCTGCCGCCCCAGCATTAAAATAGCTGTTGCTAGATGTGACAGAAATCAGTGCTGGGGACCTCAAGAAAAGAGTGAGGATACAGGCTCTGAACATCTGCAATTCTGTTTCACACAAGTGCAGAAATACATGTGCTTGTCTGATAAAAGACTTGGCAGAGAAAAGCAAGTAGATTTCTCTCCCATCTCATATATAATGAAACATTAATATAAAGTCTCAATGAAGCTTCTCAGCTGAGGAAAATACAGAAAATTTTCATTATGTTAAGTCAAAGACTCCGATTCATTTTGTCTACAGTAGAAAGACACGCAACAGTGACTTACTATAGGCAACATTTCATAAATTAATATCTAGATCATTACTCTTGTATATATTTCCTGGAAAGATTTTTTTTTCTATGAAATACATATTCAATTAGCTCATTAACTTTCTATTTTTATTGCTTGTATTCTGCCTTGTGGACTCTTCTGACAAGGTAACTGCTGAAGTCAAGCTGCCGTCAGAGGACTTACTTACTCTCACTTGCTTTAATACAATGGAAATTTGATTCAGTCTGTCCTTTCTGCTTCTTCTGTTACGTATGAGGTTATCCAATGTTCTCCCTGTTTATCTCTAGTAAATCCTCATTTACCCTCCAGAGTTGATCATTAGGGTATTAGTATCCTTGAACGTCCCCACAATTAAAGTCAAGATCAAAAGGAATTCTTCACATTTCTGATTTCTCTTCAAAGAATCTTTATCCTGTTTGGTAAAAGTCTGCAGAATACTATATATACTTTCATCAGCATGAAGAAAATAAATAGGTGGATTACCCAAAATCTGGTCATCAAGTCAGTAGCAGAGTCGAGGGCATATCATTTACTGTTAATGTAATGTGATCAACAATGCTAAAAAATTAGATTCACTTTTTTTTTTTTCTATAGACTTCTTGTCCTGAGAAAAACACTTTACTTTTTTGATGCAAAAATCCTTTTGGCACTTCATAGGAAGCATATGTTGAAATATTTCTAGAGTTCTAAATCTGTGAGCTTCATTTCTCCATTCATAGAAGGAAAGTATGAGACTCCTGCTAGTAGCTCATTGCCATAGGAGTTTAAAAATGCATAAAATCAAATTCTCTACTACTTCAAACTGGAATAGCTCAGTGGAAACAGGTCTTCTTTTTGTGACTGTTCCATGCCGTACTGAAGACAGACACCAAAAGAGATCCACCCCTGCTTCCCTGTGTACTGGTTTTATACTAGAACAAATGGTGGAATATCCTCTGAAACATACCTGTGTCACCAGGGTGAATATCAGGTGCCCGTAATAGCGTTTCAACAAAACTCAGGCATTATTAATTAACAACGAATATTTCTTAAGCTTACTTAGTAGATGCATCCTGGTAAAGTAGGACTGATTCTTTTGCTTCTTATGAAAATGCTACACATAATTAGCATTTTCTCAGTGACAATTATTTTCGTGTGTTTGAATTCTGTCATTTTTTCTGCCAAGGTATTTCCTGAGTACCTACCACACTTTAATATGTATAAACCTTCTGTGATGTTCAAAAGTACTGTTTTCACTGTTTCACAGGAATTTAGAAATTGTATGTTATAGAAAGATCTCAAACTGTTTCTTGGGTTGTACCGTACGTCTGTGGAAAAAATAGATGACAAACAAAGTTTTTCTGAGGCCCATGATGGACAGTCCCTATGAGAATTTTTAGTGAGTGCATTCCTCTCATATTCTAAAGATCCACGTAACAATAAATGTACATCACCTCTATTGCATTTCCACACTCATTCCTGTAGATAATAGATTCTAAGTAAATCACATTTCATGACTGTCATCCAGTCTATATTTTATATCTTAAAGGAAATATTGTCATAAAATCTGTCATAAAATTTTTATTTCTTGTCCTTAAGTTCCACTGGTTGATGCAGGTCAATATAGAAGGAAGGAAGGAAGGAAGGAAGGAAGGAAGGAAGGAAGGAAGGAAGGAAGGAAGGAAGGAAGGAAGGAAGGAAGGAAGGAAGGAAGGAAGGAAGGAAGGAAGGAAAGGAGGGAGGGAGGGAGGGAGGAAGGAAGGAAGGAAGGAAGGAAGGAAGGAAGGAAGGAAGGAAGGAAGGAAGGAAGGAAGGAAGGAAGGAAGGAAGGAAGGAAGGAAGGAAGGAAGGAAGGAAGGAAGGAAGGAAGGAAGGAAGGAAGGAAACTAAAAAGTGTGAAAAGAACTATACTAATAGAAGTGAAATATGACTTGCAAAACCTGGCATGAAAAATGCTTGACTTTAATGCTATAACTTGTCGCCACATCACAGAACTGAAATAACTATGATATTTCTTCACAGTCTTTAAATGGAGAGAAAAAAAAGTAATCTTTTCTCTTTTTTTTTTTTTCTTTTTATAAGAGCATATAGCCCTTAGCTCAGAAAATCCAGTAATGTTAATCCAGTGTTGTACTGCAATAGTTATTACGTCAGTAGTATATGGTGTGGGGTGATTTAGAAGAAGTGGAAATATATTTGGGGATTGCATCACTCATCTCTGCAATCTCTCTGATGCAAATTTCATGAAGAAGAGATGATTCAGCACCAGTGACATGGTGTCCAGCTGTTTTCTAGCTATGTAGCCAGAAATGCATGGCAAAATAGGAATGCTGAATGGTGCTGTGGAAAAGAGAGGGAAAACAGGATGAGAAAGAGAGAGAGAGAGAGAAAGAAAAGAGAAAGAGGACTTCTTGCTTGAAGTGGTTAGAAATACAGGACTGGTATGATGACATGCAGAAGAACCCCAGCCAACCCCACCCCAAAAGAATCCCCAATGTCAGAGTCCTCTGAAAGGCTCTGGAGATGACCTCGTTAAGATATTGAACACGACACCAAGCAGAACCAGCCACCAAGATGCTGTGGGCATACACACTGGAAGAATTTAGATTGCCAGAACATGACCCAGAGCTTCTTATGATTCTTCTCTGTTGTTTTACTGCCCTCCTTGTCAGAGCAATTTATTTAGCCACTTTTCACTTTGAATACTAAAATGTGCATGCTTCTGAAGGATAATAAGTTCCTTGAAATTTGACTCATTTTGCCAGTTCTTAGGTCTTTTCACTCACCTTTTCCTCATTAAAATAAGGAAAGAGCGGAGACTGTGCACTGACTTGGAACGATCTTTATCTCTTCTGAGGCAATACAATTTCTGCTGTGAGAACAGGGTTTTCTGAGAAACTTACCTCAAACCCACATATAAACAATATAATGGGAATTAAAAAAAAAAAAAAAAAAGGAAAGGAGAAGCTTAAAATGTATTTTCTTCAACAACAAAAATGTGAATGGCAAAGAATCGCTCTGTACCTGATGCACTGAAACCATGTCCCATTATGCTGAACATCATTTTCTCTTGCTTCTTGTACCCTGATATTCTGCTGTCTCTGCAGAGATTGCAAGGTCTGTAGGACAGAAAATTATCTTTTCATTGAATATTGTATGGTCTCATGCACACCAGATCTTCTGATCATACCTGTCTATCACAATTGAAATGGCATATGAAAAATAAATGTGAGTCTTGCCATACTTGTGAACAGAAAAAGAGTTACAAGCTTCCTTCATCCTGGAGGCTCTTGAGGTCAGTCAACTGTTGTTACAGAAGCTCCGTTGGAAAGATCTTTGGCAAAAATAAAATAAGATAGCGGAGAGAAATCGTCTTGAAATGAACCATTTCTCCAGGTCGGAGGGTTCATGGAGCAGCATAAGGCACTGTGTTCTTTCTTTTCAGTTCAGGAAGAAGACTAGTATAGCACCATAATAAGCAAACACAGGTGTCACCAAATTGATACCACTGAGGTTTCCAAGCATATTGTCTCGATAGAAATGAAAATAAAATATTGACCTTTAGTTGCAGCAAACTAATAGCAGCAGCTTAATGTGAAGAAGAATTTAGTCACCTTTTTGCATATAGTCTAATAATTCTAATAAAACCTAGTTAGTCAACTGGTGACGCCATTAGGATTCACTTCAAAGAAAGAGCTGATTTGGTTTTTCTTCAGTGGATTATTCCCTACAAACAGAGACAATTTTGTTCTGCTATCTAGCACGCTACTCTATCATATAGTGGCTATACGTACTACACTTGCCCTCCTTCACAAATCATTTACATACAATGACAAATCCCAGAGCATGAAAAACAATAAATGGAAAATCATTTAGCGTGGGCCAGCATCTCTAAAAAAAGAGATAATCATAGCTAATACTGATCACATCAGTAAATTCCTTGGCTCTGTGGGCTGAAGTTCTAATGAGAAGAGATTGCTCCCATATAATTTACTTTACAGCCTGCAGCATTGAAATCCCAAACAGTAAATAAGGGCAATGCTCAGAAAACACTATGTAGGTGTGAGAAGGACAGTGGCTATCTGATAGTCATAACTGGGCTTCTAAATCATGGGAAAATGTAGGTAGGCTGTGTGAGATAAAAGGTCAGAAAACCAGAGTGTTTGAACTGAGGAATAAGAGTCTTTCTATCTGTGCTCTTAAGCTCTGAGTTACCATGAGAAAGAAGAATCTCTGACCACACAAACATTCACTTTAATATTTCACTGCCAATATCACTTCCGATATTTATCAGATGCCCAGCGATTAGTATCTTTGCTACTGTGAGTGAAGAACTTCTCTAGTATATAACAAAAGTATTGAAGTATTGTGGGGGAAGAAAGGAAGTGAAGGCAAAAAAAAAAAAAAAAAAAAAAAAAAAGCTTTATTCTCTGAAGCAGAAAAAAAAATGAATTGTTCATCTTAAAAAAAAAAAAATCCAGTAAGTTCTACAGAAAGAAAAAAAAAGTTTCATGAGCTTCCAGGTGTATAGTGTATACATTTTAGCATTGCAACAGTATGCTACTTATTTAGTTGTGCACCTAATTCTTCTTGTATTGCAATGAAAATTCTGTTTTCAGTGATACTCGTGTCCTGAGAGGAAATCCAATTGCAAATGCAACTATGTTTCTTCAGCATTCTTACAAGAAGTCAGATTTTAAGAATTACTTTTGAAGCCCTGATTTTGCATACACTTGCATGTGCCAGGATTTTTACATGCTAGAGCAATCACCTTATCACACACTGAAGTATTTCTAGGATTTAGGATCTGCTGATAGAAAATTTATTTTACTACATACTGATTTTAAATGTTTTCAGATAAGCCGCCATTTCAAAGAATGAGAAACAGCTAATCAGAATGTTTTGGTCTGTCTTGTGAATCCAAGGAGATCTGCAAGCAGGGAAGTGACGCAAACCATTAAATAGTCTTTGTTATAAATCAGTCTTTCAATTTTAGAAAACAAGTGGCTAAAGAAAACATTTTAACAAGGCAGTCCTTCTCTACTGTATTCATCAGCTTTTGAAAACAATTTCTACAGAAATCAATTAAGTATGTTAAATACTTCTATATGTTGAATCATAAAATTCCAGTAGGTTTTCCACACAAGGTCGTATAAGCAGATTCTTTATAAAATAATGCCCACTTGACTCAAGGAGGCAATCAAAAATGCACAGCAACTGACATGGTTCTAACGATTCTGTGCATTTCTTTAACCTCTATTAGGAGGTGAGAGAAGATGCATATCATAGATACCAAGAGATTTTCTGTTTGAAAGTAATACAGTACATCTGGATCGGCAAATGCTAAATAATCAGTCCCAAGAATCTGACATACTGAATAGTCTGGTCAGGCTACTCAATTAATGGCTAAAGATATCATATGTGCCTTCTATCTGAAGCATTTACACATGACATGAGATCCCCTAACATGAAACAAAATCCCTGACCCTCATTTCTGACAGTAACAGTAGCTGCAAGTACTTAATATGTTGTGGAGCTAGAGTTGTGAAATCTCTCTTTCCCTATAAATATTCAGGCAGTGCTGTAAAGAGTTTAACTTCATGTTCTGCAAGGCTCAAATCGCAGTTTGAGAGGTGTTCTCAAATTTTCAAGGAATCTTCACATTATGAAGCATTTCATAAGTTCTCAGAATCATGAATATTGCTCTTGGAAAAGGTTCTCCAAGAAAATCCTGCTACAGATTAACCAAGAGATCCCATCCTCGGTTGATACAGATCAGATTAGCTGATTTCCCCCACTTGAGGATTTGGCCAAGGAACTGTATATTATTTGCATTTGATTTGTTGAAACACACTGAAGCTGATATATTTTGGATGATTAAAATTTCTAATAAACTCTGCAAGCATATCCAATAATCTTCACTGGATTTGCTTTTATGAACTAAACTGAAATATCCTCATCCACGCAATTAATCAGATGAAGAAAGATCACAATGCCTAGTTGAAGAAAAATGTAAAGAGTCAGAAAGCCTCTTCTCCCCATTCCTGACTCTCATTCCCCAGTTATATAGGTGATAAATAGGAGTGACCTCAAGAAAAGCAATGGAGTTTTGTCACAGCAAATAGAAGCATTCATGCTTTTCAAATTATGTATAATATATTCTATGCACACATATGTATATGCAGAAATTCACATTTTTTTTTCTAATGAATCCTTATTTAGGATGCTCTAAGCAAGATACTTATACTTTTGCTTATGTTTAAGTCACATAAATACATATATCATTATTTGATAAATTTTCTAGAATGTAGAAGCAATATTCTGGGGAATCTAAAGCACCAGTCAAACTTATAATATATATTCTAGTCCCTAACTCACTACTAGGATATAAATCTTATTAGGATATAAATCTTGAAATATATTAGAGTATAAATCTTGGAATAAACAATATATTTTTAGAGCTACAGAGATATACCATTTACTGTAAAAATATTTTCCTTGGCAAGAGAGTAACACATATGCATATTTCTTATGCCACTGGCAACCGCAAATTAAAGATCTAATTTTTATACATTCATTTCAATTTGATGCAAATTAACTTAAATAGGGACTCTAAAATGACATGAGCATCAACTGCGTTTTTTAACGTGTGCCCGTCAAACATGACTTGCCCACCAAAGCTAGATGCAGCTTAATATGCATGTGCATATGTATCCTCCTGCTTGAAAATATATTTATTTACATGGGGATTTCTACTTTTTTTCAGATCTCTTTTCAAACAACCTGTATGAAAGGAAAGGAACTTTAAAAAGCTGTTTTTTCAAGCAGACCAAAACTTGGCTTGTCACGAGGATTCTAATATGTTTTTCCTCCATCTGACCTTTGCTCTGAATTTATACGATGGAAGTTTTAGGGTGGTAGGACTGAGAGGTAAATGTTTGCTGGGTTCATTAGCTGTTTTGGATGGTACCCAGCTTTATAATAAAAAAAATAAAGAAAAAAAAAAGAAGGGAAAAAAGTAAGAAAAAATAAAGAAAGAAATATTTTTCATGCCTCTTCAATTAGGCCCCCGGGTAAAGATCATACAGCTTTGAAATGGTTCCGTTTTGACAAAGTTCCAAAGTGCTATACACATTAGGGAAAACTAGAGTTTGCTGTAATGTAAACTGTTTAACATGCACACCGAGGTCAAATCTAAATTTTCCCAAGAGTTTGGGTTTGTTTAAACATTAGAACATGGTTTGGTGTCAGTGAATAGGAAAATTTTAATGTTGTGGGTGGGAATCTACCCATCTCTCTTTGTTAAAGCTCCAAAGGCTACTGCAATAAAAATATCCATTTACCAAGGGGGCTATTGTGATAAGCATCCAAAGACATTACGCATTGGTGTGAAAAAAGCAAGCAGGGACAGACATCAGCATTGTGAGTGAAAAGAAACAAGCCTTCTTTTTTTTTTTTTCTTTTTTTTTTCTTCTTTTCTTTGTAGGAGTTCCAAAGTCCAGTTTTAAATGATTTTTATTTTTTAAGCGTGGTCTAGTTATCTCTACACATAATCTTCTGATTGAATATAACAAGGCCTGGATAGCTCTAAGAAATTCAATAAGAGCTCCATATTTTATCTGTGTTTTCTAACCATGCCCTTCAAACCAGTGTGCTCTGTATTTACCTGTAGAGTCTGAAGCACACCCAGGAGGTGTAAACCAGCAGAGCTTTCTCAGGACAGCGTCTCAAATAAGGTAAATGGGCAGTAATGTGACATAAAGACAACTGTACTAAATTTTGTCATTTAAGACAGGGCCTCAGACATTTAACACTGAGCTAACGTTAGTGGTACCAATTAATCATTAAATTTTGCAGTGCCACAAAGTGGAGAAATAGCACTGATAAAAAACCCTGAGACAGTTGAACAATCCTATACATTTCAGTAAATATTTTAAACTTTTAGAAGATCTTTGCACACTTTAGAAAATAAATCTTGTTTTTCTTTTTTTTTTTTTTTTGTAAACCTGGTGTTAAAATCAGTTGTCTTTAGAGCTTATGATACCATATGAGATATTAGGAATAGCCAAATTTAATGTCCATCAATAAATGTTTATGATTCAAGTGTTTGTTACACATTGATGTGTAACTAATGAGCAAGTCACTGCACTATGCTGGGTGGTTGTCTGCATGTTAAGGTATGTACAGAAGAAGGCAGTAATGCACCATTCTCTTAAGCTGGGACCCACATCTGTGCAGAAAGAGAAATATTCACAACAACTTTATGCATTTAATTAAGCTGGCTACATTAGATAGCCAAAAGTATATTGAAATACCTGGCAAAGTTTAGTTACTAGCTCTCCTTGTGGGTCTAAGGCTGCCCAGAAGACAGCATTTGGAGGAAATCTTTAGCAAAACAGCACATTTCACATTATGAGTGACAATAATGGAGAGCTTTGGAAACATGTTTACTGTGGACTTTTTCTTGGTCTTACTTCAGTGCCCAATGCATACACATAGAGAGGCTATAAGGCATTCAGATGATCTCTGGTGCTGTATAAATGAGCAATGTTAAGTAATAAAATCCCAAGCTATGCTTGGTTTTGAAAACTAAAAGCAATGTTCATGGATGGCACTCAGTAAAGCAGTGTAGCTTTAGTGTCCTATTTTTTTTTTTCAGAGGAAATACTCTATTTGCACATTTGCAGAACCAGATATGTGTGCAGTCTGAATGAAAACAGCTAGGGCAACTTCTAAACGACCCATCACTGATTTAGCTTTGCACAGCTGGAACTGCAAATCAGCTTTCCCAAAAGTTTGATGGTTACATGTTGATTCTGAGAAGGCCCATGTATTCCCAAGTAACCATTGCACTTTGGGGAAAAACTGATTTAGGTCTCATGCAAGTTTCCTGATAAGAAACTGGGCATCTGTTTATTCAAAGCCAAAGGAAATCATTTAGGCTTTTATTAAGAAATGGAAATATAACAGCTATCATCTCTGGAGAGTCTCATGGACTTTCTTTGTTCTGTATCCATGTATCTGCTATGTGATTCATAGCATAGATGCAGATCTTGGTCCCCTTGGAAATAGAGAGCTCTTAGATGCTATCCCCTGACACTACTGAGATGCAAAAGCCAGCTGATGATGAGAATGGTAGAGAAACTGGAACTCAGAGGCTTGAGGGTTGAATAAATAATAACATTGTTTTGACCAGGTTCCCCAAATCATCTGTGTCCCAGCTCACCTGCCTTGTGTGGGTGGCAAACTATAAGTATTTGTTAATTAATTTTTACCAACAGAAGAGAGCCAAAGATATTTTTAGGCCTTTTTATCCGTGTAAGTAAAAATGTATCATCACGAGGAAAGTTTATCATTTCCAATCAGTGAAAGGTTCAGGGACGCAAGCCTTGCCTCCCAGCTTCCACCCCATGCTTCAAGATCTGCAAAGAATGGGCACGTAGCAGAAATAAGACTCCAAGGAAATGGCTATGTCTTCACATGGGATCACGTCCAAGAAGTGGGGGGAGATGTCAAAAGACAGCAGGTGTTCAGAATTAAGAAATCCTATTGAGTCAGGATTGTTATCAGCAGGGTGATGTAATGAATTTATGAGCTGCAGAACACGTGCAGATTTGCCATAACGCTTTGCTATAGAAATACCAGCTTCCAGTTCTTGAGATAAAGAGGCCACCTCTCAGTTAATTCTAAGAAATAGGACTCTTATTTCCCCCATGAGGTAAATACTGAAGAGCTTATCGCAATATGTTACGTATATTGCAGGAAGGGGAGATCACAGCTTTCTGCCCTCTCCATACTGCCCTCCGTTTTGCTCAGATGGTACTGTGGTGAAAAGGCTGTTCTTACACATTAAATGGGAATATATTGCCATGACTCATGCAAGTAATTGTCGACTGACATAAGAATATTTTGTAGGGCCCTGTACAAGGCTAAATGAAGGCCCACCTGCAACCAGAACATCAAGTCCCAAACACATGTGCGATTGCATCAGAATATCACCTTTCGTTCAAAAAATAAATATATCTCTGGTCCTCTGTGACCTTCATAGCGCTAGTACATGGAAAAAACCTGGATTTGCAGAGAAGCCGAAGGCTTGGGAGAGAATTGCCCCAGGCATGAGAACAGCATAGTTTTTTAAGGAAACTAACTTAGAAAATGTAGCAACATGGAATTACAGAGAATACAGACTAGTATTTTTCTGCCATTAAAAATCCCAATTTCTTAGAGAAGGAAATGTCTGTGTGTAAGGTTTTTTTTGTGTTTGAAGAATCATGAAATATGTAATGAGGAAAAACTTGACATCTCCACAGGTAAAATGGTTCGTCTCTTTTAAGGAAGAAATATCTCCGATCAGCAAAAGAACTCTTAATTCTTGTGAAGGGAAGCTGTTTCCTATTAAATACACAAGCCCTGTAGTACTATAAGCTCTTCTGTAAATATCTTTTCATTAAAATCATATTCAATAAATCAAAATGACTTAGAAGGTGAACCTTAGCATATTGTACTTTGAACCCAACTACATGACATGAGTTCTGAATCTCCCTACCTGATGCAATATCACTGACTTAGATAGAAGAAAGGCAATTTTCACCAGCCTGTAGAATTATCCTTTTCTCAGGAGAATATTAATCACTGTCATAACTGGATGAGAAATGTTGAAAAGTATGGACAAAGGAGGGAACCTTGTGTCTGAAAATCTTCCATTGACTTCAGAAATATCTGTGAAATTTAAATATTGCTTTCACTAATGTGGGTGATGAAAGTCAGATCTTGGTGATGGAGAAAAGTCCCTTCTCCAGTTACTTTTTACTCAGAGAGAACTTTTTTACTTCTATTATTGTCCATGTTGCGTCCTCGATTTTGTCATAGATTTCTGTAGCTTCCTAAATTTCCATTTTTTCTTCCAGAAGAAAAAAAAAAATGTTAATTTATAAAACAATTAAAAATAACTAATTATAGCAAAATGTCCCTGGTTCACACTAAACCCATTCCAGTTAGTAAACTGGAGTGCTGGGTTTGTCCCTCATTGATAGGAATTTCATCAATATAAGTGATACAAATGTTAGCACTCTGACTTGTGCTACCTTTGCAGTTTGGGCTTTTTGGTACAATTTAGTTCTGTCTAACAATACTGAGACCACAGCAAAGAAAGAAAATTTCTCTCCTGGTTTCTCTTTGTAGTACATGACGATAGATAAGGACCTCCAGGGTATGACTGACCCAACTAAGATTTAACTGCATTAATTGCAGGAATCTTACAGCAGCTACATTCAGTTAGATAGGCTGGATTAGTAATTAAACAAGTCTGATCTTGTTTAAGAGTATTTGCTATGTCCCCATCTCTGCCTTCTCCTTTAAATAGGTATCGTCTGTAAAGCTGCTTGGTTAGTACATTGGTTTTCATTTTCAGCCCCCAGATGCATTCATAAATAGCTTGCTGTGATGACACTTCTCATCTTCTGTTGTTGACATTGCTAGAAGATGCTTTTCTCTTGGTAAGATTAGCACAAAAATATTCAAATAAGGAACTGCACAAGATTTGCATGTTACAACTCAAAGTGAACCCTGTTATTCTTATCACCTGCATCTTCCTCCTAGCTACCATCTCGCGTGATACCATGACCTCCTACATTGATGAATCCTGCAAGAGTGAAGAGTTAGATATTAAGGGTGTATGTCTGGCATTTCTGAGGTCAATGGCTGTTTTGCCAACAACTTCAGTAGATCCAGAGTCATTTCATAGAATAGTTTGGCTTCAGTCCTGCATATGGTTATGAGTGAATATATCATCCCTCCTACTCAGACTCCAATTAAGACCAGTTCTATATGTAATTGCAATCCCTTGCACCAAATACTGTCAAAGATCTATAAGCATAGATATTAATTACTCCAGTCAGCAATGATGTCCGGAGATCTTTGCACAGACTAAAGGGCAGATGCTTTCAGAAATTCAAGGTGCTAGCTGAGTACAGAGAAACAATTATTGAATGTAGCATCTCATCTTTTAGCAACAGCAATGCATATGAAGCCTATAGATGTGTTGTTTTAGTTATGGCTATATAATTAGTAAATATGCAGTGTCTTCTGAGAGAAGAATTGGTCCCATTATAACTTATATTTTTGCGTGTGCTTTTAACCCATAAATCAGAGCTGAATGGGTTCCATCTTGCATCAGTCTTTAAAAATCAAGGAAAATGATTTTTTTTTTTTTTTTCAGTTAAAGCTCTGCCCCACTAAAGGCCATAGGATGTAATCTACCACTGATACTGAGTAAAGAAAATTCATGTTTACTATTCATGTAATGCATAATGCCAGTAATATTCATTAGAGAAAAAAAGGAGCCTCATTTCATAGTGATAGAGTGATACTGCTGTGAGTAAAAATGTGCACAGTAATTAGTAGATTTGGACATTAAAAAAAAAAAGAAGAAAAAAAAGAAAGAAATCCAGTTACCTGTCTTCAATAGAATGAAGTTCGTTTCTAATCATTTACTCAAGATCGAGAAAAAAACATTTTAATACATGGGTGATGATGATCTCACAGGACTTGTTTTCTATCTTCTTCAACAGCAGCTCCCTCCAAAGTTTTTTTCTTCAGTTTCCTGACTCGACAGGAACAGGAGTAGCAGAAGCACCTAGTCAGAAACAGCTCCTAGAAAAATAATGTGTATCACTAACAGTACACACCGTAAATGTGGAACTCTATATGCAGTGATGTTCCATAGGAATATAAGGCTAGAGGCATTTTTGATATACAAATTTTATATTCTAAATATAAAATTTTCAACAGTTTCATGGGATTTGGAAGAAAATGTACAGTGCTTCTCAGGACTGTAGCATCAGGGATAACTTTCCCATGTAGAGAGAGAGCATAGGAGGAAAAAAAAGTTTGAATGATATAAGTCTATACTTCTAAAGATCAACACTGTCTATTGTATTATTTTTGCAAATGTATTCAACCAAGTTCTTAACTGGATTTTTGTATTGTGGGAGAAAAAAAAAGTCTTCAAAAGATATGGTTATATGTTACTGGAGAGCCATTAGTGACAGTGGGATAGACAAGCAGGTTGATCTAAGAATCATACTTGAACAAATGACAGAATCTTCCCCTTGGAAACCTTTATTAATATGATTATCACGTTTTCTATATTGAAAAAAAAAAAAAAAGAAGAAGAAAAACAACTTTTTTTGTGCTGTTTTCTGTTATTTCCATCCAGAAGAAGTTGAGAGCAAACATCTTTGGGGAACTTGTGCCATCTGGCCGCACAGCACGGGCTCCCTCCGATGAGCTGGAACAAAGGATGGAGCCGGGTGGGAGAGCGGCGCGCGTGTGTGTGCATGTGTGAGCCGCACGTGTGCGCGCGCGCGTGCACAAAGAAGTGGTGATCAGACGTTGCTGATAAGGGAAGCCAGTGGTGCTTCTGGGTGATGTGTGTATTCAACTCCAGGCTGACTCCTCTTATGCTAATACAGCCAATTTCCTCTTTTATTTCATTTCTGGAGCCTGAATCTGCGATCTCTGATAAGGTTCCCAAGGATACCGCCTTCACTCACAAATGGGGAAGTGAACGGGCGGTGGGGGTAGGTGACGGAGACGTGTAACTTGCAGAGAGCACTAGTGGATGAATAATTTAAAACTCCACCAGGAGATTTGAGGCAAAACGCAGAGATAAGAGACACCACAGGGTCTTCTCTGTTTATTCAGAGCTTCATCTTCCAATGACAGGTGACCTCTGGGGTCAAGGGCATTATGGGAGATGGAGCCA
The DNA here is from genome assembly GCF_059628265.1 of Tinamus guttatus. Lineage (NCBI taxonomy): Eukaryota > Metazoa > Chordata > Aves > Tinamiformes > Tinamidae > Tinamus > Tinamus guttatus. The sequence goes on from NW_028288779.1 coordinate 1,752,919, forward strand.
AGAGTGGGAAAAAAGGTACCACATCCCAGAAGGATGCAATGATTCACTCTATGCCAAATGAAAAATTGATCCTTTTCTTTTATTTTTCTACCCTATCCTTTGCAATTTTTTCCACTCTCCCAGTTTTTGCAGTGCAACTTTAAGGTGCCGGCTGAGCAGCGAGCTGCAGCTGGGGAGCAAAGCAGCTGGGGCAGAACAACTCTCAGGGCCGTTGTTCAAGCAAGGTCCTTCCCTAGCAGTCCTGTTGAATAGGATATGCACAAAGGCAACACATCGCATGACCCCATCCAGCAAATTGCTGCCTTTTGCTTGGGCTGTCTGAATTTGCAGCCCCTCAGAATCTTTCCACCATGTTTTTCAAACAGAATGCTGTAAATGGTTTTATACCTTGATTTCATTTATTTTACACTGGTTTTATTTGGTGTTTATAAAGAGGAGAGAAGAGCTCAAGAAATGCTTGTTGCTCCCTGGGCCTTACACAAAAAAAATGCAGCCAACATCCGCATACTCTGACTGTTGGTGCTGCCTTCATTTGATAAATGCTGAACTCAATGCCTCCTCTACAATTAGAAAAATCTGAAGCCATTCACCCTGGTCATATTTATATTTTTAGTTTTAGGTTCTTACAAATTCTGACAGTAAGAAATAGCCCTAGAAGAGCTCTGCTCCACATTATCAAAACCTTCTGCTCGGTCATTCCTATTTGTTTCAATATAATGCATCTATGACCTCTACAGCAGGAAAAAAGAAAAAAAAAAAGACAAAGTCAAACGTTTCTCAGTGCTGGTTTACATTTCCCTACCTCTTAAACTGCTGTTTCTGCTTTCCTCTGTTTGACTGTTACTCGTGTTTTCATTCCTGAGCAATCACATACCTTTTATCTTTTTAGATAAACATGAAAACATACTAAGGTCACTGCCCGGTGAGAAGTTAAGTTTTTGTGTGACTGCCACCCAGTTGTACCATGTACGAGGTTCTCTTCCACTTCCCCTCACTCCCACCGTGAGTCAGACCGATCTCAGAAATATTTCTTGCAGGCTTTTGGAAATGTTTGGACAAGTCCTAGGACTGACTCACATTGCACCTCAATTGCTAGTCAACCTAACCCAAGCCCAGACCGTTGCACTGGGTGGTAATAACCTGCCTGGACCTCTGGTGTGAGTCATGCCCAGCCATCTTGCCCACTCCTTTTCATGTTTTTGTTGTTTTTGAATTAATATCCTGATGAAACAGTTGTGCTCATGGGTCTAAACCTGAACATCTAACCCACAAAAGCCACACCACTGAGGGCTTGAAAGAGCAAGGTGAGCTGTAGAGTGTTGCTGTTCTTTATGTCCATGGCAGACAGCTTTTTGGGATCCTCTGGGTCCATCCCACCAGGCCAAACACTCTGACCCATTTACACCAGTCTGATTAGGTGCAGTTCTTCAACATCTGAACTGGTGTCAAACTGGGGCAAACAAGGTGGGAATCAGCCTTCCTGGTCTCACAAGAGTGTTTCTCACTAGCTATGAGTAATGGTGGTGGGTAAACAAAATATTCAGTTTCATGTTGCAAGTGAGAATAAGGAGGGGAAGGATGTTGCTACTGACTTTGTTTTAAATCATCGCACCCATTCAGGAGTGTTTCTTTTGCTTAAGAAGGCAGGACAACAGCACGAGGACAAAATGGTGGAATATTATAATGCACATCTGTGCACACAATTCTATGTCTCAAGACAAAAGTATGTGTTTTTACATGCACATACACATATACTGGCCAAGTCCGGAGTATCTCTAGACATTATACCTAATTAAGGTAGGCATGCATTCATATCCACATTGTGTCTGAAGCCCTTGTGTGTCCTACTTCTAGTTCAGAAGTATAACCATAAAAACTGTTTTCGACTTTACTGTTTTAAACCATTGCTGTCAAAGGCAGCAGTGAAGGTCACATTTTCCTTTTAAGAAGGAGTTATAGTTTGTGCTTTAAAATTCACTTCCTTTTTCACAGTATAAGACAGCAATAAGAAAAAAAATGCACATCGTGGGGGCATCTGGTTCATTTCCTCCTACTGTCAAAGAGGGTTCAAACTCACACGTATAGACTTATGGCTTCGGTAGATATTTGAAAAAAAAAAAAAAAAAAAAGTTCAAGATTTCCTACAGAGAGAGAAGGAAATGAATATTTTTCTGTTAGTTATTAAATAAAAATACATCACTAATTGCTGGAACAGAACTCAGAATTCAGGTCGTCTTCTTGAAAAAATGTCCTAACCTCTTCATATACCCACAGTTACTTCCTATGAAGTGGGAATCAAAAGGACACTGAATGGATATAACCTGTAGACTGGAGGATTTGATGGAAGTTACTAGCAAATATAGTGTTGATACACCACATGCCTTGTATTTTGTCATTCTCTTTTTCTCTTTTACTAGTTCTGGTTATTAAACACTGTGTTAGTAATGGCACATCAGTTTTGAAGCTGATATTTTCTAGATGTTGCACCTAAAAGTGATATGAGCCTCCAAAATGAAAGGCATCCTCTATCAATTTTAGGCAGAGAGATGCAGAGAAGTCACAGAATCTTGCATTTTACCTAGAATCTTGCATTTGCAATGACATTTTTGGTAAAATTTTGTAAAAAGGAACATTCATGAAAATGGTCCTTCTTGCTTGTTCATAAATGAAAAAGAAAAAATGAAAAAAAAAGTTATATGGCAAACCTAACACCTTTTAGATTCATCTAAAAGAATTTTTCCAATGAGATGATCTTTATCGCCCTTTCACCCCACCTCAACCCTGGTTCTGATTGAATTAGCTTATATATAAAAAAGGACTATCATGTTGTTTAGAATGTGTCATTTACAATTTCCTCATTATCCATGCACTATAAGCTTTAGGGAAAAAAAAAAAAAAAAGTATTCTGATTCTGTTCGGAGTAATTGCCAATGGGGAAAAAATGTTCCAGATGTTATTCAGCTCTGTTTGTTTTATCACACTGCAATGAAGATTGCAATGGGACTTCCATTGCTAAATGAAAGGATGGATCAATTTGATAAAACAAAAATGGAACTAACCTAACTAACTCAGACAGATTTGGGTAGCGTGTTTTGTTTTGCTCTGTTTTGTTTTATCTCTACCTTATTTTTAAACACCATTGAATATCCCCTCTTCCAGAATATGGTTAGTACAGGAAATTAAAGTGTGAAAAGAATGGCTACAAGACTGGACCCAGTTCAACGAGGTGATTCATAGCTCTGTAATAGGGGTTGATGGTTGAATCTTGGCCCCATTAAAATCAATGTCAGGCTCAGTGATTTACTGAAGTGCTACAGTTTTCTGTCTCTTGTAATCATACTCTCCATTTCACAAAAAGGGGGTGAGGAAGGACTGCAGACAGTCAGCAGTAGTAACACGACTGCATAGCATTTTTTTCTATGCACAGGTAGGGCTAGGATCCTGCATCCCATTGGCATCCCATTTAGAAACAAACCCAGCTTTTACTGTCAAACAGACCTTTCAGGCATTTAAAGCTGAATCTCCCAGTAATAAGAAGGTTTTTAAAATGTAGGGACCCAACTGGAGCATTGAAGTAAGATAAAGAGTATGCCCCAAGCCAGGGCTTTCTTTTTAGTCCATCTTCTGCAGAAAGAACAATTAAGGGGATTAATGTTGCATTTTTCAATATCATTTATGCATTTACATCGGTTTTACATTGACATAATACAACTGAGTTTGGTAGAGCTACTCCTGATTTATGATGGGGTAAATTAAAGCAGAATCTGACCCCAAAGGAATATAATATAGACCACCTGTTTTGAAAGAACAACTGGGTTAAGAAATGACTTATGTACTGTACATATAAGAAGCATGTGAAAAGGGCATGGTGGGAGTAACAAAAGCCTTCAATTATCCAAGCCTAGACTGGATTACATTAAGTGAAGGAAATAAGGTTGGCAGTATGTTTGTGGATCTGGGACAGGATTGCTTCCTAATTCAATATGTGCCACGACCAACCAGGAAGGAAACCATATTAAAGTTGTGATTAAGCACTGAAAGGGCATGATTGAATACACAGAGGTAAGGGAGAAGAGAAGATGACAAGCCCAACAGCACAAGGACAGAAAAAAAGAGAAGCTGGAGGTAGGAAAAATGACCTGGTTGCTGAACTTTGGTGAGATTAATATAGGAAATATTTGCTGCATACTGGTTTGTTAAACATGCACATTTTGCTCCTGTCATCAAGGTGATCACATGCCTTGACACCATGGAAAACAACCCATTGCAAAGTCAGACAGTGTGACAAAATCTCTGGTTTGCTTGCAATAAAAGTAAATTCCACAAAGAAAGCTGCAAAACCAAACAAAAGAAATAAAGGCTTATTTACACTTAACAGTTTTGTAGGGGTAGCTGCACTAGCAAAACTTTCCCTGTCTTATAGTGGCAAACTTTTTTCTGGAATGAATTGTATTGGCTCAGCAAGTGGAATGAGCTATGAAGGCAAAAACATAATTTTGCTGGTCTAACATCTTCTGCACTTGAATGGGGACTCACCTCACTTAACTTCATCCATCTAAGCATCTGTCCCAGATAGTCACCTACACCTCCCTGCAGTTAGTGGAGAGAGATAAGTATTTCCAGAGAATAATTCCCACATATACTATAATAAGGATTTCTGCTCCTCTTCATCCAAATCAGGAATACTAAAGGCCAAAACAGGACATGCTGGATCTCACCATCAAGGTTTTCAGCTAACTACCCTGTGCAAGGCTTTTAAATTACCAGCAAAGAAGCAGGCATGCCAACACATGGAAGCAGAATTGCAACATCATGGCTTTATTGCTGGACTGGTTAACCTGTATCTCCAGTGGAATTTCATGACAGTGTGATTTCACTGCTTTGGGGTCCAGAGCTATCCTCTTGCTGTTAGTTGAGAAATCTCTGCACCATGCTGCTTAGAATAAACAGATACTACTGAAAGATAAACACCTAAGCAAAAGCAGGGAAAAACACACCTCTGAACAATATGCTGGGAGGTGTTTACTGTTGACCTGGCTTAAATTACTGATTACATCCTGATTCTTGCTAAAGCTGAAATTCAGCTGTCCAGAAGAGCAGGTTCCAAGATCACACATCGCTTCATGAGTTCATCCTAGCACATGGGGCAGTGAGCAGTCAGCCCTGGCGTTATAGACACTGTGAAGAGCAGGCAGAAACTCTGTGCCTCCAACTCATCTCCTACCATCTTGCAGACACTTATTGCTTGGGCTGGTGGGACACAGAAGAAAAGAGATGATAATAAGGCAAAAGGAGTCAATTGAAAGAACCGAACTGTGGACATCCGTGTTTGGTTTTGATGGGCTTTTCCATTTGGATAAATAAACAAGGAATATCTACTTTTGGGTGGTTGTCTTTTCTGAGTAATGGTGATCTAGCCAAATTCTAAATTGAAAAGATGTCCAATTTCCTTTCAGAATAGAATTTCAGTAGGGTAGTGGGACAAAGTTTCCAAAGGTACTCAGGGTATTTAGAAACACTCTTTCATTTAATTTCAAGCCTAGGGACAGTGTATATCTCAATTTCCAATATAAGCCCTTCTTCTAGTATCCTCCCCTTCCCATTTTATGCTAAAAGAGGTTGATACATGTCCATTTTCCACATCACAGTGGCTTTGCTTCTATGATGTTGTCTCTAGCTGCCAACAATAATGAACATGTTCATTATCAAAGGCACATCAGGTTCCTTCAAAACTGGAATGGATTCTTGCAAATGAACAAGCAAAGTGGAATTTAAACTTCTCCTAAGGCAAAACAACATCACTACAACTGCTGTGCTTTCAAAAGCGATAAAGCTTTCTGTTCCTTTTGCAGCCCACGCACTGATGCTGCCTCCCTTCTTGTCTTTTGGTTCCCATATTTTACAAGGGAAAAAGAGTGGCCATTTGGGACTATGAAAGATAGAGGTGTGGGAGTTTGGGTGGAATGGGAGTGGTGGAAAAGGGAAGACGAATGAAATTCCAATAAACAAAAGTGAAGGGGGGTCAAAAAAGTTACCAAAGATGGCCAAAAGGAGAGGAGAGGAGGGAATTAAACAACTAAATGAAAGCAGAGAAAGAAAAACAATACATAGAAGAGGCAGATAATCTGAAAAGGAGTCAGTAATGCCATTAGTAGATGAGTGTGGGAAAAAAACATGACAAATGAGCTTGACTTTTGCCAATAACTCCCCCCTGCATACAAAGATGCTAAAAATCAGATATCTGAGACTATCAGGCAGATCTCCAAAGAAAAGTAGTAGTCATTTGTCCCCTTACTATGCAGTTACTGATCAAACATCTGGGTTCAGTATGCAAAGAACTAGATGAAATGTGATAGCCTTCGTTTTAGAGGAAGTTGAGTTGCATCATCTTGTGGTCCTTTCTAACAAAAAGAAATCTCACTAAAATCTTTGTCTCCATTAGGTTTTCAGCGATAGATAGATTCATTCAACCTCAGTTCATTGTCTGAGTGTGGCACCAGCTCCAGTCTGGAAAATTGTGCTGGCAATAACAGACTTAATTTAAGTATATCCTGGATCACCCTGATGAAAAAAGGTGTAGATGACCTCTTTATGCTTTAAAGCTAAGGTGAGATCAAAGACTCAGAAAGAAACATTGCACAGGCAGATTACTATATACATTCAGACTTGGTGGCATTTTAAGTTTTTGTTTGTTTGTTTGTTTGCTTGTTTTAAACAGCAATCAATTCTTCAAGAATCTACATAAATGTAACACAAAATGTCAATTAATACAAATAGCTGCACCAGAATCCATAATGCAGCATATTGTTGGTCTCGAGCTTATTATTCTGTATTATCTTTTTGGGGGACGATTCAAGATGAAAAACAAATGAATAAACACTTTATGTTTTTGTCCCTTTATTTGCTTTTGCCTGAAGATACCAACATTCTTTACTCTTTTTTAGAAAACTGTCATTGTACTGCTATAAGTGACTTAGCAACATAAATAGCCCTCTATGAATGCTTATGATAAAGGCAAAACAATGGTTGTTTCTGTTTTATAAATGAATGTGAGCATAGAGGAATTACATTCTTCCCCAATAATCCTGTTATCTGTGGCAGATCAAGAGTAGAAAGTAAGGCTTCTGACTCTAGATCTGGTATTATTAAATCCATGCCACACTCCTCATCAAACATATATACACATGCATGAGTGCATACGTATTAATACTTGAGTCCCCAAATCACCTAGAAAATAGTCAAATATATATGTGTATATATATATATATGGGATATTCCTTATATCCCCACCAGTATTTCCAAATGGGAATATAGCCAAGCCAAAAATATGCATGTTCATTTCCATGTCTACTCACTTTTCACTATCCTCAGTCAGGTCTTATGATCAAAATGACAAGTATTGCAGAAACAACATGGAAGAATAAAAGCCAGACCCTAAAATCCTAAAATGAGCTTAAACATTTTAAATGGGCAGATACGTATATAGTCATATTTTACTTTGTTAACATGCTTTTTCTCTTCTTTACCACAATATGTCAACTTGCACAATTTGCACATCCGTCACAATGAATTGGCAGTTTGTCTCACTTCACCATATGCTAAGCAATCAACAACTAATACTCTAGGATATTAGCGCATTATTAAATTTACTACCAGTACCATAAGGGTAAAGGACTTATTTCTTTTTTGTTGTTTGTTTATTTGTTTTAATGGGAATAGAAATTCTCACATCCTTCTGTGCTTCTAGAAACCTGGATTCAAAAAGTAAATAGTTTGACACGATTAAGTGGATTGTCATAGTTTTATTGAGGTCTAGTCCCTTATTTGTCCATGTGTTTATTTTTACCATAGTTATGGTGCATGGAGTTTCCTGCCCTTATTTTCTTTTGAAAGAGAAAAAGTGATTATCCCAAAGCTTAAAGAAAAAAAAATGCATTCTATGTGTCAAAATAGAAGACATTCAGAGTGAAAAAGACCAAATTCCACTATTCTCAGATCCCATTGTTCTGAGTCACAGGAGACTAACCATTTCTGTCTGATTGATCCACAACCCAACTGATTCACATAATTTTGCTTTGCCCTTGGTATTAATACAAATCCTTTCTTTGATAAAGTATGTGGAGACCTGGAGGGAGAGTAAAACTTATTCAGGGTTCTTCCAGGAAAGGAAAGGAAAAAAAAAAAATTTGGCTCTTGATACAGTATGTGATGTGCATAACTCATTAAAATAGTCACAAAATTTCATGTGAATTGAAAGTCTTTTTTTTCCTCCCACCCATGATAAAAATTTGGCATTGATTTTATGATATTAATCCAACGAAAAGCTGATTGGCTAGCTGAACTAGGGTAACATTAGCAGGCGGAGCAAAACATATATCACATTCATATCCTTCTAATTGCATATAGTCCTTTTAAATTCCTCTAGGGAATTTTGTTAATCTTATTAGTCATAAGTAGAAACTATCCCAGAGGTTATTCAAAATACTTGGTTCACCATGTTCCAGCTAGTATTGAGCTGATATTTTTAAAACCATCAATGTAACAGACAAATTTAACTTTCTATCAGTCCATCTCTAGAACACATCTATGTTCTCTCCCATATTCAGTTTAGTTTCTTAAATTTCTCTCATTGCAAGTTGTGCAACGCATGTGTAATTAACACGTTGCATGTAATTCCTTCCCAATCTCACCCTTAGCCCAGAAGAAGATGAACAACTGTCATAGTACAATTTGTTTTGGTAGGTCCAGATGGATGCACGCAATTTCATTTGGGAAATCAAGGCAAGACGCACCTGGTGAAAGGAAAACAGCAATATTTGAGAAGGTCTTTTGACCACTCCACTTTCTGACCTTTTCCCCAAGGAAACTCCTATCATCTCCTGCAGAATCTAGCTTCAGCTATGGCTTCTCTCATGTTTTTTACCAGATAACAAGTTTTACTGGCCCCTTCAAATTTGAGTGGGGTAGTACTACATTTATATGTTTTTTTTTTCTTTTTAATTTTCATCAACATATTTTTTCCCATTCCTTCAGTAGTATTTAGTGTATATATAGAAAGGAAGGGAGAAAGATGCACAATTTGTTCTCAAGAATGAGCAAAACCAAATGTATTTCACCTTGAATGCCTTAATGGGTGGACTGGTTATGTATCAAAATCTAACCTTGCAAATCAGGCTGTTATTTAAGAATTCAAGTATTTTAAGAATATTTAAACTGCCATATCCTCCCACAGTGAGAAGGTGCTTATCGAACCGTCGAAAAAAGGTTTGCAGTATTTCCCCAGAGCTGTGGTCATCATGGTCATTTATTATACCTAGACTGCAGAGTATTTTTGTCCACTTGCACTGGGTATATTACAGCCATGGCACTGTGTTGAGCAGGATTTGTCATCAGCCCTCTGAGCTGTTGCAGAAATCTCTGCATGGAGCTTGACATCATGTTGAGTTCATGTTCTTACATCCAGAATTAGGCCTAACTTTATGCAGTTAGCTGAAGTGCTTAAATTAGAAGGTGTCACACTAAATTCTTTCAAAATTCCCTAGAGAAACACAGATGCATTGTGAAGACTGTTCAGATCTTAAAGTGACTAAACTGACCTCTGCAGGTCTGCAAGTGTTACCTTTTTCTGCTGATGACAGAGGGAATCTCAGATGACTAAAAAGTTAGGAACCTCTATGAGAAATGGGACCTGAACCCTGGCATTTCCTGTTGCAATTAATGCTTTGGTGGCTTTCCATACTGTGAAATGCTAATGAACAAACTAAATCATTCAGAGCATGCGGGTACGGTTTTTTTTTTTTAAAAAAAAAAGGCAACAAAACAGCTTCAAACAAAATGAGCTTCACAGCCCATATGGCATCTGGAGTCAAATTCATGAGCAAAACAATTCCATCTTAACCGATCTGGATGTTTCACAGCTGTTCGGCCTCCTTGTTACAAAGCAAGTATAGTGCATTTGCGAATCTGATGCCAACTGTAAATCTTATAAATATGAATTATCCCAAGGGGTCAAATCCATCCCTGACTGAGATGCATTAACCTTATTCGCTCTCTGGTGATAGTGACCAACCTGGTTTTGTAACTTTGCAATGGGGTCAATTTTATCTAGGAAGTATTGGCATATTCATTATGGAAAAGATGGCATAAAACATGATGGTCAGTTGACTCATGTTTAGTTTATACTCATACAATTTGATGTAACCAAGAGGGAAATCAAATTGTTAGTGACTGTTTTCTCCTCTAGCCAACTCCAGCTGACACATTTGACTGGGATCACTTACACTATGGGAAAACACATCACAGTCAGCTGTTGTATCCAGGATGCTCCTGATTTAGTCATAATTCTCAATTGTCTCATATTATGCTACTCTCCTTAACATCATATTTATTTTTTTTACCTGTACAAGTGTAAAGAAAAAGATTTTTTTTTTTGCTTGCCTTCTATATGTTTCTTGTCCTGCGTGGAATTTGTTTAATAATGGACAAGGGCTTGGATTCTTCATAAAAGCCCTAAAATATATTAATCACTTCCCTTTTGTGCGTGTAGGAGGAGAGATGAGAAAGGGAGAAAGCTTTGTAGGAAAATGATTAAATTGGAATTGTTTGAACGCATTATTGGTATTATCAAGCTTTCCGTTCGCTTGAAAGAAAAGTTCAGATCAATTATGTGCTCACTACATGATCTTACTTTTTTAATAACCTGAGGATAGAAGAAGGATTTCTCATGCACAATTGCAATCAAGACATAAAAGCCACATTTTATTTCTACAGTAGAAGAGGGCTGAAGGAACAAGTTTGATTGCTATATCTAAGTTTCACTTTAGGAGGTAAAAGGTCAAAATATTTGATCCAGTCCTATGAGAATGCTCAGCTTTGAACTTGCCCCAAGCAATATTTCAACTCCCTTAAATTCTGGAAATGAAGCTCCTGCGCTGTGGAAGGCTTGGTGCAGGGTGAGATGTTCTTTCTGTGACATGGTGCAAAAAGGAGGTTTTATATGTATATGCAGTAGCCCATGGTACCACTGGATGGCAATGGTTACATTTGTCACTAACACTTTTAAATTTTCTTCAGTCACTGTGGTCTTCAGTGTAAGGAACTTTTACATTTAGGTCCTGGTTTTCTTCCAGCAAAGTCATTGAGAACTTTTCCATTGCTGTCTTCCACGGCATGATTAGATGCAATGTTTTTAAAGGACAAAAAATTACTGCACAGATTTCTCCCATGTTCTTACTCTCCACAGAGTAGTCTGGGTAGTCTGGGAATCCCCCAGTAAGAATTGCAGGTTGTAGAGCCTTGGCAGCTTTCTTCATGAGCATGAGTTCAAACAGCCTTTGGATTGCTCTGCCTTTACGAGAGCATGGTAGAGGAGAACTGTCCTGTCACCTTCAGCTTCTGGCATACCTGCCATACCTGCCACCTGCCTTACGTGGTATGGAGGATCTGAGTGTACTGTGCACCAGCAACCTTCCCCACACCAAGAACTCATGACTATCCTCTTCTGCTTATGTCATAAGGGCAAAACAGACTGCACTGAAGAATCTGCTTTTTTAGAATATACAGAAAAAAATGCTGAGCATCTTGCTCTTTCTTAATCTTACCTTGCCTTCCAAAAGAGAGGACTCAGTGGAAATCACAAATTATACACCAAATGTACAAAAAGGTCATATTCAAGAGGCTTCAAGGATTTTCAGTGTCTTGTTAATTTTTCTTTTGGGCTTTATGTGGTTGGGTAGTAAGTTAGCAAGCCTATGTTTTCAGTTTGGACTAGATGGAAAAACAATATATGTCCTTTAGATCTATAGACCTGTGATTTTTTTAGGTTTTTGGACTAGTAAACAGACATCTGCAGACTCCAAGTGAAGAGAGACAAGTCTGTGCTCACTCTTGCTGAACTCGGTACATCTGGGAGCTGGAGTAATATTGACTGCTGCAAATTACAGCATCCAGTGTTTACAGATAAGGTTTGCTTTGGTTCTTGGCTTCTGCTGTCTGAATTGTGTCTAATTTTAAAGATGGTCCGAGATTTTTTGTGAGGAGTGCTAGAGCATGCTGGTTTCAGAAACATTTACTTGTTGGATATTATTGATATTAGGTTCATCTTTATGGGTCCAGGCTGATAATGTATGAAAATATCTAATCTAATCTTCATGACAGAGCTCCACAATTGTGTCTTCATTCACAGGATTGCAGAATCATTCAGGTGGGAAGGGACCTCTGAAGGTCCTATTCCTCCCTTCTGCTCAAGGCACGATCAGCAATGAATTCACATGGGTTTGTTAAGGACTTTTGGTTAGTCTGATCTTGAAAACTGCTAAGGATAGAGATTTCAAAATCTCTAAAATAAATAAAATAAAAATCCCTTTTAATGCTTGATTATCCTAAAAGTCCTAAATAAGATTTTTTTTTCCTTATATCCATTTTTCCTAATCCTTATATCCTGTTTAATTTATGCCCAGACTGAACATGGCCAGCTCCCACAGCCTCTTCTTCCAGAAGAGTTATTGCTCCAAGCGCTCTACACTACTTTACCTCCCATGCAGATCAAATAAGTAGCTGTAGCTGAGGAAGTGGATTTACTAACTAGCTTTTTATAAAGATGTAGAGAGATGCTAAGAAAAACTGATGTGATTTGCCACGATTATAAATTAGCAGGAACCATCACCTTTTTGGTGCATGGAGGAAAGAAGAGGAAATAGTGCCTTAAGGGAATGTGTCCAGGCACATGATCTTGCTCAAAATGATGCCTCAGAGGAAATTCTAGGAAACTGTCCTGGACTCTCTAGGTGAAACTTTTTGCTACCATGGAAATGAGCTCATATCTGAAGTGGAAAGGGGCACACAGAGCAAAAAGCTGTACACTATTTTCATTTCTCACTCTTAGGCAGAAAGCAGAAAAGGATGCAGTTTGAAACTGAGAACGATTTTAGCTCTTCCATAAGTCACTGGGTAATTCATTTTCCTAACTTTAGGTGAATGTCTTAGAAACAATCACCTGTGAACTAGTTATCTAAAGTCCCTTGAATATTAATGAGGAGAAAAAGGCCTTTCTTGGGCACCATTCCACTCATTTTAAGGTAAGCATTTAAGAGACATACTGTTAATAGCACTCTATAAATGCCTAAAGTCCTTTGTTTGCAAAGAGAGTAGAGAGCACCTGATGATTCTACATAGCTCTACAGTCTAACATCTAAAGGTCTCTTGAGGCTTTTAGCAAATCTCAGTGTTGTGTTAAATCAGCTGCTTCACAAAAGCAAGAATTTAAGCATAGGAAAGAGTGTGGAAACAGGACAGTCATAAGAATTCAGCAGAATGGAAGAGGGAATGTGAGGAGAAGGAAGGAAAAAATGGTGATGAGGAGAGTGAATGCAAAAGGTGGATCAGAAAGAAGCAGACAAAAATTATACTTGACTACCTACAGTTCTCCATTATTTCTAAGTCATGGCAAGATTTTTTTTCTATTAATCTAGACTATTTTTCTTAAACTATTTTCCCTCAGTTGTCTCAGTAGTTGAAGGAAATCTCCTTTCCTCCCACCCCTACACATGCTCACACTTCCCGCCTCCCACATCCAGGATGCTTGAACTTTCACTGATATCAATCATAAATTAGCTGACCTAGGGCAAAACTAATCATGAGAGTAGGCTGTAAGGAGATGGATTGCCAAGCAGAACTATGCAAGTTCAAATGTTCCTTTAAGTGTACCCCCAAAATACTGAAAATGAATCTTTATTTGAAATGCAGGAAGCCATCATGTGAGAAAAAGAATGATTTTTTTTTTTTTCCGTTTTGAGGAAGGAATGTCCCACAGACTTTTTAGACAGCTTTTCTCACCCTCCAACATACCAGGAAAATGTATTTGTGATAAATTATTTAACTTTACCAGATTACCACCTGGATGAAGACTTTCAGGACAGGGTCTATGTGAAAAGTTTTGGACATATAGCCCCGTTCTCCTATGAGATTAGCAATACAGTGTAGATCTGACATTCAGCTATCAAGAGCTCTATCTTCTGTTGTACTCACAAATATCCATCATTGTCCATGGATCTGTTCCATTTTTAGCAGGTTGTATTCTACCCAAGTGAATGCTGGGTCTTGAGCATTGTCATTGCTAAACAGGAGCCTGAAAGATGGAGAAGTTTTCCTCATTTCCAGGGAATTACCTGGAGCAGATTAGAATGATATTCTCAAAACAACTTAAGAGAAAAAGAAAATGATTCAAAAAGGTGGTTCCTCAGACCTATACTATCTGCTCTGGTGTAGTATCCACCACAGAGCATAATATATATAGTTCAATAACATGACAGCAGTAGCAGCACTTGCCTAGCTAGCCTACAAGGTGATGGTGGCAAACCACTCTGGGTCCTTCTGGTACTCTCTACAAGAGGAGAATATGAAATCTGGATTGCTAGACAGGAAACAGCTTAGGTTTGGCTAACCCAGCCGTCCACATTCTTTCTCCTCATAGCTGGACTACGTATGCTGAAGACCCACCGGTAAAGACATTAAATGAATGATGCTTGAATGTTGTCATCTTGGGCAATCCTTGCAGGGAAGATGGTCACTTATCTTTTTAGGTATCTCTGCTTTCTCACAGCACTTGCAAAGGACTCTGACTGGGGCTGAGAAGCATGTTTAAGGAACGGGCAAGTGATAAAATGTTGATTGGTTGGCTTTGAATAAAATTAGAGTGAGAAAAAGTTGAGGAAATGAGGAAATGAGGAATCTTTACTCCCACATTGCTCATGTGTGGGATACCAGAAGTAGAGATATTAGATTTGATGTGCACATCCCATTTAGTATGGCTAGGTTAACCACACCATTTGGGGAATGACCTTCAGAAGTAATAAATAAATAAATAAAAACCTTACAAACTTACATAGCATTCCTAACAGTTTCTGCTGGTAGTGATAAAAGATCAGAACGTATTAGAAAGCAGAAAACTGATACTTTTTTTTTTTCCCTTTTTAATCTTTCTGAAGAAGTCCCTTAAAGACCAACTTTAGTAGAAATTTCAAAGTCAGTGACTGCATTTAAGTGCAGTCAATTCAATTGACAGGTAATCAGTGTTACCTATAACTGAAGATGCAATCTTTTGTGGGAAGTTCTTTCCATTTTTCTAATGACAACCTGTTTTCCAGCTATACCTATTCAGTTGCTTAGACACTGTGCATGTTGAATAGTATAGACATATTTTTTTGGCAATCAGAGACCACTGCGCCTTCCCTAACACCAGGGAAAGTTCTTTGGCATCAAGCTCATTGAAACAGTCCACTGATGGCAGTCACTATGGTGTATCTAATGTTTATACTTCTCAAAAAAAAAAAAGGAAAAAAAATGATGCAGGCTAAAATCTCTCACATGCCTTTAATTATATCAACATTGACTACAGAAGCACTCCTTATTCTCCATGCTTCTGAGTGATGGTCTGAATTCAATTGGTGGAGTCTGGTCTTAACTTTGATGTTTTAAAAGCTTGAAGAGAAACTATGCAATCAGAAGAAAAAAAATCTAATTAAAATAAAAAATGATGTGATCTGAAAAAAAGTTGCAGGAGTGCAAAAGAAGGGGGAGGGAAGCATACATTAAGAGTTTGCTCTTAAATATGGAAAAGTTCCCCTTTAAAGCAAAATATAAATAAACTAAAAGACTTTTTTAAAATTATTTTTTTAATGATAATGGAGCAAAATTTGTGCAACTACATAGAAAAATAGAAAAATTCCAATTTAGAATTCCATCATGAAACGACACCATTCTAATTTCTCCAGGCCACGGTTTGTTAATATTCCACAAAGTCCCAGGATGCAACTATAAGACAGCATTCAAATCTATGAACATGAGGCAATCATGCTCAGCAGAGTATAACAATAATTATAATAGAGATTAAATAAAAATAATTAGAAAAAGTTCATCTAGTTTTGATGTATTAATTATTCTGACCCTGTTCTATTCAGAGTCTAATTATCTGGTTCAGTGAAAATGCCAAGATTTCTACGACTCATAAAAATTACATTCCAGTAATTATGTCAGCAAACTAAACAGTATTCATTTACCATGCCTTTTTATGCACACATTTGAATATGCTTTTTTAACTGTTTTTGCTCTTTGTTCCTATTCATGGGAAATAATACCTGTAGAGAAATTTGAAAGTCAGTAGCACTCTCAACGTAATGTGCAATTCTTGCTGATATTTTTCTTTTGTGAGGCTTCTGTAAGTCTCATATAACCTTTGTTTAAAAAACATGAATTAAAGTTCACTCTTCAGTTGTTTCAAAGAAACATTTTGAAGTCAGTGTTGTATTTAAAAAAAAAAAAAAAAAAAAAAAGAAAGAGAAAAGTTTAAAGTGGCAACACAAAGCAGAATTTCATTTCAAGTAAAAGTAGGCTTTAATGGAGATGAGAAATGAGAAGCAAACTTAGAAATGTGCTGGCCAGGTCTTCCACACAATGACCATAGTACAGTGGGCTTTAAAGGGATGGATTCTCATCCTAATGTGTTCTCTTTTCTTAGTTTTTCTAGTGGAAATGTAAATAAAAAGTGCATTGCTACTTTGCTCTTAGGAAAGGCGTACCAGATGTTATAGATCACTGCAGCTTGATACATGATGAAATATTGCAGTTGGAGGATCCGGCTCCTCTTTTAATGGGACTTAAGTGAGATTATGGCTGTCCTTTTAAACAAGAAGGAACCTCACCTAGAATATATAACGTTAGTATTTCTTTGCCTTTATCTACTTAAGTTGATTTAACATTTTGGTTCTTAAACTGTCATCCTCTATCCAGATGAAGTGATGGAGTAAATCAGAGGGTCACCCCTCATGAGGCCAGTGATATCCCCTCTAGGTCAAAGCAATGGTATACAGATGGGACACAGTATGTTATTTCTTGGACATGATAGTAAGTAGTATGGATACTGTGTGAATTTAGAAAAAGCAGAGAATGAAACTTTCAGCAATAAAGAAAACGTTTCATGATCTGAAATTTATTTGCACCTGAGGGAACAGTCTAATAATTCATACATGTGGCTGAGCACCACTTAAGGAAAATAAAATGTCCCAAATCAAAATGTTGCGGATATTCAATTGTTTTTTGATTTTTTTCAGTGGGTTCTTCATGTCATAGTCTATGATTAAAATCCTGCAGATTGCAGTTGATTGTGATTCATCTGCATGAAACAGGATTAGAAATATAAGCAATTTGTGCTTTTTTAAGGGAGGGCAGGGAGGAAAACAAGGACAGTAAGCTGATGTTCCTAAACTGGCCCCCAGAATTTGTCCAAAATAAAAATAAAATCACATTTATTTGGTGAATTATTATTTTTATTTGGTCTTGCTAGCAGTAGTTCTCTGCTTAAATAGTTGATCAAGCAGGACAGGAAACCCAGGAGAAGCAGAAATCTGGAGACTTTTGCTCATTTTGCTCTTGTGTGCAGTCACCTAACACCTTTTGTCATGGAGCTTCACATGTCTTAGTTACTGAATGGGCTGAAACAATATTATATTGAAACTATCACAGAGCATTTCTCTTTCAGAAGCTGTTTATAGGATATTTTCTTTGGAAATGGGAAATGCATAAAATATCCTAAAAATTTCCAGCCTGGTTTACCTGTTGCTCCATGAACTAGTGTCCCCATTCAGAAAATCCAGAGTTTAGGATGCTTTAAAGGATTCCTGTATATAAGTCTGATATGTGTGTGTGATTATATTTCAGTTGCATAGTTTTCTGTTCTTCAGTTTAATAATTTCCCACACAAGCCAGTCCCAAATCTACTTTCTTTCAGAATCACCATTGTGGCATTTTCTTCTTTGCAGCTAGCAATACTGGATTCACTTTTTTTTCTTTTTCTTATTGTTTCCTGTTTTGTTGGTAGGTTGAAAGACCTTGTAACATTGGCCAAAGCTAATGAGACGTGACAGAACATTAAATATTGGATGGAAAAGACCAGCAAACAATGTTAAATACACAGCTCCTGTTCCATCTCTGCAATTGCTTCTCATCATTTCATAATATACATATAACTCTGGTGTAACCACTATTTCACTTCTTTCACTTCTGTTGCCCTGGGAGGAAAATACTTCATTACAATAAAATTTTATTTACGTAAATTAAAATGTTATTATAGACATACAGCAAGCTTTAACGAGGAACAAGAAATAGCCATGTTGGAAACATTAAAAGTAAAAAAAACGAGAGGGGGACAGGGAATTATTTTGCATTGGTGATTTCAAGTTCTGTTGTCTCTGTGTCCCTACCAGGCTGTCTTGCTCCTCTTCTTCTGAAGTGAGGGCTGAGATAAGTGCCCAGTGTTCCTGGAGAAACCATGCCAACTGACACTCAAGGGGAGATCTTTATTATAAATCAGAATAAAAGCAGATCCTGACAATTCAAAATGGAGAACTTGCTTTTTCACTCATTTTATGAATAATTGTCCAGTGAAATAGGGAAAGACAGTTAGCTCCATGTTATAGACAGTATGTATTCCCAAAAACAGACTAAAATGCCCCAAACAACCTAAGCACTCCTCATCATGAGGTGCCAACAGTGGTACATGCCCAGAACACTTTTCTTGTAATGAAAGTGAGCAATCCAGTATCTCTCTTAGGATCTTTAAATTAGCATTTGTCTGATTGTGCCTAACTCCTGTCTGGAGTAATGACCTGAGAGCTGAGCAGCCGAGATGGACGGACGGACACCCTGCCTTGAGCCTCCGAACAGCAACGAGGCTGCTGGAGGATGTACTCATGCCACACTGGGCCTGTGTCAATACCCTCTGTCTGCAAAATAAGCTCAAATATAATTACAAGTGCATTTGACCATAATTATCATTTTACATAGTTGCATTTATCAGTGCAGAGTTAGAAACCCACATTTCAAGGTGGAAGACTTACTTTTAATTTCTTTGCTTTAAACTCTCTCCATTTACCTTTAGCAAGCATGATCTTATCTATTATGTTGCTTTTACCTTTAAAAAGTCAGAAATTTTTCAAACTGAAGGACTATGTTCCACATGAAAAGTCTGTCTTCCTTAATCAGTAAGTTTTTGATAATAGCTATGGAAGAAAAATACATGTTTTGGATGGATTTTCTAAATTAAAGTATCACAGCTGACTTTGGAAATAAAGATGTCAAGTGTCTCAACAGATGAGACATCTTTTGCTTGCTATCAGGGCAGCAGATGGGCTGATATTCAACCTTAAGCTCCAGTACTGCAAGAACTATTTCATGCAAAATACTGGCTTCTCTGGAGTATTCCCTAAAGATCATGGCACTGTTCTTAACTGAAAATGTGACTTTGGAAGAAAAAATACTATGTATTTTATATATACTGAGATTTTTCTAATTGCTTTTCATTCTTTTGGTGAACAGTGCTGAAGCAAAGACCCCCAAAAAACAGACCCCCAGACTTTTATAATCTTCTATTCTCATCTTTCAGAAGGAAAGGAAATAAAGGAGAAAGGAGAGGAGAGGAGAGGAGAGGAGAGGAGAGGAGAGGAGAGGAGAGGAGAGGAGAGGAGAGGAGAGGAGAGGAGAGGAGAGGAGAGGAGAGGAGAGGAAAAAGTTCACTACATAATTCTCTCCTGTGCAGGCTTTTTTTTTTTTTTTTTTTTTATTAATAATTTTCACAAAAATCAGCTAATAGTTCCCCACACTTCATCAGGATAATTCTGTCTGCAGAAGGACATAGTATTTCCTTATTATTATGTGCAAAACCTAGGTTATTTGTCATTGAAACAAAAACTTTCCCAAAGAAATAATGACCAAAACAGTAAACCAAGGTTTCTGTCTCTTTGTCTTTTAGCTGGAAAGATTAGGCTCATCTAGCAGTACCTATGTCAGACTGTAGCATTTTGATTTAGTGTTGGGATGTCAGGTTAAATTATTCCTATGGATGGTTCCCTTATGAGAGGAAAATTATCTCCATCAAAAAAATGTATCAAATGGGTGGGCTGCAGCTATCAATTACCCTCTGAGTACAAGCTTTGGCTAAATCTTGTTTGCTGCTTAGTCCCTCCTGGGCCAGAGGTTAACCTGTTAAGTTGAGAACTGATCCCAAAGTAGACATTAATGTCTTAATGCATTTAGTGGCTGTGGATCTTTTTGGCCGACGGCCCCTGGGACTGTATTGTTTCTCATACTTGACTAGGTCACCAATTGCAGAGGGCACCTGGAATGCTTGAATAAATATGGCTCGGTTTACCCTCTTCCCCCAGTTATTATTTCAAAGCTGTGTGTCTTTCTACTGTTAGAGGGGGTTTGTGAGCCTTGAAATATGTTTTAAGGAGCCCAAAAAAATAACACGATTGGTCTTTGAAGTGCCAGGGCCCGACTTTAATTGCCTTGTTGCAGGAACTGTTATTGTAGCCTGACAGGACAGCGATTTTATAAAAGGAAATGATTTCGGTGTCACCTTTCCCTGCATCATGCTTGGGTACTTGAGCTGAACTGAAATGCTAAGACCATTTGCCACAGGTCAGACTCTGAGGTCTGGCGTAGGTTTTGCTAGGAAAGACTCTCAATTAGCATTTTTTTTCCTCCGGTATTTGCATTTAGGTGTTCTACTAGGTAAGGATAAATGTAAGGATTAAATCGCAGCACAAAATATGTGAGTCTGCGTAGATGCTTAGCATATATTAAAGGCCTTGTAGGGCTTTTCTAGCTTCTGGGGTTAGTCTCAGAATCCTGCGTTCTCAGAGCTGATAAAATATTTTGCTATAATATTCCTTGTATAGGGGCTTGGAGGATATCACAGCTGTGCGGGGTCTGATCTTTATTCCTTCTCAGTCTTAACCTCAGATAGAAAGACCCACAGACCCTATGAGTGTTGCTTTGAGCGACTGCCCTGTGCACTCGGCAGCGCTCCTGCAAACTGCAGCATTTCCAAGGCAAATGAAGTGATTTCTGAGGCACTTTTGACAAAGCAGAGGATGAGAGTTTCGCAAACCCTGTGCCAGAGTTTCTAGAAATTAAATAACTCAGGCAAGGATTTAACCACGTATTTCCCAACCAGGCCTACGTCTCCAGGTAGCTTGTATCAATTACGGTGGCTGCCGATGAAAGAAAATCACAGCAAAAAAATAATCAGGCTTGAAGGGAAGCAGCAGCCACATGGAATAAATAACTGGGAGAGGGTGTTTGCAAAAGCCCCGCAAATGCTGTTGTGAGAGGCTGATCCTCCCTGCACTGCGTTATCTCCCCGCAAAGTCCCGCACTCCCCAGTTAGGAGGACTCAGCTGCTCACGGGTGATATCAACCTTTAGTTGGATCAGCCCCAAAATGAGCCACCCAAGCATCAGACCACACTGTTTGCAGCCAGGACCGTGCATGCATAGGCAATTACTGCGGGAGAAAGTGATGAGAGAAAACGTAATGTAAACTCTGCACTCGGCCAATAAATCTTACAGTAGCCTAATTTTTCGAGGACTGATGCCCCAAGCAATACCTGTGTGGGCCGGAAAGGAAGAAAAAAACAAAGTAAAAAAAAAAAAAAAAAAAAGAAGTATTGACGTTTCTAAAATTCCCTTATCCTGTTTATCAGAACACTACTGCTGCTTCTCTTAAATTGTGACCTTTCCCTTGGGGATTTTGCTCTCCAGACAAGGCTTCAAAGCCTTGAGGTTGCTGCAGGAGACGTCCCTGTCCAGCCGGGGACCAGAAATGCATATTGGGTCCAACTGCAAATAATTTCATGATGTCGGAGAGAAGCATAACCTTGGAGTCAGCAGCCGCTGCCTGTTTTCAAGTGACTTTTGTAACCCTTACTCATGTCAGCTGGCTGAGGCTGAGGAATAAAATCTTCCTTTTTTTTTTTTTTTTTTTTTTTTTGCAACAGTCCTTTCTCTTTGGTCAACATTGAATATTCAGAATACCATCAATTAAAAAAAATAATAAAAAAATCATTACAAAGGGAGGATTGCCACAAAATGGAACAATTTAAACAGTCATAGGAAGTCGCAATATGCTAACGATCATCTGGCGCCCCTCTTAAGAAAAATAAAAAGAATGGTTACAATCTTTAAGGGAGCTTATGATCCCCCTTCCTGTAGTAGGGAGGTATATATGAGATGACTTCACCTAACTCGGTCCATGAGGAACTCATTGTTTTTCAGTAGTACTCATCAGAGGGAGTGAAAAAAAGAAAAAAAAAAAAGGAAAGGTGAAGAAATCATAATAATCCGGAAGGGGTGAGGTTGTTTCTGTTTTGCAGGAGCAGAAATTGAACAGTTATTTGCTTTGTCTAAATTTCCTCACAGACTTCTTTTTTCTCTTCCAGACCCACTTTCTCATTTTTTTTCTTTAACCAAAACAAGAAGTCCTCTGTAAGTGACTTAGCAGGCATCTGGTTTCAGTCAGTAAATGAAAAATTTCAATAGCCATTTTGAGAAAACATTTGCTGAAAGCTTTTTCTAAATGGTTTTTAAAGCATCTTTTTGGTTTCATGAGATTTTTTTTTTTTTAGTTTCCTTGAAGGACTTCCATGGGGTTTTGTTTTTGTTTCAGTTGGTATAGCATTTTAGAGTGAAAAATTATCAAAAAGAAAACAATATCCCATCATTTTTGCTCAATTATATTTTTTACCGATTAGACAATAAATTCTTTGCAGCTCTCAGTAGAATTTAAAAGCATATTAAAATCTCTAAATAAATGATGCAGTTAACATTCAACCCCTAATTTTAAAAATGAATTAGAAGGACTCCTTTTCCTCTACTAAGCCAAACTTTTCTTCACTATCAGTGAAGAAAAATCTGTAGCAATTTTAATCACTTGCTACAGATTAAAATCACCTATGTGGACAGCTACCATAAGTCAAATAAAGCATTGCAGCTTGTTATGTTATGACAACCAATTGTGAGTCTGTGCCCAAACTTGCATATATTAACTACATTAAATTCATATGTCTAATTAATGGAACCCTTTCTATATAGTCTGTTATTGTGGTTTAAAAACTACTGGCTTGAGAATATTTAAGCCTGTTTTGCTATTGCAGTCAGAATAAACCTGATTTTAACCAAATTAGGAATGATCACATTTATTGAAGATGGAAAATTGGAAATAAAACAAAACCTCAGTTTTAATCAGCTCTAATTTTCATCCAGGAAGGCAGGAAATTGCTTTCAGCCATCACTAGAATTGCTGTGACATTACCATGAATTATTTATTTACCCCATTTTCTTCATGTATTGCTGCCCTTCAGAGCTTGCCTTATGGCAAAGTCCTTCTTGGTAGAAAGATAAATTCACTTGCAGAACTTAAATACCCTTTATCGGAGACTGTACAACATGAGTTGCGTTTCCAAGTTCCCTGCCAGCAGTGGCCAAGAGGAAATGTTTAAACTACTAACTGGTGAAAAGAAGTAAAGCAAAAAATTTCAGTTGGAAGTTGTGTCAGTATAAGCTGTGCCCACTCAATTCTTGTTCTTTCCTCTACTCATCTCATTTCAGTCTTTTCTAGCACAACTTTATAGTGTTGCATGGTCGGCAACAGCATTTATTTCAGCCTTTTGGACTAAGAAAACCCTTCTCATTTTCAATCGAGTGGCTTTTTGATTGCCTACTTTTTAGCAGAATCAGCTTCCTGATCGAGTTTTCCTCTTGGTCTTATATCAGTGGGAATAACATGAAGGCAAAAAAAAGTAACCAGGAGGGTTTTGGGGGGAGCTGAGCTTCTGCAGCCTCCTTGTCTAACACCCCCCAGGAGCTCAAGGCAGCAGTGGGGAGGAGAAGGACAAGGCAGCGCCTGAGCTTCAACTTTGAAAATGTCATGGTGGATTTAGGTACCTAAATCCCTTTAATAACCCATCCCTAAGTGATTTGGCTGAGGTCATAAAGACATTTTACAACAAATTGGGCAATGAAGCCCAGATGTGTTACACTCTGTACCAGCATCCTCACTCCTATTTCTCGATCCCCCTTTTCACCTGAGAGCAGTAATTCCTGCTCTACTGTCTTGAGCTTTCCCTACGGTCCTTAACACGGGCCAAAGCTACAGCTTCCAACTTTGGTGGTTCAGAGCAGCAAGGACCATCAAAAAATTACCACAGGGGACAGGATCGAAAACAACAACCAGCACCTCCACCACAACAGCAGCCTGCGTACGGAGTTTTCTCGCTATTTCACTCCCAAGGCAAAGAATTTTTACAATACCCTCTGGAGTTCCCCTGGCCTCAGCATCAAACATAGAGAGCAGCAGCCAAAAAGAGGCCCACACCCTGCACTACTTGCCAGCAATAATTAATTAACTAAAGAGCAAACAGCAGCAAATATTCCCTGTATGGGATCACACGGTTTCATTTGGTTACATTCCAGTGTCACTCCAGCTCTTTGTTTTATGTTCTTGTTTGTTTTGTTTTTTTAACGTGTGGGTGTTTTTTGTTGTTGTTGTCCTTGTTGCTGTTTTTCTTTGAATGAAAATGATGAATCTGATTTGATAAGCCACGTCCCCATGCTAGGCTGCAGGAATGAACACAGAAACCCAGCAATTCAATGTCAAAGTGATTATTCCTCTGATATGTCTAGGACAGCTCTTTCTTAACAAAAAGGGTCTACTACCACAGAGAGGGCTTCTGGAAGGATTGCCAGGTATTTTGGAACACAAACTCCAAAGGGACTTCTACACCAATCTGTCAGTCTACCTGACATTGCTGGTACCTCGTAATAATGCTCTTCCTAAGTCAAAACTGCTCACAAGTCCCTCACACTTGACAAGCCTTTGGAGTTTGGCTTGCACGACATTCCTAACCCAGAAGGGGAAATACAAATGATGTGTTTTTCTACTTATTTTGCCCCCAGGGCTCCATCTGGTAGGTATTTTCAAAGCACTCCTGCACCAAACAGACCTGCCAAGTTTGGAGGAGGTGCTGGAGCCCCACTCAATGTAATGACTCCTCCGTTTTAGAGCGCACCCCGCTGTCAAGAGCCTCAATTCACCTGCTGTCCCAACTCTACATCTCGCTTTCAACAAGCACATGTCCTGACCAGGAGGTTATAGGGAGCAGGGAGAAGTGCTTCTCTTCTCAAGAGCGTTCCCATCACTTCATAGATGCAGAGAATTGCACCCCACACTCGCACCACTATCCCAAGAGCAGTGTGCCTGGTTAATTAATTATGATTGATTGCAATTCAAGAATGGGACAAATCAGTCAAAGCGTTATAGGAGTATAGATTATCTCAGACTTCCCCGCTGAAGGAATTTGAGTTTGCAGGTAGAAATTCAACATTGCTTGGGCCTGAAAGAAAAATGCAACAGTGTGCAGTAGGGAAGTTGCTACGGCTGTATGCAGGAGAGCAGCTCCTGGAGTGCCCCCTCTCCTTGGCTCTTCCAGTTTGCTCTGTGGATCCTGGCTATAAAAAGATCTTGATATGGTAATCTACTGTTTCATAGCCTGATTAGGACACTCACCTGGCAGAAGGGGAGGAGGACTTTAGGATGTAGCCTAGAGGCCACTAAATATTCCAATACCTGGTATTAAGTATGCAGTGCAGTGAGAACCTGAGTCTCTCCTGCCATTAAACTAAAGATATGAGTTTAAATGTGCTTTTTCTTTCACTGAATCAATGAAGATTCATTCAGAGTGGGATAGCTTTGCCTGGAAATTTTGAGGGATCTTCACTTTGCCCTTCGTAACCCAGTATACTTTTCAAGGAGGTACAAAATGTGGATTGAAATATTTCCATGTAGAGGAAATTTTGTTGCCTGTACCCCTTGGCAGCTAAAGCACCTCTGTCTCACAAAGCCCCAGACTTACCACCATACTCCTCAATCTTGTGGAGCCCAAACCCCTTAGTGGATTGACTGGTCTTTCTGAATTAAAAGGAACACAGGGAAGAGCAGAGCTCTGTGCTTTGGCTTTTTGTGCTCTGCAGAGCATCAAATCATGAAGATGGCAGGAAGACACCATGCCATCTCCCATTTGTTGAGTCCAACCAAATGTGTCGCATGGAGGAAGGGCTGTGACCTTCTTACAACCCTACTCCTTGGGCCCCCACAAGATCTAATCTGTATATGTCCCATCAGGAAAAAAATGGAAAGAAGAGTCTAACAGTATCTCATTTAATACACTGGTCCCAAGGAGCTTTACAGTGATGTGTGCTTTGAGGTCAAACGTCCTATTTCTGGGTTAAGGATCAGGCTGTAATATTGCCCAGCTTGCCTAAACCAGGTATCAGTGGCAGTTGCTTCTGTAGGTATGTTCCTAATATGCCTTTTTTTTTTTTAATTTATCCTTTCTTAAAGGACATTTTAAGACCTTTTAAAGGTCATTTTATTTCTTCAAAGTGGAGGCCAACTTTACTAGAGCAATTTGGAATATTCTCTATTGCCTGGGCCTGCCTTAGTATAATTGTTCCCACCTAGGCAAAGCAGGCATAAAGCCATCCACAGCTCTTGAAAGCTCAAATTTGCTATATAACTCAGCCCCCAAATTTGCCCTCTCCTTTACTGGATTACTCCATCTGCTAATGAGCATCAGCCAGCTATCCAGCCCTCTTAAAACACTCATTAGGGCTAGTTATATTAAAGCTTACAAAATACGGCTTGTCTTGTCTTGACCAGATTTATAAATGGGAAGGAGCTAAGTAAATGAGCATGACTTTAAGTACGTGCTGATAGGCTAAAGCAAGCCATAGCCATATAATGAAAGTGTTCAGAATTTACTCAATGAGAGGCTCTTGGGAAACCTGCCTTGGCTGTAGCTGTAGCATCTGAAAGCCTCGCCCTTGTGGTTGCTTTTTATTAAACTTTGCTTCCTATATACACAGCATGTGGGGATGATTTATGGAGAAGAGGGCACTTTTTCAATGTTATCCATTTTTCCTCAATAAAAATTAAGCAGGGGAGCTCTCCATGCTGTTGTTTCCATTCCATCTGTTTTCCTGTGCTTGCAAGGGCTCCCATCTCTGCACTTGTGGAGTTAAATTTCAAATCATGGCACACACAGAAGATTTCCCAAGCCTGACTTATCAAGGGCTGGGTGTGAGAAGAATTTCAGGCAAACCTGAGGAGTGAGGATTCAGCACAGGGAACAAAGAAAGCAGAAAAAAAAAGAGCATTTAGACCTGTCTTCAGGGCCATGCATTACTTAGGGGGAAAGGTTTGGCAGCCAAATGGCAAACTTATTTCAGTTAAAAAGGTGAATGATAAAATGAAGAAAAAAAAAAAAAAGAAATAAAAAATAAAAGGAGAGACAGGATAGAATTTTCCAGAAAAGAAAGCAACAAGCTATAGTCTTTCCTTTTGCTTTTGCTAGACTCTTTATTTACTTATTTATCATCAATTAATTAGCAGCACTGCAGAAACACTAGCTTCCAAACAGCTTGCCACTTGTGCTCAGAGTAAATACCCAGTACATGCAAAGTAATTAAAAATGTAAATAATACTATCGCCAAATACTAGTTAATGTGTCAGCAGAAAGGACACGGCAGGACTTAGCGAAGGAGAGAGAGCAGTGGTCTGAGGGCTGCGAATCTGCTCGTGGTCCTTGCTGACCGGAGAGAACGCAGCGGGTCTCATCTATCTGCTCATCATGGTAGGCCCTCCGTGCTGATCATCATCACTCTGCACACTGAGAATTGGCCAAAAAGAGAACCTTCATTGTTGTCATGGTGACATCCAGAAAAAAAAAAAATGAAAAAAGAAAGAAAAAGCGGCAAAGAAAATGCATTCATTTACTGGAGCAGTGGTTGAGGGTTTGGAAACATAGGTTTGAATCACTCCCTTGTTGGAAAGCTTTCAATATGACATGGGCAACTCATTTATTGGCTTAAATACCATTGACTACGCTGAAATGGCTGTTTAAATATTTCGGAGAGCTCTACCTCAGTTTCTCATCTTACCCCCTCGCTCTTCACTGATATCTTTAGTGCTTTTGTGTTTATGAGCAAATACATGTTTCTTGACACATCAATATGTAACATCTCTTTCCCATCTAAATTCTCAGGTGTCTGATGTAATATGACTTTTTTTCCCCCTTAAATGGGAGGATTCATAACCTCTGCCTTCTCATAGGAATTTTCAACCATTCAAGGACCAAACAACCTCTTTAAGAGGAATCAGTAAGCAAAAGGGAAGGAAGCAAAGGGTTGTCTGTCATAGAGTGTGTTGTCCTTGAGTAATTGTATAGGTATCAGCTTGTCACCTGCTTCACATACCACAGACTCATGACACATCTGCCAGTCAGCTGTATAGAGCACATGGAAATGAGGGGAAAGAGAGAAGGGAGTCCTGGCACTTGGGTAATGAGAGCTGGAGTAGGTTGTGGAGAGGGGGCCAAGTGAGTGAGCCTCACTAGAAAGCCCATGTACTTTGCAGATGGGTGAGAAATCATAAATAAAACAAACAAAAATAGAGATAAAAAGCCTTCAAGTGGTGAAATTGCCATCTCCTTGCAGGCTTCCTCCCAGGACAGTGTCATTTTATTTCCCATCCCCAAAGGAGAGAAAAAAAAAAGGTTTATATTATTATTGTTATATTTTTTCCTGGTCTCCATTTCCCTTTTATTTTTCTTTCTGCCCTAAAGAGTTGTGAAGCCTTCTCAGTGGAGCTCTATCACAGAGCTGGCTTCCCTGCAGGGAGATATGTACAGTAAAATGGATGGTGTACATTTTCCCAGCGGCAACCAGGGATTTAGTTCTTTGGAATAAAAATGTCTAGTTAGATCACAACAGAGCATTATTATCTTATTATTAATTAAATTTATTGAACCTTATTCTTATATAACCACACTTTCTGCACTTTCTGCACAGAAGGCTATTTTTATAATGTGACACCCACTGACATGAACAGCAGCAGTAAAACGGTTATTCTAATCCTCCTTTTTGGTTTAGATCCCATCTCAAATTATAGATGCTTCTCCACCTTTAAACAACTATATTATTATTTAGAATTACAAAAATCCCCATTAAACCTACTAAATTACCTGTTTTTTTTATGAAGTTAGGTTCTGAAAAATCCTTCTTCCCCCCTCCACAGCTGCTTCCCTCCCAGCTGCTCAGTCCTTAAAGATAATGAGCAATTGTCATTACAGTTAACCCCCCATCTCACAGGAAGATCTTTGAGCATGTGTGTATGTACCTATATATATATATTTCCCTAATTTAATCCAGTGCATTCATTCTCTGACTGGGGGCACTAATAGCAACTATGATATTAAACACTAAGAGAAAGCAATCTAGGATATGCAGAAGAAAAAGAAAACAGCTTTGAAGCAAGGTCTGCAAGATTAACAAAACCACTTTTTCTCTTTCCCTTAATGCAATCTTAATTTAATATTCTGATCAGGAATTAAGAAAGAGTTGTGCAAGGCTTTACTTGGTTTATGCAGGGTTTTTGCATCATTGACATTACTCCTTGATATTTTCTTAAATTTTAGCATTAAGAGTATTGAATATGTGTTCTGCCAGCAGAACACATATTCTGGTACACAGAGAGGTTTCTACTGCTTTTTAGGTTCATGCTGGCTGTGCTAGCAAGTGAAGGTTACTTTAAAAAGCTTGGATTTTTTTTTAATGTTTTTTACTGGTCAAAAATATACTATCCAAAGATTCTTGTTAATTACTACT
Organism: Tinamus guttatus; assembly: GCF_059628265.1. Classification (NCBI taxonomy): domain Eukaryota; kingdom Metazoa; phylum Chordata; class Aves; order Tinamiformes; family Tinamidae; genus Tinamus; species Tinamus guttatus. Next base: position 1,782,474 of record NW_028288779.1, read on the forward strand.
CATATTAAAAAACAAACAAACAAAAAAAACCAATACTTGTCTAGTATATTTTACATATCAGTGGAAAAGGCCAAATTATGATCTCTCCTCAGGACCTTCCCATGATTTATTGAAATTTAATTAGCAAGTAAGGTAAGCCTGAAATGACTAAGAGATGCTCTTGTTTGTAGACTGCTCCCTGAGATATGCCAGTTGAATACTGATCTCTTTTTATTGAGAAACAGAGGAAGATTTTTTATATTTCTTGTTGAAAAAATAAAATGTAGCATTTAGTCACTTATATGCATGTAAAACCTTTCTTCTTCCCCTTTGACAACAGCATTCTTACTTTTCCCTTCAGTTTTTTTCCTAGTGCTGTTTATATGCCATATTACACTCTCTAATTTCCTTTTATCTTTTCTTTATTTTGCAATGTCTCAGTACATGTCTCTTTAAGACAAGTTAATTTAGTCAATTACTCCAGTTTGGTTTCAGATAACATCTTTAATTTATCCAGGCCCCTCTTTATTCTTTCTAAGATCCTCTTTCCATTAATTTCATGAAACATTCTAATTCTCCATTTTAGGAAAAACCTAATTTCACTCACTTGCACAGACTTCCTCAGTCATTTTCCTCTCTTGCATGCTTTACTTAAAACTAAAGCATGGGAGGATTGCTGATGCTCACACATACTAAAAGCAGCTTTGCTTTCTTGCATTGCCTGAAATGCAGATCCATTTGCCCTCTTCTACATCTTTGTTCAATAGGGAAAATGATGTGGTCCCAAAGGGATGAGAAACATTTCGTATCCACATATGGGAACGTGCATGACACAGTCATTACTAATGGCCATGACTCCTAAAGATATTATTGGTGTGACATGGTGTGGAAGATTTCTATGTGGATTGAGAATGGATGGGACATCAGTAAGACAATTTTGCTGTTGCTATAAGTTAGTGTTTTCAGACACATGTGAACCATTCTGGGATTTCCCTAGTATTGGATCTGTAGGGTGCTAAAGAGCATTAAAGTCCCTCTATCTCCTCCTGCCTGGAATTTTGAGTCTAACTGACACTTTGCACCTTGACAGTTCTCCAGATTCTCCAGACTCTGCTAGGGACTTGTTCTGCTTCTTAGAGGATGATGCTTTCCTGTGCCTCATTTTCCTCATTTGTGAAAAAGCAAAGATTAACTCATTGCAAAACAGCTTGAGCACCAACTCGAGTGCCAAAGGGTGTGAAAAATGAATAAGCAGAGGTTCTTGGTTACTTTAAGTAATCCTATTGTTTCAGAAATACATTGCCCTGTTTTTTCTCTCTCATTCGCTGCTCTGTTTCTATTCCATCTCTGTTTCTCTTTTCAAATTTTCAATTCAAGCTACATGAATAACTCAAGCTGATCTAAGACCATGGAGGATCCTGTCCTATTGCTTCTAGCAGTTGTTGTTTCCTCTTTTTCCCTGTAGACGAATGGACAACTGGATCAGGAAGCAGAACTTGCTGAAACGTATTTAAAATAAAAAGAAAAACATACAGTTTTCAGACAACTCATCAAACTGCCCATGAAACCTCTCCTTTAATGTATGATGGAAGTGGATTGGCAGTTATAACGTCCAAATTGTGGAAGATGTTGCAGACCTTCCAAACATGTTGAGTGCTAGCAAAAAAGAACCCTGAAGTTCCTGGAACTACAGACAAGAGATTAAACTTCAGCAAAATTAACCTATTTGTTAATAAAACGTATCCACTTTCCACAAGAAGTTTTAAAATCTTTTTCACACACACACACACAAAAAAAAAAAAACAAAAAACAGAAGACCTCCAAATGGAAAGTATATTTTGAAACACCATCATGCTACCCTACAGGAGGTGTTCCCTGGCTAGTCTGCTGTTCTCCATCATCTTTATAAGATAATCTCAGGAGGTGAAGTGTATCTTTGACAAACTTTATCTCTCCTTTATCCTGGGAATATGTCAAGCATCGGGATTTATATATTAAATAGTAATAAGCACAGTGCTTAAAAACGAAAAACAAAACAAAACAAAAAATGTAGTGCAATGTATAGCAATAGATTATTCATCTGCAATTCTATGAAATACTGGAAAATATAGTCCAGATCTGGAGCTGCAGAGTAGCAGAGCATTTTACAAAAGGCCCACTTAGTTTGGGCAAGCCATGTTTACACACACACCATCTCTCTGGATGCAGCAGGTCTTACTGAACTCCCCTAAGTTAAACACTTTTTTAAGAAAGCACTTCAAAAAGCAACCTCCTTACAGACTACCACCAATTAGAACCACATTTGCAGAGATAACCCCATCACGGTGGACTCACATTTGGAATACTATTTACATATTCATTTTTTTTTCTGTCACGAAATGCTCTATCAACTGTTACATTCCAATAACCATGAACATAAATGAGTGCAGACTTCAAATGGACAATCATTAACCTATGCTGTTATGATTATACAGCATTCTTCAAATACTGCATGTTTTGAATGTGATCAAGTGATTCTTTCTTGTTATTTTGACTTTCACACTAATTATTAAACTTTAATTACCCATTATGGGTAATTATTAATATTTATTGTGTATTATTGTCATTATTCATGGCTTTTTTAAAAGGAGCTATACCTGATATAGAAAAAAAATCATTATATTAAATATTCATTTGCATGTTTTTGTAGCAACCTATTTTTAAAGCAAACGTGTATGAGTGTTTTTCTATTAGTTTTTATGCTTATAAATATTGATATAATAGGCATTATTCTTCTTGACTAAGCTTCTGTTACCTTCTATACCTTTATGTTTTCTCTATAAGCATTTTCTCCCCTGTTAAGATTATAAATGTGAAAAGAAAAAGAAAAAATAATTGTGGAAAATTAAAGTTCCTAGCAGTCATATCAGTAGTAAAAGTTATTGTCATTGTTTGCACTTGAAGACAGACATACAGTGACTGACTGCTTAATTAAAACATAAATAAATAAATGAACTTTTCATGTGGTATTTTTCTCCAAATAGTGGATAAAGGAAACTGACTTTTGAAGAAGTGCTCACAGCTTTGCTAATGTTAATTGTGCTTAAATGTAACAAGGGGTCTAGTAGGATTTTCAAATGTGTCCATGCCTATTCCAAATAAAGGGCATCCCTCCTGCAGGATTTGGCCAAGGGTAGATGGAGACCTTCAGTAAGGTACTTGGGCACCCCAGAATCCAACCCCATACCCCAGAATGATGCCTGGAGAGCTACCAAGGGGATGCAGTTGCAGAAATGGTGCATCTCAAACCCTGTCCCTGCCATGGTATGTAGGTGTTTGACTTGAGTTGCAAAGGGTTACCCCAAAGCCCTGTGCCTTCTGGCACTGGTATGATTCACAGGTAATGGTCTGTTTGAGTTGGGAAGGAGCTAAGTAACACCAGGAGACCCAATCTATTTCTTAGGGTATTTAATGGTCAGAGGAAATCTTTTCCTCTCATTTTTTTTCACAAAGACTTTTGAAGTGGTGGCAAGACAAAGAGAAGTAGGAGAGCTTCCTGCAGGTGGTTATCATTGCTGTGACTTCCTTCAGAAGAGGCAGGGTGAAAAGGGCAAAACACCTGCATTAAGAGGAAAGGTTCAAAAATAGGTAAGTAAGTAAACAAATAAATAAATAGAGAGCTGTGTGGCTCTCAGAAAAAGTGCCTAGCCCTCACCAAGGAGTTTTAAGTCCTAGCTCCATTCTCTGTATTTACCTGTGTACCGATACAGCATGAAGCTGTATGGGATGGAGAGACCTGCTGCGTAATTCAGAGCTGTGCATCCCACCGTGAGGCTGGGCAGGCTGAGAGTTAATGTTTGCAATGCCCAGCATCACAGCTCCATGGTTCCGAAGTCTGAGTAAAGGGGAAAATATCTTCAGTCCCATGTGAGACATCGATCCAGCACTTAGATCCCTGGTGTCCATGTTCTGATCTGGAATCGTACAGACTGTGCTCTCTTTGGGCAATATGTCAGAGAAAAAGTCAAGCCTTTGGAAAAACTCAGTATGAATATGTGCCCTTTGTAATAACCCCAGACTGTGATCTCTAGTCTGTCAGCACTTGTACATGAGAGCAGAGATGGAGCCGTGATGTGGGCCCTTGCACTAAGGATGTCAAACATCAGGATGCACAGTGGGATTTGGAGATGAGGCTGACGCACTGGGTAATACAAAGAGATTAGGCTGGGATAGGGATTTAGAAAGACATCCCAAGACAGGACTCTGTATTAAGCTCAAATAGGTGAATCACATATGGTCCCCACTAGGCAGTAAGATAAAAAAAATCTAGAAAAATTATGAACAACTTTCATTTTCTTGAAAATTGTCCAAAAGTGAGCTGTGAATTCTTCAAAACAATAACCAGGGCTTGCTCTGTCCTTCAGCGTTTTGCTTAAGCTGGCTCCCCTTGATGGCTCACCTAGTTTGATTCCTCCAATCCGTGTCCTGATGGATGCATGTGTTCCTCATGGGGAACATGTTCCTCATTCGTGTGTTTGCTTAATGCAACTACAAATCCACAATTCTCTTTCCACCCCAGACCTGACCATGATTGTGCAGGCATAAGCAACAGGGCCCTTGTGTTTTGAATGCTTATAGAAAGGGAGTGTAAAATGGATGAATGCCATGTAAATGAATTTTACAGAATATTTTGACACAGCCAAGTCATAGCTATCTACTATTTTCAAAAATTCGCTGTATGCTCCTTTCCAGACATCTGATGTGACTTCAGCTCCCTGTAGCACTAGCCATACCTAAGAGCTTCAGCACTTTGCAGGATTTGGCTCACTCTGTGGACCATGTATCATGCTGTGCCTTCTAATCTTGAAACTGGACCATCTCATTTTCTTTAAACAGTCTCATATAATCAGATACCATATGTAGATCTGCAAAGCCTTGTTTTTCTCTGTATTGTTAGGTTGCTCCCACTCCTCTTGCAGCCTGTAAGAATGTGGATTTGAAGCTCACTAGGAGGCAGGAGCAGTGGCATCTCCTCTGGTTTATACACCCTCACTTGCATACTGATATCATTCTTACAGGTTCATGCAAAAATAATCTCAGGATTTACTTCCAAACAGTCCAAATCCCCCTCTCCTTTTATGATAGGCACCAATATGCCAGTTCAAGTTTCCAGGTATCATTTAAATATGTGCAGATCTTCTGAAATAAGAGGCAGAGCAGCTAAACCTGCTTCTGTAGTAAATGACCCCAGCTCCTCTGCGTAGCAGAGCTGGCCGATGGATTTGACCTGTATGTATATTCACCTGTTTTCTGGGGAGAAAGGGTGATTTTTTTTATTTCTTTTCTTTTAGTATCGTTCAGATTGGAATGTGACTAAAATGCATTAAAAATAATGAATGTACACAACAAGAAAAAAAAAAAAAAAAAAAGCAGAGGTGTAATCTTTGACCTGATTTCCGTGAAAATGTGCAAAAGACATTTCTATGAGCACAGCAGGATTTTTACAGCTCACATTTCTGCTCCTTGGTGCTCTCAGAGGGGCAAACTGCATAGGAAAACATTAGATTCCCGATTAGATATCAGCATTAGCATTTAAGATAAACTTTCCTTTCTTCGCAAAGATAAACCCTCATTATTTAAAACGTGTTTCATCCCCTAGTTCCTCCATAGGAGACGCTTCAACAAGCTACCTGCCAATAGCAATTAAAGCTTAGTTTGCAAGGAAAGCGGGTTTAATTGCCAAAGCACTATTTATAGGAAGTCTCCCATGAGGATTACCGAGCTGCAAGAATGCAGATTAAGCAAAACGAGGGCAGCGGGGAATGCGACGATGCACTTTGGCTAAACGGTGCTGTCAGCCCGGATCGGCGTGGGTGCAGTCACAGCTCAGCCCCCAGCTACCCTGTGCCTGGTGCCCCAGATGCTGCAACAGGACACGGTGCCTTAACGATCTCATAGCAACGTGTCATCTCTTTTGGGATATTTGCCACCTGACCTGTGAATGTCGCCCATGGTGACCCCTTTGCTCACCAGCCCCCTCTGTGATTCAGGTGGATATGGCTAGACCCATCCCACTAAAAGGTCCAGGGAAAAATGCTCTGCCCCCAACAAAGTCCATGAAGGCTCTGGGTGCATTAATTAAGTCTGCATTTCACTGAACACTTGCAACCATGAATGGGTGAGTTTAAATCCATGCTTAGCATCGTCCACAGAACAAAGAATAACATACCAGTAATGAGGAAGACCAGTTATCTTAGAAATAAAATTCGACCTTCTTCAGTTCTTGGTCTCTACTCTGACCACCCATCTTCTTCATGCTCCTTGGCTGCCTAGTACAGAAGCAAAGGGAGGATAGTTTAGAAGTGGGACATGTTTCATGGTGGCATTGCTTTTATCTTTGGACAGCAGTGTCCTTCTGCAAGCAGCACTCTCCTGCCTCATTTATTTCCCGAAACAACATTTTTGCCTTGTTCAAAAGGAAATTTGCTCTTAATTCTGAATAATCATTATTGTATCCGTTGAGTTGAGCAAAATCCTAATTGTTAGGACACTATGGCAAAATGGGCACAGGAAAAATAAACATTGTGGCCTACCATTCTTTAACATCAAATATATAACTGAGATTTAAAATGGTTTCTAATGGTTTAAATACATTTTCAATTGATTTTAAATAAACATCCATATCAATTCATTAATTTATTTTTAAAGATATTTCAGATTTGCTTAATAAATTATGTGACTCATCTGACACAAATTCACAAGAAAATTTGTGTTGTCAAGCCTACAGTTTCACCAAATGGGTTCCTGCTGAAAAATTACATCCTGCTCTGATTAAATCCCTCATTAAGATTCACGCCTCTGCTGTCAGTAAATCAGTAATCTGGCAAAAAGATGGTAGTAACATTATATTTATTCCTTATTGGTTTGTCAGTGTCCATCTTATCCAACCTTTTTTGCACTTTAAACTCCTTCAAACAGAGATGGTGCTCATAATGCAGTCCATAGCTTTGTCCAGTTCCACATACTCCGTCTTTGCGAATTAACTCCCTGAGGTACAAATGCCATGCTTTCTACAATCATGATACAACAAAATCATGTCATTTCATCTCCCTTCAGACTTTTGCATTGTCATGTTATATATTTTGATCTAAACTAAGTTTTCAGGATTTGTCTGTGACCACAAAAGTTTGACAGCTCTGGCAAAGATGGCGGTGTTTGACATCTTTTTTAAGACAAAGTGGTAGATATTTCATAATTCCTTGATTCATGGACCCATAACTTTAGGATGGAGAAAATACACAGGGGAGGAATTAAACTGAGACCGGCATTGACTCCTTGTCCATGGCAGGACAAGGTATCTAAGCTCCTGTAACAGCCCACGGAGACAACAGTCCATTGACAATCCATCAAAGTGAAGAGAAGAGCCTAGATTGAATACCTGAATATTTTATGTCTAGATTCATAAACTTCCATGCTGTTTTTTCCTTGAATGGATACAGCATTCTACACAACACCATGGCATCACACGATTAGTTTCTAGAAGAAGCAGTTCCCTTTGTAAAATATACTCATGCATGTTTTGTAGAATGGCACAATAAATATCATCCATTTGCCTCACAGATAACAGCTTCAGCCTGAAGCCCCTACTTTTCTTCCTAATGGTGCAGGAATAAAGCCCATTAATAAGTGTGAGTTACTGGAACATTTCAGTGCGGAAAGCCAGATATTTAATGACCTAGATAGAGAGATGCATAACATCCGTTTTCAGAAGCCAAATTCTTAGAAGAGTTATCCATTTTACTGCCATTTTTCTTTGGGACAAACAGATGAATAGAGAATATATATGATATATATGCTTATCAAGTGAAGCAAGAACTGAGTGTCTATGAGTGAAAGGGAATTATTTGATCTTGCATCACCCAGCATTTCATCAGCCAAAACTATTTCACTTCCTATTTTTTACAAACATTCTCGTTGTTTTTGTTGTGGCCTTCTACGTCTTCCGTCTGTTAAGACCTGCTCATAAACTCACAGAGATCAATGAAAAGAAAAAAGAAAACCATTGACTCTCAGTGGTTCAGAAACTGATGGATGAGCCCACGCTAAAGACAAGGGACTAGGAACTTTGAAGCTTGAGGATATCCAGATCTAATCAAGGCTTTGCTCCTCCTTATTTGAAAATTTTGCATTTTCCCATCCTTCTGACTAGATCTTTGTTCTTAGCTGGCAGAGGGACAACACTGTGATGCACAGTTGAACCATGCTTCCCAAACAGAAGGCCAACAAGAAAACAGGGACTGCCTCTACAGCTGAGTCACGAGCACCAAGAACAAACTGTAACACGAAGGTTTCAAGGGGGAGCATCTCGCTCTGAACTTTATGAACCGTTCTCTCTGTTGGGTATGTTCTTGCCAAAAATTATCACTTCTAATTAATCTAAGACAGCAGGAGAAGCATTTTTTAAACAAACCTCAAAAATGATTATTTTTAAGTCTGGTAAATCTATGCTAGCCGGTTATTGGTGCCACGTTCGGAAGCTCAGACAGAGCTAAATTATGCTTCAGATTAATGTATTGAGCAGTTCAGAGGTTAGACAAACAGCTGTTTCTCAAGCAGGCACACTACAAAGCTTAACTGTTCATTGCAAGGGCAGATACGGCCTAGCTGAAGTCCCAGTAGGCTAACTTTTATTTGTTTCTGATTGGGAGATATCCAAAGCTGACTCCACGCTACTGATGACCTCCTAGCCGGGGCAAAAAGTTGAACCTCTGGAGCCAGTGTGATTTTACCAGTCTCTGGGAAAAAAAAACACAACAAATCTTCAGTGACTCAGATAATCTGCAAAATGTTGCACTTTCAAAATCAAGTTTTAAAAATTCTAGAAAAAAAAATCTATATGTAAATATATTTGTGCTTCAGGGGAAAAGAAACAGAGCACCACTAATCAAACATTACTTGTAATATCTTGCAAAGCTGTTAGTTAGCAGAGAGCAGCCAGTTCTTCAAAACTGTGACATATATGCCACAGTGACATGCATTACGAGTAAAGCGTATTCTACTCTAAATGCCAGATTACTCAACGTGCAAAGAACAGAGCAGGCTATGTAGTTACCTGATATCATCATAAATATTCCAACAAAGCACCATGGTCCTGAATCAGAATGCAGCTATGCATTCCATAATGAGGCTTAAACCTTTAGTGAAATAGAGAAATAACTCTACGAAATGGCATTGGAAGCTTATGGGGAAAACAAAAACAAAACAAACAACAACAACAAAACAGAAAAACAGAACAGATTCAATGGCAAAAGTCCTATTAATTCCAATGAAACATTTGACCCCAGTCTAACATCAATCTTTTCCCTAAATCTCATGAGTATCTTTAAGCTGGCCTGGCTTTGACACCTTCTTTCTGCCTAATGTTTAGGGACTTCTGCATCAGAAGAAAGAGGCTAAGTTAGGTAAACTAGAACTGACTCAATACTGCTGATGTCACTTTGCAATACTTCATGAATTCAAGATCAGAGTTCACTATGTGTCTTCTAATGAATTTTGTGCCAGGCAGTTGTCCTGCCACCACCCTATCAGATCCAGACTTGAGTACGGGTGACCAGAACCCCTGGACATTTTCTTTTAGAAAAACTCAACATTCATGAAGAGACTTCTAGAGCCATCTTCCGTCATTGGTAAGTAAAGTATTGGTCCAGAGAAACAGAGTACAATATAAGCTACAGGAAATGAGGAAAAGTCTTTTCGTGACCCAGATATTGCACTCTTAAATCTAATTTTATGCTTAAATTGAGGTGCATGGTAGAGCACCTTGCAGTAGAGCACCTCTTTATGTCTTCAGCCTTGAGACAAACTGAGGCCAGGATTTAGTGGCCTACTAAAGGTATTATTTCATTTTAAAGGTCTGTCTCTCCAGTTCCTCCTTGCTCAAAGTTCCCTGGCTTTGCAAGACCACTGTTCAGCTCACCATGCATTTGGAGAATGGGAGATAAGAAGACTTCTTAGATCCTACTCTGGTGGAAGACAATGTGCTTGCAAGTCAACTGTGCTCTACAAAATCAGATCTACCATAGAAAATATATCTGTAGATTTTCCTGCCTAATGTGGTCTACTGGTAAGAATCCAGGGTGTTTTATGTACATAGATAGTCACTTGTCAGAGGAATGGACCATCCTAGGACACCATGCTGCAGTTGGGTGTATGCTGCTGTATGTCAGCTGCCTCCTTTTCCGCCAGGAGGTCACAAAGAGGTCTAATGGGGGGGTTCAGTATGACTACATGACTGCTGGGGTGGCTTGGAAGGCAGCCTTATAGCTTGAATGAAAGAGAGACAATTCATACTGAGAAATCCAGGGGGAATAACTGGTTATTAGTTCACTTCTTGTGGGCAGTATGGAAGAAGTGAGTCATTACGGAGGATAAACTCAAATTGCAACCGGCTTTACTTTTATATTGATAACATCTATTGCTAAATTATAACAATAACAGTGACGTTATCTTGAGAAAGTGCTTCAAAGTGCCACTTTCCATCTTATTTGTGCTCTGCACTAAGAGGAACACTAGTCGTCTAGCTAAAGCACAGAAGAGATGTGGGTTTGATTCCTGATCATGCTACATGTTTCCTGTCTTGCCTTGGGCAAGTCCCTAAATCTGCCTGTGTCTCATTTCCACATCTGTGAAATGGGGATCACAGTACAGTGTGCCTTTCATCCATGTCTGTTTAGAAGATAAATCCGTTGTGTCGCAGACTGCTTTTACCTTATGCATATGGGTATGGGCACATGCACAGAAAAAAGGAGAGGGCTTGAGATGAGACTCACATTTATGTTTCGTCCCACAAGTACTGCAGTTATAAACATGGCAAAATGATGTATTTGTAATGTAGAACAAAACAGTGATGTTCTAAACAGATATGAATATTTCAAGTAGAGCTTGTGGTCCAGAAACATAAACAATCATCAGGCCTATCCTACCCTCAATTAGATATCATGAACAGAAGAATAAAAACTCAACTAGTTCTTCTAGTACCAAATTAATTCTTTCTATCAGAAGCTAGGCGAAATAATTCCCCACTCTTGGCATTATTTTTCTTGCAAGTGGCAACATCACTGAAGACCATCACAAGATATGTTTTGGGGTAGTGGTTGGTGTAACTCAGCAAAGAGAATTGTAACGTGAGAATGTTGAAAGCTCTGGCTAAAGATAATATTTTCCTTTAACAAAGCTTTGTTGCCATTAGTAACATGGAATAGGCAGGGGGAGTCCCTTACCTTCAGCACTTTGCGACTTCGTCAGAGTCAGCACTATCATATCCTTTAGAGAAAAGCGAGAGAACTTTCCTGCTGCATCCTGTTGCATCCCCACTTAATCCTAAAGGTTGAAGACATAATACACCCTTTTTAAACCTTCATTCTAAATTTAGTGACAAATACTACCATAAATTGTGGTATTCCTCTGTTCCATTGCCAGTTAGTCGCTTACTCAGTTCTTGACCTGACCTTTCTTAAGAGCTGAGGACTCTGTTGGAGTTGACTGCACGCGGAGCATTAGCATCCACACCAAAGGGGTTTTTAAAAACTACCCTGAATAAACTTCAGTACTGCCCCTGATGGTGTCTGCCCCAGTGCCTATGTCCTTCTTTATCATGGTAAATAGCTTCTCACCCCCTACTGTGTGAGCTCCGAGCAGGAAGGCCTCCTCTGTCTTGAGAGGAATAACACATTCCCATCCTTGCAGCTAGTGGTCCTCATTGCCAATTCATCCATTAAGCCAGCTCAATGACCATGCTCCCAAAACATTTATCAGCAGACTACCGGAACCAGTATTTCTCTTTTTGGTTATGAGCAAGATCTTCACTCTAAAGTTCCTCCTCTCACCCCGGCTGAGATATTCAGCCTAGGAGCACTTCCTATACCTCATATGCGACGCTTTCTCGGGAACGGGTCCTGTGATCCCTGAAGTCATCGGTACACTGTTTTCCTGACCTCAGAGATTGCACATTAAGACTTAAGAGGATTATCATCTCCGGCCAGGAAGCAATATTGTTTCAGACACACACTCAACACACTCAAACTATCCCCCTTTTTTTTTATTTTAATAAGTCTCCATGCCTCCTGTAATGAAGCATTTATCTTGGAGCTGCATAAACTGCTGAAAGCTGTCACCACCTCCTGGAGTTTCGGGAAGTTAAAATGCCAGCACTCATATCGGTTTTTATAAAGAAAAAAAGAAGGTAGAATTCTCTGATTTTCTCTATGAATAGTTGCAGGCTGTTGCATTGCTTATTACATATTTATTTTGTCCTCATCTGCAATTTATTGGTTAGTCACCAAAGTTAGCCAACGATAAAAAAAAGAAGAAAATCATGGAGTGTTGGCCCACCATGTGGCAAATATAAAAGATGCTCCATTATTTGGCACCAAAAGTAGATCAAATCCTTTTTCAGTAGAACCTTCCTTCTCTTGTTCAACAATTTCTAATCATGCTATAAAATATGTGCCCTGGAAATCACAAGAATTATGAGACCCGTATTCATTCTCAATCCTAAAATATTATCATAATAAAAAGTCAGCAGATTAGTTATGACCATAATTGTCTTTTGGGAACAAACCAGTGAACCATCTCATCCGGAATCCTTTTCCAACAGTGTCAAGACGAGATATTCATTAGATTTAGCCCAAGATCCAGCCCCTTTCTGCAGTTCAATTTTGCAAAATGAATCAAAACTCTCAAAGTTCTAGGATTCATATTATTTTTGTCTTTAGAGTGAAAAGACCTGAGGCATGGAAAATGACTTATTCAAGATCATTTATGTGATTTGTAGCAATGACAATATTCGCAAGAATATACTCAAAAGCAAGAAGCAGATTCAGTGCCAGGCAGCTGGGTTTTCCCCTATATTTTCCATTCCTTCCATTTCCATACCGAAATGAATCTTCTGTTCCCTTAATGTCAGAATTTGCCCACACTGTGGTGTAACTCATCCACATAGGTTAGCAATCTTTGCCTTTCAGCTGCAGAGAGGGCAGAGTTTACGGATGGGACTGATGCTTTCTGTAGAAAGAGGCCATGGGGAATAGCATAATAGGAAAGTGCTAAACTACCTTCTCAGGGGCTTGTATTTGTTAGGTTAGTCCATATAATCACACAGGACACCCAGGCCTGATGCTTTCGGACCACAAATCCCTGCCAATGTTCAGCAAGAATCTGACTTGCCTCTTCTTGCTCTCTGTGACCATGAATTCCCTCCTAGATTATGGAAAAAAAAAAAAAAAAGGACTGGCATGGAATTTGGCATGCTCTTTCTTCTCTCTGTGAAGTTATGCAAGAGGTGATGAAGCAATGTCTGACCAATTAAGAGTGGTACAAGTTATTTTCCCATGGGAGCAAGTGGAAAGGCAGGAAAGCAGTTTTATAAGAAAAATCAGTAAAAAATATATTTTTCTATGGATGATGCTTCACTTACATTAGATTGCTTCTTTCTTTCTGTCTTCTTTCTTTTCCTTTATCTTTTTTCTCTTTTCCTTTCCTCTCCTTTCCTTTCCTCTCCTTTCCTTTCTTCTCCTTTCCTTTCCTTTCCTTTCCTTTCCTTTCCTTTCCTTTCCTTTCCTTTCCTTTCCTTTCCTTTCCTTTCCTTTCCTTTCCTTTCCTTTCCTTTCCTTTCCTTTCCTTTCCTTTCCTTTCCTTTCCTTTCCTTTCCTTTCCTTTCCTTTCCTTTCCTTTCCTTTCCTTTCCTTTCCTTTCCTTTCCTTTCCTTTCCTTTCCTTTCCTTTCCTTTCCTTTCCTTTCCTTTCCTTTTTTTCTTACTTTCTCTCTTTCTTCTTTCTTTCTCTCTTCCCCTTCCTTTGTCCCTTTCTCTCATTTCTATGATGTAGAAGACCAATTTGTGGTTGCAACCTGTCCAGTGTTTTGTTTAAGACTGAAAAAACATTTCATTACCAATACATGACTGGTTAAAAAAAGTCATGTTTCTGCAGGTTTATGAAAAACAAGACATCTTTCATTCCCAGTGGGTTTAGAGAAAATAAACAACCAAATAAAATGAAGGTATTTCTGGTTTGTTGTCAGGGCGGGGGTAAGTTCATTACTGGGATGATGTTGGGGGAAAAAAATACAACTTGCCTATGAAAATGATGAATTCATGCCTGGGGCAAATGCATGACAATTCTCATTAACCTGAGAAAGAGAGACAGATCTCAGAGATAATACACTCAAGGAAAATCCCAATTCACATGTATTTCCATAACTTCTTTACCATAAAATGCATACATTTAATTAAAATATTGGACTGAACATGACTGTTTTTATAGGCAACCTCGTGTCACTGATCAAAACCACTTTATCCTCTTTGAATGGTTTCTCTTATAAAAAATTAACCTGCACAGGTTATTTCCCTCTCTTTTACCTGAAGCAAAACAGTGTGTTTACCCGCCAAAGGCAAGTATTTTTGAGTTTTCTCTCTTAGGAAAAGAAGTCACCAGTGTTCAAAGCAATCAGTGTGAATTCTTTCTTCCTCGAAATACTTTTCTTACTAGCACAGGCACACTCAACATCTGGAAACCTCCATCTGTTCTGTTCATTTGCTGATCACTATGAAAACACGTTGAGAATATTTAAAAAAAAAAGTCAGTTAAAAGGAAGGTGGTTGTGAATGTGTGCATTAGTGTTTGTGTGAGCAAAAGAGGAATGCGGGAAAATATAGTAAGTAATGAAGACTAAAATATTGTTAACCCCATTGACTTAACTCCGTTTTTGGATAGTACTGATCAACACAACAGGTATGAATGAGGTGCCAAAATCTGCCCTGCAGGAAGATAGTCAGTTTAGAAATTTTGGGGCATGTGTTAGAAGAAACCAATAAATACATGTCAATACCTGGAAAACAACATAGAGCATTAAAATCAAATATTACTTTGATTTTCATTTTGCCTTTAGTGATTGCATTGTTAAATTTAGTTTGGAATGTGCAACAAGGTGGCTGAAAGTACTGCATCTAAATAAACGATAGGTGAATCACTTCCCATAAATCAAGAAACCCTGCTTTGCTTTATAAACTAAACTTTGGAACACACCTATCAGGTCCAAAAAATAGCTATTTGGATAACAGATTTTAGGAAGAACGAGTTTGTACCTTAAATTCACTTTCTGAGCAGGAATACTTCAACGTTTTCTCCATAATGGTTCATACTAAGGTTGCTTTTTTAAGTGACCTAGTAGTTGGAAATTGTAAACTGCAACTTCATATATCTTACCTAGATGGACCTATTCTAGTCATTTATGTAGTAAAGACAGAGAGGTAAGGATCAGAAGGTAGTTCAGAGTGTCCAAATTATCATCCCAATTTTTATTCTTTGGTTACAATAAGGAGCCTACAAGCCTTTTCAGTGCGCAAAGTTCTTTCCTGAAGGCCATATAGTGCATGGGAAGGCTCCAAAGTCAATCAGAAAATTGTGAATATTATGATATTTATACAGGAACCTCCATCCCCTTAGAAGAAGAATTCTGAACTATTTTGTTGTTATTATTTTCTCTCTTCATTCAAGTACTCCCCATGAATATTGACTTTGCAAGTAAAACAAGGAAAAGTAAACAATATAATCATATGAATGTTCAATAGCCAACTCCTTTTTGTATCTTGACCAAAGGCTTCACTATGTGGCATGAACAACTGACGAGTGAGTGTGTCTTTTCTGTAGAATTTTCTTTTCTGATGCACCTTGCTCTACCGTTATTCTTAGGATCTAATAAAGTTCCTGCAGGTATACATGGATAGTTCAAGCCATGACACAATTGTTTGACTGAGGGTATCTGATTGGGGGTAAAATGGGAGGAAATGTGCATATATAAGTGTGTGGGTTCACCAAAGGCAATATGATTACTCTGAAGAGGTCCTGGAGTCCTCAGCTGAGGTTTTATCCGTACACTTTCTCCTCCAGTAACCGAGGGACCGTGAGAAACCATGACTCAATTTCTCTGTTTCCAGAAGAATGGAACCAGTGCATGTGGGAATGATCTACATTTCCCCTCAATGCCAGAGTTCCAGTAGCCAGTAAACTCATATTTCCTTCAGCATAAAGATCTACATCCAAAACAGAACCTGTTTTTAGGATGATCAGTGATGGAGTACCCTAAACTAGGGAGCCTTGTGTGAAATTCCCAGAGATGAAGGAAATAGGACTAAGTCCCTATAACACAAGAGGAAAGCCTGAAGTGTTTAAGATGATATTCACAATACCGAGGTATTCACAATATCAGGTAGAAGGTTGCCTTAATCAGTCAGCAGGATTTACCTTTCTCAACCCAGAGACTGATTTAGGGTGTCTAGATCCAAGTCTTTACTGGTTTCCTTTTCTCTTTATTTCTTCCATCTTCTGTTTCCTAAGATAATATCATAGAAATCAAGTTGTGTGGTGCAGTTAAACATACTGTGATGTTAGCAGGGTTACAGTGACTTGATTTTTTATCTGACTTCCAGAGAAATAGTAGATCAGTAGTGAACAAAAATATTTTCTGCCTAATCAGCTAGCCTTTACTGAAATAATTTGTGCTTTTTTTCAGGTCCAGCCCAATGACAACCAGTAACCCACTTCATACCTTTAGGGAGATGACCTGGCATTTGGATCTGATGAATTGTTAAAATATATATTTTGCCAGAATTAAAAAAAAAGTAATTAATCCAATCAACAAGTATAGCTGCAGCAAAATTCTCATTTAGGATTGATGGTATATCAAGATCAGAGCGTATGTAGGAAATAAGGACCATAAGAAATCTGGGAAGCGAACAGTCAGCACAGACTGTCTGAGTAACTCACAACATAGTGGTGATTTGAGCTGACAAAATGTTATTGGAGGGATCACTCTCTTCAACACTGTTTGCTTTGGGAAGTCAGGGAGAGATTTATTATGGCTGAAAGCCTTTACAGCTGTCAGATATAAGTGCTAGTTAAAAGGAGAGAAAATAGTAGCTTGAATTAATAATGGGAGCCTAGGTCTGAACATGGGCTAAAGCACGAGGTTTTATCTGACTGAGAGTATCGTCAAAATCTTGTTTGGAAATGCATTGCTTTTAGATCACTTTACATACTGGCAAGGTGTGTTTATTTTTCATTTACTGTGTCTTTATTAGAATATGTATTGGTGATAAGGAAATAATGCTACCATCAGAGCAAAAGTCTCTAAGGTGATCCCCAAGCTTTGTCTTTCATATTCAGCACAGCTGTTAAAGACTGGCCTCTTTATCATTGACATTAAAGAGACTAAAGGATGCAGGCAAACAAGAGCTGCTGAATTACTGCTCATGGATATTACATGTAGCATCATTAAAATGCAGCTCCTTTTGTCTGACACTGATGCATAAGTCACATCAGTAAGTCAAGTTAAACACCCCGAGATCTGAGCCTGTGTTTTAAAAGGAAATGGATGATTTATGGGAGGAACAAAAGTTTGTATTTTAACGGTATTTGGGGTCTGCATGTGGTTGAGGAGGGTCATCAGCCTTTCCAGAAAACATTCAAGTATCTTAGAATCATGGTCCTGAAGTGGGTAATGCAAAACGCTGCTCATTTGCTCTTATTCAGTAGAGACGTCCCAACAGTTGTGACTGGACAGGACAAACCACCCAGTGACAATTACCTTCTGAAAAGCCTAAAATCTTATTAAATAAATTAGTGAAAAACAGATGAAGAGAGAGAAAGAGCAATCTGCAATCTGCTTGTGATTTGTTGTCACCAAACAGTTCAAATGTGATTAGAAAGCAGTTCAGGGTCTAATCAAGCACCAAGGTATTTCTGGGCAAAACATACTCCTATTTTTTTTTTTTTTTTAAGTACTATAGTGACTAGATTATCCAGTATTAGAAGTTCCCTTTAATAAAGCTTTTTTTTTTTTTTCCATGGTACTCATTAACACTTCCAGGAAATAAGAGGGCCCTGAAGTCTGCAGCAAAGCGGTGCTTTAAAGCCCATGAAACGTCTGTACATCCCTCATTATTAGAAGTGACACTGCTGTGCTGTCCAAATGGAAAGGTGCCAGAACACGCTGCCAGTCACAGCCAGAGCACATTGAAAGCGCTAGCAAAAGCGCTCTCCTCTCGCAAGTGCTCTCCCAGTTCAGCTCACAAAAATAATTTAGTGAGAACAAGGGTTGTCTGAGTTATTAGCAAGCTGCTGAGCAGAAAGAAATAGCTTATAGTCACAGCTGGCGTCACTGTCTTTGGCGGCCACGTGGCTCTCCTCGCATAGGCTTGTCTCATGCAGACGGGGTTTGTTTCATGGCAAAAGTCCATTTTTAATAATACAGACATCTTTCCTTTTGCAGATTTTATATGGGAAGAGGAGATGCGAGGTCTAGTGAGCTGAGAGCTTTGACACAGACAGACGGCATGATCCAGTGATATCTCTGTCCAAAGATTGCCTGCTCTCAGGCAGGGAGGTAATAGCATCTCACTTTGCATATATATATATTTGTATATATGGTGCCTATCACAATGGGAACCCTACCCCCTGACAGCTAATAACAAAAAAGGCCAGTACGGAACTTTAATCAATGAAGGTGCCAGCCAGTTACATATTTGTTTCTGCTAACATGTGATGTTTATGTTTACCATATTTGCTTGCATAATGGTGGCTTATGTTACCCTAGATTCCTCCCTTCAAAAACTGATAGCATGGCCATTGTTTACCCATAAAAGAGTTGCTCATGAAGGTGCGGTTTATACAGCAAGGACGTTGTGTGTGCGGGGCTGTTATGCAAGTCCATATGGCGTTATTTTAACATGCTGTTTGGCCTGAGAAATGGCTGGTCAAATTCATTTGAGTTGTGGTAGATGGCAGGAGATTCGTTTCTGGTTAGTGGCCAGCAGTTGCAAAAGTAACAGAAACATTAACAAAGCCAAGCTGTGAAGGGCTGGGTGTCCTTTCCGCCCAGTGAGGACTAATAGGTTAATCCTGCAAAATCTTGATGGGCTTCATTTTTTATTATTTTAATAAAGAAGCTCCTCGGAGCTCTGGTGAGGAATCAGATAGGACCCGCTAGGCCACTAGGTAGGATATAGCATAAACAAGGGAGAAGAGACAGTCTGCAAGTTGGAAAGCATCTATACATTGGACAGGATGCAACAGTGGATATTAAATGGACAAGTGGGAGCTGGCCTGGGAGTGTGGGGAATGAGGCAACAATAAAACCCAGTTAATTTAGTGGGATAGAAGAAGCCTGGACTTGTTTCTTGTCTCATTCAAATATTCCCTATGTGCCTGGGAAAGGTGAGCAAGCTTCACGGCAGAAAAATTGCAGAGACTGGGGTGGGAAAGTGCACAGAGATGTGCAGAGATGTTCCATGTACACTCAGGAGTCGTGACCCGTAGTTTCCACCTCAGAATAATGTGCATTAATGTGCATCTGACCCACTGTGCAAAGATGTTGAGCAGCTATCTCAAATAATCCAAATAGTTTAAAACTGGGGTGTGTCCTGGCTTACACGATTAACTCCCTTTGCCCTATGAAATGAATATTTAGGGTGTTTATTATTTAAGACTTTATAACAGTGGTAAAAAATACTGATGCTCTGGAGTCGGATAGCTGCATTTTATATGGTAAATTTGTTCCACTTTATTATGTATGTAAATATTTGGTGCTTTTGTCTAGTGCACAGTCATAAAATCCTCTGGAAAATAATAATAACAATGATAATATATTTAAACCCAGGTAACCGAATATCTCCTTCAGATTGGGAAGATTTTATTGGGGTAAGAGATGGGACAGTTTAAACTCTTTATGTGTGTAGAGTCAGGAAATACCAAAATCAACCGAACAGACAAACAA
Organism: Tinamus guttatus; assembly: GCF_059628265.1. Lineage (NCBI taxonomy): Eukaryota > Metazoa > Chordata > Aves > Tinamiformes > Tinamidae > Tinamus > Tinamus guttatus. The sequence goes on from NW_028288779.1 coordinate 1,802,259, forward strand.
AAAAAACTTGAGAAAGAGATGCAACCAGGGCTACAAATGTATATTTATTTTGCTACGATAACAAAAATTTTCAGTTTCTATTTTGACCAAAACTTGGAGCAATGATGGTGGTTCCATCACTAACACTTCCTGGGAGATTTAGTTTGAAATTACCTGTTTTTTTTTTCTTTTTTCTTGACTGAGGAGAATTGTCTCTGCCCAACACCATGTCCCCACAGCTACGGGCACAGGCAATTTCTAAATCTACTGTCCCACCAAAAATAGGGATGGAAGGGGGCTGAACCCAGATGCATCCTCAAAACAGCAATTTTGAGGACCATTCCAGTTCAAGTTTGTCTTGTGTTTAGTAGCAACCATGGTGTTGCACAATTCTCATTCAATTTATTATTAATTCAGTTCATTTTCATTCAGTTCTTTCTGCAATTTCTGATAAGATGGCAATAGAACTATTTTGTTTAATGAAAATAATCACATACACGCCCCCACACACATGTACAATCAATCACATTTTAACTATATTAAACAGCGGTGCCATAAATACTGTGGGAAGCAAGTGGGTTTAGAAAGCATGACCTTAAAACAACTGTTAAACAATTTGTTTCTGACAGTGTTTCTTTATAAGGAACAAGGCTGGATTTATTGTAGCTAAATGGTCCACTGGGAAACATTCACTATTTTCGATGACACATACAGGAAACCCACCACATATCTTATTAAGACAAAATGTGTCCTTTCAGATTGTAGATTTTGAGTGCAACATTACTCATGCATCTCATGAAAATAAGTCTTTATTTATAGCAATGCAGATTTATTTTTACTTTTATATATATATATTGATGTGCTTACGCAAGAGTTAGGTAGGTTGACAAAAATTGCTAAAACTGTTTTTCTCCATATGTTCTAAGTAGGAAGAAACATTAAGCTGAGCTGTGCTAAAAGCACACCCCAAAACCGCAATACAGAACATAGCTATTATAGAAGACCTTAGGCAGAAGCAATACTGTCTGCTCTGCTCTGATCTGGCCAGGTAGAAGCCAACTCTGTTCTGGAATGTGCACAGAGCTGCAGCAGCTTTCACTGTCCTCAGTGCATACAGGCATCTCAGGAGGGTTCATTCCCTTGGGTTGGGGATAACCCCAGGAAGATGCATCTACACTAAGCTCCATGCAAACTCACATGCAGCCCAGGCTCAGATGGTGCTTTGCCTTCCTGCACAAGAAGCACACAGGGTTAGCACCATTGCTGAGATTGGCTCCCTCTTGCAGAATTATTAGTGAAAAGGGATGAAGGATAGTTCCATGCCTAGAAGAGCTGCCTGTGTCTCAATGCCCTGCTGTCTTGGAGAATCCTTAACGTCACTTCTGCACCAGTGGACAAACTGGGGCCAGGATGGGCTGGACAGGTAATGGTTTGCCCCGTAGCTAGCCCAGCTTCATGGCACAACACCCGGCTGTGCTGACTCCAACCCTCCCAGATGGTGCTCAGACATGATTTGGAGGATAGCACAAGTCTAGTGCTGTTCCCAATAGGCAATTTGGATACAGTTTTTTTTTTTTTTCCTGGGAGGGAAAGAAGGCTGAGGCATGTGGACATGAGTCAGGCCAAGCCTGTTGACCTCAGGGCCAGGACATGAGGCTTGTGTGTGTTGTTCTGCACTGCAGAGGCAGCTCTAGGAGTGAGTGCATGTCTGGGGTCTCTGGCTATAAAGTGGGGACAACAGCAATTTCTTACAGATGAGTGCTTTAAAAATAAGTGCATTAATGAATGAAAGAAATAGATGTAAAAATACAGCTTTGTGGAAAATGGATATTATCAGAGACACTTGAGACATAAAGCAAAACTATTGCAATTAAAAAAAAGACAAACACATTTCATTTTCTTTATCTTATGTTGTTCTGCAAAATAATTATGCTAAATTAAGGAATATGTATATTTATCTTATGCAGGGGTTCTGTACTGTATGTACATCTGTAAATTTTACTAGTATACCTGTGAACACAGGAGACTGGTGATGAATTTGTATCTGTAAGGTCTTCTGACCTACTTGAAATGTATAATTATTCTTTAATTATTCTGATCTATTTGATCTTCTCCTTCATGTTGGAAATGTATTTCACCATAGTTTTTGCACTGGGAAATTTTATCCATTTTAGAGGGAGGAAGGAAAGAAATGAAGAGAGAGAGAGACAGAAAGAGAAAGGAAGAGAAATAAATATAAGGAGAAAGAAAAGGAAAAGGAGGAAGAAATGTGTATTTGTTTGAGGGCACAAATGGCTAGAAAAGATAAATGTTTAATGAAGCATTCTTGAGTATCTTATGTCGAGGCTTCTGACACAGGAGGACAGTATGTCTCACAGCCCTGAGTAGAATACTTGTATGTTTGATTGTATTTGAAAATTGAGGAGAATTAGTAACTCTGTTTATGTGGTTTTGCTCCATGTTACAAAACAAATCTCTTTATTGGGTATAAAAGGTGGAAAAGTAGAGAAGGGGAACCGAAAGCCAAGCTTGCATGGTAATGAGCAGTGGAACTGGCAGCAGCGATTACTTTACATTCTCCCTGCTTGAAATTATCTATTTCCATTCTATAGCATCTTTGTTTGTCATTCTCCTGCTTATGTGGTTACACATAGACTTCCTTTGTTTCTACATCCAAAACCATTATCGTGTTACCTTTAAAGTTTGGCATCCAGCGACACAGGGGTCAGTGGTGCCAGTTTGTGCATGGTTTGTATGACTTCATTAGCTAAATAGAACTGTGGGAACAGATTCTGGGTGACCCTCAAGCCACAGATCTTGTTTTCTTTTTTTTTCTTTTTCTTTTTTTTTTTTTTTTTAATATGTTGCACCATAGATATCCAAAGCTATGCTTTCAATGACAACCTTATGGAGAAGCAACTTTGCTGGGAATATAGATACATCTGCTTTGCACACAAGGCCAAATTCAGCTTCAAAAGGAGTGACTCTGAGGCTGCTAAATGAGCCTTGTGCTTTCCTTGTTTTGTCTATTACAAATGCTTTGAGGGACAAATTCACTCTAATTTATTATACTGACTTGATTACTGTGGCCATATATTGCATTCAGAGAAGCAGCTTAGGGAACAAATCCTCCACCAGCTTCCAATATTCCTCATGCATCCAGAGCTGAATTTCGGATTTGGTACTTTCTTCACATGAGGTTCTGCTAGACTATCATATATGATTGCAACTTTTTGAAATTAGGGCCACCAGATTCCAGGCTGGCTTTCCTGCTCTTTTATGTTTCCTTTTCTGCAACCATATAAATTATGCTTGAATAATATCTGCATCCTTTAATTAAATGGGACTGAGCAGTAGGGAATAGTTGGTCTGATATTTTTCTAACTATAAAGTCTCTTAGAATCTGCAAAATGCTCAGATCCTACCTCATCTCCCATTCTGAGAAAGAGAGGTTCTCAGAACAGCATAACTGCTAGGACTTTCATGCAGCTTTGCAGCTATGCTAGCATTTTGCCAGTTCATTTTATTCTGAATAGTTTGGCTTTTACAGTGCAGAAGAATGTGCACAAAAGAGGAATAATTGCAATTAGTCCATTACTGACATGCTGAAATGTCAGTACGATTTCATGGGTGCCTTTGGTTAAATTGTTTAACAAAGATACGGGAGTTTTACAAGAAACCTCAACATGGCCAGAATTCACTCCCTTGGATCAAAGGCAGCTCAGGCTCCAACTGTCAGTGGGGCCAATCCAGTGTTCAGGGAGTGCAAGATTCTTCACTATAACCAGGGGCAAAAGATGAGCAGCATAAGCAAGAATTTTGTGATCCTACAGCAGCGATTCTTGTTTTCTTGACAGGTCTCAGTGTGATGGATGATTTAATTGGGCATCGGATTCTACCATGCATGTTCAGAGAGACAAGCAGTCAGATTGAAGATCTGGAATGACATAATGGGGAACATATGATGGTCTGGATAAATACAGTAGAGTTTTCCTCTGATGCTGTGAATAAAGTTGGGGGAACGTTTTTTGTTATGCCAGCTCATGACAATGAAAACGAGAGCCACTTTGGACCACTTCACATCCTTTCTGCACAACTGTTCAGGTAACATTTCTTGCAACAGGTAAACTTATTCACCACATTAGATGTGAGGAATGGTCAGCCAAACAGCAGGATCTTCTTGTCTCTAGTGTGCAGCCCAGTCCTATGACAGGAACCAGGAGCAACTGTATCTGAATAAGACACCTGCCCCATGGACAGGCAGCTCTAACATCATTCTGGCTGAAAGTATTACCCAACACACTTCAACAGCTGGACTAAATTCTTATTCTCCCACATGCTTCTTAAACTCCATTTTATTTGAATACATAAAGGCCCATCCTTACTGACATCATTAATGACCTACATAAAATCAAAAGTGTAGGAGATCAAGTGAAGAAATCAGTGTTTATATTTAGATGTTATTGTTTAAAGCAAAGCCAGATCATTAGATCAGTAAATAATACTTTAGCTAGAAGCTTGGTCAGATGATAAGCACAGAGTTTATTATTAGATAGTACTTTATTATACTTTCAAAGGCAAACTAGATTAACTGGATGAAATGATCATTTTCCACTAGTAATTAAAGTGAGGCAATAGCTTAGGAGCAGAACAATGCTGAATTTTGTTGGGAAATGGCTTAGAATTTCAATCCAGAACTGGATTCATTTTTTCATAGATAGGACAGCTTTTATAGTTCCCATGAAGTCTCACAGTTTCCATAGAATAGCTACCGATTTCTTTTTAGTGATCTTTTTTTTTGAAAATAGTATTTAGCTTTCATTGAAAAAAGATTTGATTGTTTAACCTGGCCCCAAGTAGGAGAAATCTGCTAAAGTCAGCCAGTTTACACTGCTGACATCTAGATCTTTCCAGAAGGATTAAAAAAAAATCCATCTGGGTTAAAACAATGAGGGAATTAGGAAGGAAAGTAAACAAGATTTCTAAAGATTCCTGATTAGATGTTCAGTGGTTACATATATCTCCCTAGTGCATATAAATGAATAAGGACCCAGAACAGAGTCTCAGACTCCCACTCGACTTTATGATGAAAAGTAGATACTGATGTGAACCTTAGGGGCTGAGCCAGACTACAGGGTTTGACTTCGGGTTCAGATCCAAAATTGATAAAAAATTCTCTTCTGACTTCACTTTCTCAGAAGTTTACCACAGCAAAAAAACCTTTCTAGGTTCTCTTTAGGCTGATCCTTAACCCAACCCCAAAGTTTTATTCAGTCCGTATGTCCTTCTGGCCTAGCTCTATATGCTAAAAAAAATCTATAATATCAGCGTATTTGGGATATTCTGCCACTGTAAACATATCTACAGCATCATGTGTGCTATTGACAGGTTCCACCTGACTGTACAGAATGCCTTTGAAGCATTTATTGAAAAAAAAAACATGAATTTTGTACCTTGGTTTCTTGCTTATGGCTTTTCAAACTATGAATTAAAGTCCCCAAGTTATGCACAACGCACTGATATGTTAATTTGGTAAAAGCTAGAGATGAGCAGCTCAGACTTGTGACTGACACATACAGTATTAACACCTGTGTCTGCTTTGCTTGGCTTCCCCCTCTTTCAATAGTAATTGCATATAAAATCCATACACAGCAAGTCAGTCAGTCATCAGTCTCTCCTGTAGAAATGATGGCTATTGCTTATGCTTTCAATTTTCAGTTAAAATAAAAAAAGTCTTTGCTTTTTATTTGTGTGGTCAACTGTTGCTGGTGGCAGACAAATAAATTAGGCAATATTCACTATTTCTCAAGTGCAAGTGTTAGGAATTGCTTAATTAGTTCAAGATGTTGAGGTTTGCGATTTCTAGATCTGGGACAGTTCCCCACAGTCTATGGTGCATAGCTGGCTGATCTTCTGAAGGATCTCATCTTGGGTGCAAATTTTGCCCTGCCCTCTCTGATTCTATTTTTAATAGACGTTCATATGATGCATGATGTCACCTCACACCTCCTTTGTTACTCCATGCATGCATTTGCGTATCTCCTTTTGTGCAAATCAACTTCCTAATAGCACCTCACAGTTGCAGATTTAATTAGAAAGGGAAGCACTGATTTTGATGGAACTGAGCTCCTCAAGTAGGGCACAACACACTGCTTAGCTGTCATTGATGCAAATTTTTCTTCTGCATCTAAAATCATCTGAGTGTATTTCAGACTACTTAGACCTCACATATTGTGCTCTCAGAAGATAATGCGACCCACTGTAGGTATAACAAGATATATGCCTTGGAACATAACCTATGTTTGGAGAATGAAAACAGGAAAAATGTTTGTTATTGTTTTGTTTTTGTCTATGACAGGGACATCATATGAACATCATTTTATATAGTAACATTTCATTTGTGTGTTTTTGGAGCAACTCAGATATACCTATATATAATCGTGGAGAACATTTACATATATATAGATATTATTCTGAATTTTACTACTCCAAATAAAAATGCAACTCTTCCTCTTTTTGAGTGCTGATTTAAAAATACTCAAAAATATGTTAGATAGCTACCAGCATCTGCCCTAAGTGCAGAACTGTCATCCTCATCCATTTGACCGCTCAAGGAAATAATCTTATATCATCACAAGTTTGAGAGAGTTTTTAAGAAGGTAAATGTATTTTTTTTTTCATTTTTCCCTTTTTCTAAAATAGCAAATACTATCAAGAATGTTTCAAAACTTTTAGAATTCCCATCCAAGTTAATCCTTTTAAACCTAGCTATGCTTATTAGCTTTCTTTGAACAGATAAGGCTTAAACAGATGTGTCATTTGAAAAACTGAAGTCAATTTAATAGCAAAGAAGGATACAAAATAGTGGCTACAGAAGGTGAAATGTGGCATTTGATGAAATAGTGGTGATACATTTTTAAATCTCTTCTAAAACTATATTGTTGAAATGACAGAAATTACTAGTGAGCTGTTATGGTTTTAGGAATTATAGGCATCAACCTATTTAGTGGTGCTAAGAAGCAGCTTGAATCCCTGGCTGTCTCTCTCAAGTCATTTCTGATGGCATGGCAGCTTCTGGAGCTGGCTGTATCTGCAGAAAAGAAGTGCCTGGCATTTATCAGCCAGTGGGTTGAAATGTAAAGATAGGAAACCTCTTTATCCATCTTTAGGAGCAGAAGGAAATTCTTAAATCATCTGAATTAAAATGGCAATTTTAATTGAGTTCTTGACTGTGTCTCATTGTATGTCCTCATGGACGATGGCAGCTCAGAAATGCAACATCACCTCATCTGGATTGTCCTATTGTGCCAAGGGATGTGTCTGCTGTGGAGAGGCAGGGTGGTTTAACGGGGATGTATATAGCAAGTGTCTAGGGAGTTGAAAGACATTTCATTAGACATATCTGCAGCATACATGAACGGGGAAACTTTACAGTAAGGGCACATTGTGCTGCATCGTCAAGGAAGAGTCAAAGGAAAAATTTCCACTTCACTATACAAAGCTTATCTTGGAAGGTTATTTACAGTTAGTATTCCAAACAGGAGCTTCTGGGTTCAGAGAGATCTCCTCTGAAAGCATCCGCAGTGAATTTAAAACAGTGGCAGTTTTGGAAACAGGACAGTGCTGGAGTGGGAGTTATAGGCTGAGAGGCTTTTATTTTCTGCCTATGGCTTAGCAGATGCTTTGGGGCCTGTTCCTGTTTAATTCAGCAGTCCAGCTGCACCAAAAGAGACCTTGATGGGTGCAAAGATGTGTTTCTGCTTTGGAGTCCCTCTGCAGTGCCATGGCAGGATGAGGGAGCCTTGCTCAAAATGCAAGATTAGTGTATCATGGCAGGCTCCCTGCAGGAGAGAACAAAACAAATAAAAAAAATCTAAAATGTGTAAAAAGGTAAAATAGCAACAAGATCCTCTTACTTATATCACAATCTTTCTCTCTTTCTGTCTTTTTTTTTTTTAACAATTTTATGACCTGATCGAGCGCATAGAGTTAATGATACTATCATGAAATGAGCAGTAACTTGGAATAAGAAAGCTCTCCATTACTGATCCACAGGAATTTCTAAATATTAATTCTATTGTTCATTTCTAGTAATAAAATGACCATTCAAATCCTCAATTATTGCCAAAAGGGGAAGCACTGCCAAAACAGACTTCCCTTCAGACAGCGATACTACACCAACATGTGCCATTTGATGATCCTGCTCTGTAGCAGGATTTCAAAATATCAGATCTGGGATACAAAGCACACAAATTTTTGTTAAGTTAAAGGTGCAGCTGCAATTCATTTCATCTAATTTCAATTAACAAAAAATTGAGGTCTTTTCTAAATGGCACGTTTTGACCCCTGGGTCATCAACATAGAGAGCCACTGTTGAAGACAATGGTCTAAAGTCTCTGGAAATGCCACTTTCTCTTCACTTACTTACTACCAAGGCAACCCAGAGGACTAACTTCAAAGGATTAGGCATGAAGGAAAGAGTGGACAAAATCATAAAAGAAGGGTTTAGTGGAGAGAAACCTGTGTATGTTTGGGAAGGTCTCTTGTCTTTGACTCTAAGGCTTCATACACATGAGCATATTAAAATCCCACTGTCTTCAGTGACAACTGACCACTTTAAAATGTCAAGTACCTGCATTTTTGCTTTGCTGAGCAAACAACACACCCAGATGAACTAGATTTCTGGTCATCGTTCTTTAATATCCAGGGTGCTGTTTTTCCCTGAAGATCCACTGGTTTCTGAACCTGTTAATAAATAGAAGCTCAGTGAGGTTTCCATCAGGAATGGACTACCAATGTCAGCCCAACGGTGCTGGCAGGTGACATTGGTTACAGATCATGCTCTGCTGTAACTGAGCTCAGTAACACAGACTAGCATTGCCCATGTGTGCCTGCAGTCTCTTTTGATAGACTAAACACATATGTCTCTTTAGCCACTTAGAAAAAGATGTTATGAAATGGCCACATTCACAAATGGGGTTTTGAATGGTTTTAACATAATACGACAATCTGTTCACAAATCCTGATGTGTTTACAAAACATATCCTTGCTGCCTAATACGTTTATTTTAACACTTTATTCAGGCTTAAATGCCATTTTCACATGCTAGGTTTGTTTGGATTTTGCATAAGGTTGTACCACTTATTCAGGAATGTCTGACAATAATGTAGCATTGGGAAAGAGTTCAACTTCTGTTTGGGTTGAATCACATTCAACTTCTGTTATTCACCAGTTAGGGCTTGAGTCACCAAGTAATGAAACACATAGGTTAGGACTGTTTAGTTTCTGCTCTCAGCAAGAACAGGTGACCTTCTCTTTAACACGACTGCAGGCAATAGAAGTTAATCTCATTTGGACAGAGCAGGACAAAGGTTAAGTGATTTCCAGCAAAATCAAGTACTTTTCCAGCGTGCAGTTTCCTTTAGTTAAGAACTGACATCTGCAGATTTCCAGTTTAATACGAAGGTAAGGAATGCAGCAGCATTCCTCCCCAGTTCCATAGCTGTTGTTAGTAGGGTTCACAACTCGTTGTTTCTACTTTTTTAACAGGTGACAGAATTCCGTTCCATCTGGGTGACTGACTGTTTAGTATCAGTTGTATTTCAGGGACCATTTTAGCGCATAATAGTAGATATGATATATAGCATATACTGTATTTCAAGTATCTTTTATTGTGGACCATTTCAATCATATTTATTACAAATCATTCTAATGGTGGTAAAGAGTTTAACTTCAATGCTATCCAGTTATCAGGATTTAGCCCTTCTTTCACCATGCTTTTCTACCAGACTCTGTGCCACGTGCTCTAAGTGACCCTGCTTAAGTAGGTGAGTTGGACTATATGATCTTTAGAGGCCCCTTCCAACCTCAACCATTCTGTGATTCTGTGTGTATGTAGTTATTATTATAAACATCAAATTTATAGATGATATACTTATTAAAAAACAAATGAACAAAAAATCCCTAATTATTGCAACCACACATTTATGGGGGGCAATTAATTAAACTAAGCAAGTTCAAAGGAATATATTTGCAGTTTTAGTTTTCTTCAAATTTCACCTAATCCAAGTCAACCTGCCCATCATTCATGTTAACATGGATTCAGTATAACAAGGCAGGAGGAGTAGACCACACCACATATGCCACAGTGTATTATTCTTTCCAATCAAAGGATTTGCTTTGGTTTCCAAAGTGTGGGAAACCTGACACAAGATGCCCATTGCAGATAGGGAAGGATCCTCCACTCTTCAGCATAGCGTAATAATAACAACAACAATAACTTTGATTTTGTTTCAAGACTTCTCACTTGGGATCCTACAGAGGTTCTAATATCCCGCCATGCCAACATATTATTTTTGGATTGAATGACTGGATGAGCTTGATTTACATCTTATCTCACTCCATACCCCATAATGTGTTTTTAAATCATGTCTAAACAGCTTACCACAAAAGCAAAATTGGAGGCAGGCGGTGGGAAGTATCTTGAATAAGTTGAGCATCAAAGAGATAAACCTCAGAGGACTAAGAAGGGTATATTTGCAGCTGGCTGAGTCATGTTTCATGTGGGGTATGGTCCCTTGCTAATAATAAGCAAACTGCTAAAATACTATTCCACGCTTTATTAACTTGTTCAGTAAGTTAGCGTGTCTTGTGTAGGCATGTTCTTTGGTAACTTCTTTTCTTTAAGAACTTTTCCCCTGATAGCCTTACAGATAACTTTAGAAAGCAGCTTTTTGCTACATTTCTTGTTCCTTATGTCACACGTCCAAGTCTCTGGAAAGGCTTCCGTTCCCGGGCATAGCAGAGTTGCGATGAAGTATGTGCGTTGCTTATCGTATATGTCTACCGTGAAGTCACTTCAGCAATGAATTACATTAAAAGAATAGCTGCCATTTAAAAAAAAAAAAAAAGGAAAAGGAAAAGGAAAAATATATTTGTAAGGTTGGTGGAAATTGTTTGATAGCACAATTTCTGGATAAAAATGTGGATCTGGAAAAAAAAGGAGGATTTTTTCCAGCAAAGATATTGTTTGCTTTGGAAAGCTTTGCTTTCATTAGTTTTTCTTACAGGATATTTTTGTTTTGCTTTTGCTACAACCTTTCATTTTTAATATATTGTCTTTCAAGTTTTCTTTGGCCAAAAAAAAAGGAAAAAAAAAAAAAAAAAGGAGAGCAGTATTGCAGAATGCTGATTTAAGCTTAACCAATTTTGGGACCTAGTTTTCAGGAACTGAATTTTAATCTCTAGTGTCTTTTACATAGCTCTCATTAAACTCTCAAATATGGGGACTCATAGAATTACTGGTTACGTTTGGGAAATAACTGATCAACTCTTTGGCTAGTCAGTGTACATTTACCAGGATGAGGGGAGAAAGGCCACAGTGCCGGGTGTGACATAGTAATGATCATTCAGCTGTGAAGTCCCTTCATTAAATTTGATTGCACCTGCCCTGATAACATTGTAATTATGCAAATGAAAACTTTTACGCACTTTACCAGACTTAAGGATGGGGAGGGAGGCTATGGGAAATATTACATCTTAAAATGCTCCCTAGGAGGTGGTTCTGAAAGTCTAGGGAAGCAGAGTAACTGTGGCTTGAAGGATGTTTTTCAAAGAAATGGACAAGATATTGACACAAAAATGCCTTTTAGCACAGACAGTACTTCCCATTTATACATATATATATTCGACCATATATATATTAAATATATACATAGATATCCTCATCTTAAATGAGTGAAGGCCCCCATGGCTGGCTCTCATTGATGGTAATGGGAGGCAGGACACGAGTCCCTCAGGAGACATCAGTTTTGTGGCTTTTGAGACATGAGAAGAACAAGTTCTCAGGTCTGCCTATGATCTGTGCATCTCAGCTCAGGATAACAGCCCTGCAGCATGAAATGGGGCACAAAATGCTGGTCTGGGATTTATCTGTCACTTGAGTGTGATGAGGGCCAGCTAATACAGGCAGTACAAACTCAAGACAGCAAAAGCTACTACTACTTCTACCTGCTGGCTCGCACTTGGCTAAGGAACCTCTTGCCTTGGCTCAGCCAATACAAGATGTTTTATATCACACTCTGGAAATACCATGTTCTATTATGCAATGGTTCTGTGGAGTAATGATAGATTTTAAACTATAATATTGTAACTCTTAAGAGGATGTGTCCTGTGCCTTTAAGTGAGACTAAGCTATGTCTTAACATAAGCCACAGTTCTCCTTAGATATTTAGTTTTCAAGGGCAAAACATGCAAGACCTGCAGAAGGAAGGAAAAGAAACAGACAGAAAGAAAAGGAAAATGAAACTTATGGTCCAAATGAGATACCTTGACAGCCTCAAACTTACTCTATGGCTGGCCAGTATAGTCCAGTATTTATGACATTCAGTGTGGATGGAGATAAAGGATCCTGTGCTGAATCAGAGAGAAAAAGGATATGGTCCTTGGTCTCCTGTGTCCAGGTATGTTTTCTTATCCTGTGGATCCTAGTTGTCTTATGAGCTAGGATAGGGGAGTACCGAAGGAAGAGCTTCACTTGGATGAGAAATTGCATCCTTGCTAAAGGAAACCTGTACATTTCCTTGTCCCCACTTGTGAGCGAGAGAAGGGAAATGCAGAAGTCAATATTCTCTGAAAAAAATCTATATACTAGCTCATTCTGAAGGAGAGGAGAGGAGAGGAGAGGAGAGGAGAGGAGAGGAGAGGAGAGGAGAGGAGAGGAGAGGAGAGGAGAGGAGAGGAGAGGAAAAAGAAAAGAGCTTTAAGCAGACCTCAGGTTTCTTCATGATCTGCTGAGACTTCTCACACTGAAACTGCTTACTCCATGCACCAGACAGTAGTTCTTGAGATGGATTTGTGTTCCCTCTCATCTGTGGACCTAAGGACCCATATCTGCAAGAGGACTGGATTGGTCCTTAGGTATAATAACACTAACACTTCTCCTCTGAGGGTCAGCACTAGAGGGCAATACAACCACACACTTAATCACACAGTAGTGATTTTCAGGGGATGGGTGTTGCTGTGGCGAAATGAAATAGAGAGGGTGGGGATGAGTTGCCAACACCATGAATCAGAGAGAAAGCTGCTCCCACTTTAACTACACTAAAAATGCCAGTCGTTTGCCAGGCAGCAATCTGCCTTATCAGACCACTATCAGATATTAACACTGAGCAAAGCTGTAAGATAAACATCATTAATTCCATTATTAGAGATAGGTGATATAATACCGAGAAGTTTCACAATGATCCTGGAAAATAATAGTGCAGCATATATATATATATATACATATACACACACACACATATATTGCTTGCAACCAACAAATCCAGCTTCATTCTGCTTAATTAAAAATAATTGCTACAGGATAGGCCAAAAGGGATTAAATTCCTTGTGAGTAAATGACATTTAAAAAAGTCCTTTGGACAAATAAGTAAAATTGATATTATTAACGCCAACAGAGGTTCAGGGTCCCATTCTGAACTTGGCCTTGCCCTTTACTTTACTGAAACCCTATACTTAAAAATGGAGAGATGGCTGATATGGGACAGGCTAAGAAGTTCAATCTGTTGGGAGCAGGATTCATTTCAACCCATCAGTGTTCATTATTCCACTAAGTGGTGACATAATTACCAAGCCATGATCCTTAGGGACCACGCTAGAGCTGTCCCCTATTTGTTGGCTTTCCTGCAAAAGAATGCCAGCCCTGCATGAAGGTTTTGCAGTCAAGACAGTCATTTCTACAACACACTGAACACGTTACGGTCTTTGTCCTGCCTTTTTCTCTGAAAACTGTCTGTCTCCCTTGTCAGACTGATTTGCTAGCTCAGAGATGGCTGAAAAGAAAGTTTTAAAAAAATGCCACCCAGACTGCATTATGCATGGTGCTGCTATTTCCCTTCTTCAACAGAGTAAATTTCTCTTAATTTGTCACTACCACTCTACATATCATAAAAATAGCTGCCACTTAGCAGAACTGCACTCAGAACTGAAAAGAAGGCTATCTGGTTATATTTCAGTACTGATATCTTTTTGCTATGGCAGGCATAAATTGCTGTAGTTATATAGACATTGAGGCGGACTGGAAATTTTACACTTTGAAAGGATCTGACTGAAGACTTTCACATCAGTCGATATAGATGGGCTCACCATGACCCTGAACCTTATAAGTTGTCACTGGTGAAGCAATGGGGATCGACATCTGCAGAAATATGGGCTTTTTGTATCTTTTCTAGGTTTGCACAGTGGAACTGTGCCAGGTCTGTTGCTTGTTGGACTGTATCTCTATAACAAAGCTGGGATTTGTACTTGGACGTGTTTGCTTTAAAAACTGGCATCAAGTCCATCAGCATGGACAGGGAAAATGTGAAGTAACCTGTCACTGGGATTTAAGTTACTTGGCCGCTCCAACTATTTGTTATATAGTTCAGGGCTTATGTACAGTTGCCTGCTGTATTTATGTAAGTGTGCAGTGCTGGTGCAGCACAAATCTATATAGTGATTCCAGTTTAATAGAAGCTCATTAAGGTCAAAAAAAGAGAAGAACGATGAGTAGCAAGATAAAGCTCAGGAAAAGACATCCACAAACCCTGTAGATTAGAGGAGACAGAGAAGACAGAGAAAATCCAAAGTCAGTATAGAAGAAGCCTTTGGGGCATGCTGAGGCAGATCATCAGTAAGGTGACATGCAACGGTGAGATCAGTTGAGAGCTTGTGGAGCAACAAATCGTCAATGGGCGAAATTATGTTGAGAAGTAGGTGGTTGTTTTTAGGCAAGGCTGCTGGAGCCCGGACAGACACTGTGAAGGAAAGCTGTGGATTTTTTCAAATGGAGAATGAGTCGCATTCTGAGAGTCGGTTTCATGAAGTGGAAGTTCTGCTTTAGTCAAACAAGCTACGGCTCTTATTGCTGAGGTAGCTGAATGAAAAGCAGGGGCCTGCTTTGTATAGAAGGTCAGGCTGGCTGATCCAATAGCCCATTCAGAGCTTAAAGTCTCTGAGAGTCTATAGTCTGAGCTACAGGCTTAAGCCTCTTACCGAGAGTTGAAACAGTTTTGTATTGTCCATAGATCATGTATAGAGGAGAAAGCAGACCAGACGGTGAGCAGTGGGTTGCATTCACCAGGGAAGATGTAATTTGAAAAGGAATCCATCCTTACACTGAGTCATAGCAGAAATTTTATTATTACCTCTCTACATGTGGGTATAATACCTTGTTGAAAGTTGGAAACGGTAGGTAGCTCTGAAGTGAAGATTACAAAGCAGAAAGACTTTAGAGTGGTTAACAAGATATCATGCTAAACATCACCTTGCTCCAGAAGATGAAAGGAGAAAATCAACAGAAATGCAAACACTTAAGAGCTGCTATTGTTGTTTCTAAATTCACCCATCCTCAATGAATATTTAAGCCTATAGAGGTTACACTAGCTGGTGTTTTCTCATCCTTGGTCTTCCTCGGCTCACCTACTGCTTAGATCCATTAGAAACAAATAACACACACACACACACAAAAAAAAAAAAAAAAAAAAAAAAAAAAAAGCGCTGATTTGCATTGAATCAAAGGAGTTTGTAGCTATCTGAAGTTTTACAAGTGGGGACTTCACTTCAGTGATGAAGGTTCAATGGCTTATTTCCTGCTACTTAGGGGAGATTTGTGCTGCACCAGTAGCTTGTTAAGCTGTTATCCTGTTTTGTTAGGTACTAATTTCTTTTAATGTGAGTTTACTTTGTCTTGCTTTGTTTGCTGTTATTACTTGAGTGGGTTTGGTTATCTCCTCTTTAAAAGGAGATTTTAGACTGATAGTATTTACCTAAGTGAGGCATGGACATTATCTTAACCTTTCAATGCATTTGGCACTTGACAACTATTTGGGAGGACCTGCTTTCTACAGCCTCTGAATAGATGCTTCTGAGCTCATCCATGAATGTGAAAAATTTCATGGGGATGAAAGGTGGTCATTAAGTTTGACATCTTCATATGAAACGCTTTCCAACACAAACATTACAAATGTATCTGAAAGGAGAAAAGGAAAAATAGTAAATAGAGACTTGAGAGACTTGCCTGGCTTTTTTTTTTTTTTTTTTTTTTTTTTTTTTTAAACTCAATGCCTGCTATGAGGCTGAGCAAAGCCAGAGGAAAGATGTCCTTCGATTCTACTAAATGAGTCCCATAGGAAAAAAAAATCTTGTGTTTTTATAAGTGCATTGTAAAAGATGCAAAATAACTAACAAGTATCTAGCAAAAGCAAGGTCCTAGATACCTTCAAGAAGCTCAGAAGCTGCACATGAGCCAAATGCACTAGCTTGAATGTAGAACCTGTTGAACAGCTCAGGAAAAAAAAAACACTCAAAATGAACATTTAAGTATTTATTTTAACATTTAAACCTACATACATAAAACAGATTTTTTTGGTCTCAGTTTCTGCTAAGAAACAAAAGTTGGTGCTTGGGCAAGGCTGAAAGGAGTCTGTGATAGAGCTGAAGGAACCCTCGTGTGGCCAGGTTTACTGTAGGAGTTGTGAGAGGGCTCCTGGCCATCCCAAGAGGGAGCTTGCCCAAAGAGAAATAACAGAGAGACACGAGCAGTAGGGACACAGTAAAGTTATAGAAATGCTGTCATGAATCCAAGGGCGACCAGCAGCAAGGTTTTACCATGGTAACAGATCATATTCAGTAATTCAACAAGGGACTTAGGTGCTTTAAAGTGCCAAGTATTCTTTACATATTTTATCAAATGACTTTTTAATTTAAAATGTAAAAAAAAAAAAAAAAATGGAAGCAGAGATCAAAGTTCTCTCTTTCTATCTGAGTATCCTAAGCCCTTCATCCCTGCTTTAGATATTAACATCTTCCGTTAGTTTTTATACAGGACAAATGTAGTGACAAAAGTGGAAAACAGATGGGTGAGACAGTCCAGGTCAAGCAGAAAACATCAATCAACAGTCATCGAAAATCTTTCATAAAAAAAATTCATGAAGAGTTGAAAAATTAACTCTGTCTTCTTTCCATTTTCTTGATTTTTAATTTCCATAGTTTGTTTTTTATTTCAGCTCTGCCATGTGCATCAGAAAAAAATAAAAGTATATATATATATGTGCATATAGTGATAGAGCCTGAAGACAGATGAGTTAGGAAATTTCTGTACAATACTTATCTGGACAAGGAAGCAAAAAAGCACCAAAGATTAGATCACACCATGTTTCAAATTCAAATTTGTATAAGTACTAAAAGGAAATTTCCCTGCCCCAAAACTCTGGAAATTCATTATTTTCATCACAGTTTGACATTTAGCTACATATAGCAGAAATACTGAGCTGGAATCATGAATATCCTCCATCCTTGCTCTCTTACCATCCTACTGCCCTTGCTAACCACAGCACAGGCTCAACAGCTAATCTGCATTTGTTCATGAGGAGAATTTAAGATCAGAACAGACCAAAAAACGGTAACAAGTAGCACATTTTGTAGGAGGAAATAGAGTTACAAGGACTTGGTAATTTGCCTGGAGTCATACAGGAAGTCTGCTATCAAGGCAAAGACTCAAACCTGAATCTCAAATCCTAGTTTAGTGCTCCAATTATTAGGTAATTTTTTATTATTATTCATATGCTTTAAATATAAGAGCAACTACTGCTGAAAGTGCAAAAATACTTTCTGGGCAGGTTATTCCTGGCTCTACATATAATTTTCAAACTGGAGGCTCAAGAGATTTGTGAATTTGTGATTATTATTATTTATTACTGTAAACTGGCTTATGCGACAGCTTCTGAGGTTGCATTATCATAATGAACCTGAATACAGCACCCACAGACCCTCCTACACGAGAGAATTTCAAATTTCTAAGAATCCAATTTCTAAGTATAATCTTTGGTGAATACCAGAGAAATATGAATCACTTCTCATGATTCACATGAAAATGTTACGAGGCATAAAACAAGAGCTGTTCATGTGAAACATTTTGCATGAAGAAAAAAAGGTGGCCAGCTGACTAGTCAGCAAAGTGCTTCTAGGACTTTCAAATTCCCAATTAGATTTTCTTTTTAAGGTTGAAAAGAGAGAAGAAAGGTTTAGCACGAAGCAATTTTTTTTTTTAATGGGTATCAGAAGTTGATTCAGAAAACACAACTGGTTAGCAACAGGTTTTCTATCAATCACCCTTACTACATTAATGAGATATTCTCAGTGTCCAAAAGGTAATCAGTATATGTATGTCTTTAACCTTCTCCTTGCAACGTGGTTCACTGCTAGGTCTGCTCTATAATGTCCATATACCCGAACAATCCTTAAAGCTGGTACTGTGGTCTGCATGAGGCCGCTGCCTGCCTTTAGTGCCCATGTGAGCCGTTTTGGAGATGTCTTAGGAATCATCTCCCCCAAAGTCACAGCCTCTTTAGGGCAGAAGTACCCAAAACAGGTATGTCTTTTGCAAATTTCTTCACACAGCATGTTTTATGGGCAGACCACTAACACTTTCTGTCAGCCCCATTTGGGAGGTGGTGAACGGGGATCTTGCTAAAAGGTGGGTCTTGCCTATGGTCAAGGCGTACAGTGAGGAGCCGTGCCCAGATCACTTTGAGGACCCCCCAAAAAGGGCTTTGTCCTCCTAGTGTCCTTATTCCCCCATGGACACTTGTGCTGGGCATCCCTCTCTAATTCGTTATTTGAGACTATATAGATAAAGCCAACAGGAGTAGTTCCAGTTGTCTCAGAAGCTATGGAAAACATATTGAGCTTTTTGCTTGCTTGCATACATAGCACCTGCAGGGGTGGCCCACTCTCAAATACAGCAGGAGCAGATGGCACAGAGCAAGCACGGAGCAGATCTGATGGGCCTGGGCCCACCTCTGTTATCAAAATAAAGGGGGTTTGTCCCTGGGAAACATTTAGGTACTATTTCCAGCAAGCCACTCCTTCGAATACTTGATGTTGCTCCAAGAAATGTATCATAAATACAGTGAAAAAAAAAGGCAAAAATGTAGAATAATTTTTCAAAATATCTTTTTTTTCTATAACTTTTTATTTCTTTTAATATTTCAAAAATCAAAGATTTACATCCCATAGGAAAGATCTGGATATACTGCATTGTGCGGTAACACTGTGCTTTAATATTTCAGTCATCCAAATATTGTATTTGGTATTTCTTATGGAAACTTCTCAGTGGAAGAGGAAAGGGGAGGGAAAGAGGTATGGAGAAAGACTAAGGGGGAAACATCCCTTGCTAAAGATCCTTCAGCTCTGGCAAGGAACTCTGTGAAGTGCATGAAAAATATTTGTGATTATTCAAATACATCTTGGGTGTCTGTTTTCAATGTCAAGTTTCCTTATAGCCTATATATATGTGTACGTACCTATATATATATATTTATATTTAATTTCTACAGAGGAAGATAATTATTATTTCAGAGACAAATGGGGAAAAAATGGATTGTCTTTATATGAAGCACAAGCATTGGGTAAGGCCATTAAGTGGAACAGAAGATAGCTAGGATTAAAACCCTTTTTAGATCCTGCCATGGCTGAAGATGCCATCATCACATGAGGGCTGCTTTTAAACCTGGCAAAGTCTGGCTGAAGGAGTTGTGGGGATGACTACCAACAAATGAGGGCAAAATCTGCAAAAAAAAAGGCAAGGAGAAGGGAAGTTCTCACCACCAGGTAAGGACATTGCTTTTTTTTTTAATAACTATGTCTCTATATATCTACAGTTAATATCAGATGCCGATCGCACAGCTGTGGCAGATGTCAGCGGGATGCGTGTCGGGGACACTGGTGGCCCTGACGTCCGCCCACACCGGCCGCTTGCAGCAGTTCCAGGGAAGGCAGGTGGTGAATCACCGAGTCGGCCACGTCTGAGTCAAGGTTGAGGCAGGGTTTGATTACACAACTTTCACGTTTCGGGGCGGACGTGCAGGAAAAGGGTAAAGCCCACACAAATGCAGTGTGGAGGGGAAAGGCGAGGTTTAACCCTTTGCGCTCTCTGCATCCGCTCCCAAAATCTATGAGAAAGTGCCCTCAGGACACACAAGAAGAGGGAATGTGCGATGTTTTGGGGTGGGATAGTACGAATAACAATAATAATAATAATAAATAGGAAAGCCACCCCTCGTGCATACACGTGCACAGAGAGGGAGGAAATGGTCTTGCAAACCTGTCAGAGCAGTTTCTGCAGTTTTAGAGCAGTGCTGCTTCTAAATGACTCCATATCTCAACCCAAAGTGGAAGATCCAAGGATGCCACCCACCTCCTGCCTCTCTTTTCATGCCCTGGTTCCTCCCAACCCTCTCGACTGGCTTGGATGATAGCTGTAAATACCAGCAATAAAGACAGCTGAGGGTATAATTAGGGCAGTGAATTAAGTGTGGGAGTCCTGCAACTCGAGAGGCAATGTGTGACCTCCGGGATGTCCTCTTCAGCCCTGTGACACCTGCCTGCAGTTCCCATGGGTGGCTTGGGGAGCACATCAGGACACGTTTCACCCTTTTCTGGCCAATATGTGCCAGGTAGAAGAGAAGATATAATGTTCATCCTGTCCCATGGCACAGTAAAAATAAAACCAACAAGCTGAGGCTAGGCTCCAAGCTTTCTTGCTAATGCAGATAGCCTGCTTGGGTATTTCTATTTTCATTTTAATGGTATGTAATATTCCTAAATTGCTTGTACTCAGGATGGTGTGATTAGACACCAACAGACCTTACTGCGACCTTGTTCTCCCCAAGCAGGGGAAAGACTCTGGCAGTGAGAATTTACAGGCTGGCTCCTGGTTCTTAGGATCACCACTGCTTTGGATTTCACCTTGGCTGCTGATGGGATCAAACAGTTCTTCCTTTTCTTCCCTCACTTTATGTATGTATGTATGTATGTATGTATTTATTTATTTATTTATTTATTTTCCCCCCTTAAGTTACACAGAGAAATTTCAGACTCAGAATTTTCTGGCATTTGCTTCTGAGGAGCAAGTAGGGAAATTAATCTGCTCTGTTTGTTCTGGCTTAAATATAGAAACATCTGTTAAATTGTCTCTGTTTGGCTCCTGGCTACATTATAGTGATGACAAATTTTACCACTGATTGCTGAATATGTTCTAAACTTTTTGCAGACAAGTTCTGCATAATGCTCAGGACTGATGTACCTGCTGGCTGAGCTGTCTCTGAAACGATCGGGATTAGAGTTTCTTATCGACCTTGCATATCGTGTTGATTTACTACCCCATAGCTATCTGTCAGTGCAAAACTTTGACACCCTTCCCGGAAAGTTCCAAAACAGAAAAATCTACACATATAGATGTATATGTATATCCCTATATATGCATATCTATACTTGTACCTTGCTTCTGGGTTGGCTTTTTGACCAGAGTCTGATTCGAGAAATAAAAGTAAGGATTTGAATGTAGATCCCGCTTCTGAACACAGTATATTCATGCTGAGCAAATCTTTCAAAAAGTGCTCAGTTGAGCAAAATTGACAAAAGATTGATCAGTCTTTGCCTGGGCCTATGGTTCCAGTCCAGGAAATGATGGCCACCCCTCTCTCAGAAATTAGGAGATTCCTCCAAAGACCAAATGAGGGGGGAAGATTGTAAGGGAGCAAAAATTCTACCCCCCCACCCAAAAAAAAATAGAGTTCTTGAGTTTCTGAGTGTAGCAGGGAGAAAAGCATTGAGAAATTGCAGCGGAGGATGAGTGAGGGAACGAATGGATTGTGAAACTTTGATTCAGAACTCAAAAGTTTGGTTGGTGACATGCAGCCCACTGGGAAAGGACACGGAAAGGTATGATGGGATGGCACTAATCCTTCCTCAGCTGCTGAGGCTAGCCAAATTGCAGAAGACATTTCAGTGGGCTGAAGGTAATGACTTGATTGGCATGTAGTAACAGTGTAATTAGCACCCTGAACATACGGTATTCAACACTTATGTAAATAAGATATCTACATGACACTCCTGGTAATGCTCTCTGGTGATCATTTTAAGGTTATTTTCCACTTCTTTTTTTTCCCCAAAGGTTATTTTCTACTTTTCCTTCTTTTTTAAACAAAGGATGCCACACAGAAAAGATTTGTTGAATTTGGAGGTGTTGACTTATGGTCCAAATTCTGCTGACCAGTGCAAACCACGGAGAACGTCAATAGCCTTAGAGAGGCATCGTCTGCAGCTAAAGCGGTGGAAGGTCACACGCAGATGGCCAATCAAGGAGCATGATTTCACATGGGGGAAACGGGGGAATTCCTTGCCACAGAGCAAATCTGAAGTAAGATGAATGAAGCTCATCAACAAACGTGTCTAAGAGTTGATATTAAAACTATTTTTAAAAGATGTCAGGAATGACCTGAATCTTATCAATTTTGTACATAGTCCCCTCCCCCCCCCCCTTTTTTTTTTTAACAGGGGTGCTTTGTTTAGAAAAACATTGCTATTTTTACATATAGCTGTTAAAAATCAAGCGGAAAGTTTTCCCTGAGATCTGCAGTTATGTTTCCTCTTGCTCTAGGTGAACAGAATTTGTTAGGCATTTGGTGGGAGCCTGGGGCTAACCAGGAATCATAACTTTTGGTCAATCACCATTTAGCATCTATCTACAAAATTCTGCTTGGCGTAGAGATGGGAGAGGGGAAGAAGAAATGTAATAAACTCTCTGCCTTTTCTGCAAAATTAAATGATTGCAGTTAGCACCGGATGACATTCGGAAAGTGACACAGTGAGAAATATAACTTCTTTCCCTCCATCGCCTTGAGTCACTTGATAATTCACAGCGGTGAACAAAAGAAAGCTGGTGGATAACACATGTTAGCAAGTACCCTGCAAAAAATTACCATCCGCATTAGACTTCTTTATCACGGAGATCCGCTGCCAGCTCACATTAGCATGCGGAATGCTGACAAATGCGTTTCTCTTCACAAGATCGCCATTATTTTATTTTATTTTATTTGCTACCAGGCAGGAGGAGGTCAAGCAGTCATGAGCACTGTGGTTGGAGGGGGAAGGATCTTATCATTTCAGGATGGCTATGTTCAACTCTTGGGGTCTGTGAGGCATATGACTGTCTGTAGGTCCCAGCGAGGGGCAAGAAGGAGGCTTGAGAAGGAGGGGAGGTGGAGACAAAGCCTGACCCTCAGTCCTCCTCCTTCCTCCTTTCCTTGCCGTTTTGGCACATGCTTTTTCATGGGCGTTTATTATCATGGTGATGCACCTGGATGCCCAAAGTGAGGTCAGGGCCCTACTGCTGTAAGGACCATGCCCAGCTTATGCTCCAGCTGAACTCAATCTCTTGAATCCTCTTGTCTGGTCACCAAAGTGGCCTAAGGCAGAAGAGGGAAATGCTTCTCTCTCTCTCTCTCTCTCTTTTTTTTTTTTTTTTATTGCTTTGGAAATTGGGTTGCAATATCCCAGTGTGGGGCTGGAGACTGCTCATTTCTGGGGACATGGCTCCATCATCCTACGCTACCACCCTCATCCCCTTGCTGTTACCAAGGTCCCCAGGCAATGATCCAAGATACAGCTATACATATGCAGTATATCCACCTGAGATATAGACTATATATATATGGCTTTTACATGAAGATATGGCTGTACTAGAGTGCCAGAACATGTCTAAAAAGTGGGGTGATCACTATCAGGGACACAGAATCAGAGGATCAGACCAGATTCTCGATTTTACAAGACTGGCAGCATGAATCTCACCTTTTGATTACATTGATTATCCCCTCCCTCCAATACTAAATGCTCCTCAAGGTGCTTTTATTTTCCACTGATTTTGAGGCAGGAAACCTTCCAGATGCTCATGAGCCTGGAAGGTGTTGGACCTGGCACCTGCATAGACCTGCCATGGAGCCAGGGCTGATAATCCCCGATCTCCAAAGCTCCGCAGTGCTTTCAGCATGTCCTCTAACCTTGCTAACACTAATATCTAACCTCAGATCATCTCATCAAATCCCCTCTCCTCTCAAGCCATGCTGTCTATTTATGAATCACACATGCACCACTGTAGTGCTGGTGCCAATAGTGGAGGTAATACTCAAAAAATAATAATAAAAAAGGAGTATTGGTGACACACACATGTGGACACATGACAGGGCCCTAAGTCTTCTTTTGTGGCTGCCATCATGATTTCGATGTGATGGACAGCAAATCGTGGGGACATATGTGGCTGGGACTTTTTGGGGGCTTTTTTTTCCCTCCTCCTCCAGGTCTTGCAAGCTCATTTTTTATCAACAGAATCTGCCCATAAAAGAGAAGAGGGAAAATGCTGAATACATGGTCACATTTTTATTTCACCAGCGGGCTTTTAGTGATGGTGCTCTGCTTGTTTTGTTTTATTTTATTTATTTATTTATTTATTTTCTGGCACGAAGACGGATATTGCTCAGTGATGAGAAAAGGGGGAAGACGAGTGTCTGCGTTTGCTGCTTTTTGCACATGCCGCAATTCAGCATCAAACTCACGATATTTAGCAGTGAACTAGAATCATGCCTCTAATTTTCCAATGGAAAAGAGATTAAATCTGAATTGCTGACTTTCTTTTTCAGTTTCGGCAATGGCTGGTAGAGCAAAGACCTGAAACTCCTCCTTTGTACTCACCCTTGGCCATAGACAGCCACGCTCAGAATATGCAATTAAGAGTCGTTGTGCTGTTTACTTACTGTTGTAAGCACTACCCTAATCTAAAATTTCTAAGTGTTTGTTGCAAGGCAGAAGCATAAACATCCAGGGAAGTTTCTTTGGTGATTTCTCAGTGCACTAGATGGCACTAAAGCATGGCTTTTATATACAGGGAGAAAAAATCCCCACGAAAATTGTTATGTAGGCTCAGTAAACCTGAGCTATTTTGGTCAGGTATATTTTCTGAAAGTTCTTTGATATATTATTTGTAATTTTTCATTTTAATTTTCAGATCATCAGAAACAGAGAATTAATTACACCCACTTTGATATTAAAAGAATTTCAAATTGAAAATAAATAATGCTGGAAAGTCGGAGGATAAAAAAAAGAGAGACAGAGAAACCCTGAAGAAACTAATTTACCCCAGGCTAGATGCAAAATTATTCTAATGTTCAAAGATTAGGGGGCTTGATGCAAGGAAAAAAAAAGTTCTGTACCAATTACATGGCTTTTGCATGAACTTTAGTTATAAAAAACATTAAAGTCATAAAAAAATGAATAAAGTCTTCAGATTTCCTATGTAGAAATAAAAAATCCTTAATGTACAAGCAAATAGTTAGCTCCATAATGCCTTCCAGGCAGGCCATATTCAAAACAAGAGGAAGAAACATCTTACAAGAGCAGGGCAATTTTCCTGCCCCGTATATGACAAAGAAACAAAATTGAATCTTACTTTTCTGTTTTATTTCTTCCCCTTCCTTTGCCCACAGCTCAGCTAGTTCCAAGTTTCTCTTAATGCATTCTTATGTGTTGTATACAGCAATATTTACTTTCTTATAGTATCCCAATAAACAACAACAAAGGAATATGAAGGGTGGATCCCTTGGAGAAACAAGGCTTCTAGAAGAAGAAATATGTCTTAGGTCATTCTGGGTATTTTTCTCTTGTTATAAAAGTGATGTATGGAGATGTTTCAGTCTTTCTGATGTTTAGATAATTCTGAGAATTTTTTTCTTTTATTTTTATGTTTCTTATTCGAAAAAGGAAGCAGGAGGAAATAATGTGGAGTTAAAAAAAAAGAAAAAGTAGCAAGAAGGTGTGTATTTCATTCAAGTTGAACCTGGCAGTGATGTTTTCTTGCAGCTCGTGGCTTCCTGCAGCTATAGCATGATGTAAGATGCTTCATTTGGGTTCGGATTGCAGGCAAAGGTGAGGCCTGAGGGTCTGACTACTGCTGAGCTGGAGATGCATGAAGGGAAGTGCAGAAATAGCACATTTGTATCCTCAGGACTATCATCGACTACCTGGGCTGGCAGTTCCATCCCTGCATGATGAGATGGAGCTTTCCTGAACTCATTTCTGACCCTTCAGACCCTGCTGGCTCCACATCCAGCTGGCTATAGGCAATGCTGTTTCGTCTGGGCAGGGGGGCAGGCATCTGTGCATCTCCGTTGAGAATTTGCCTGCATGTTTGCAAGAGAAAACTCGTATGTTAAATATACATATATATATATATATATATAACTGAATTTATTATTTGTCTGCCAATAAAATCAAAGCTGCTATCTCAGGAAAAGTATTTCATGGGAAAAACCTAAAATGCCCACGTGAAACTATTAAATGCGACCTAAGAGCCCACAAGTCTTTAAATTACAGTGTTTGCAGCCGTCAGCTCATGCTATTCTGAGCGTTAATATTTTTAGCACCTCTCCAGAAAACAACTTCCCTGAGAATCAGAAGTTTAGCAGTTTCAGGAGGACTTCTTAGTTTTCAAAACACATGTTTTTCCACAGTTTGAAAAAGTACCTGCAGAAAAGGAGAATGAAGATGGAGAAATATACCAATGCACGGCTGGAAACAGAAGAGATCAGCTAAGAACATGGACAATACGGTTGCACCCTCACAAAGGTCAGCCGGTTCAATTCCAGTCTAGAGTCGGGATCGTGCTCTTTCAATATGATTAAAGATTTGAGCTGTTTCATAGGCATACTATTGATCTAAAAGGAACATCTTTTTTTAAAAAAAAAAAAGTTATTGACTTTATTCGTAACACGCCAGGTTAATAAAAATGAATGTTAAACTTCCTAATTTACTTTGCTCTATGCTGCCTGTAGTTCTTTCAGTCTAGACAATTTCACTTTTTTTCTCACTCAGTTTCATTTTTTGATTCTCATATGATAAGGCTGCAGCTACCAAAGGGGACTTTTTTTTTTAAAAAAAAAAAATAAGTTTCTTCGCAAGAAAAAAAAAAAAAAAACACAATCTGTTTGTCTCGATTCTCTCTCCACTTGCTTTTGCGATACACGTGTTTTGTTCACATGCAAGGGGAATTACACCAGTTAATTACTACACAGTCACAGCTCTTCAGGCGCCCGACCCGTATATCACTAGCTTCACCACTTTGGCTCAAAGTTTGTATACATACATACAAACATATGCATATATATTTATATATATATGCCTATTCTTTCAGCCTGCTCTACTTTTCTTACTGGACGCTCAGCAGTCTCCCCAGCATGCTGAAGCAACACCAGGGCAGTGGGGGACTATTAGGAAAATAGATTTTTGTTCTGTTTTGTTTTTTCTGTTTTCTCTTTAAGAATGCTCATATCCACCCACCTGAGGACAAGGTAAAATTGAGAAGTTGCAGTTACCTCCCAAGCTGTGGTCCTCAAGAGCCTGCCCACCTGCTGAAGTCCTGTGTGTTTTTGCTTATACATTCCCCTTGATTCACTTAAATATTCTCTTCTTGGTTGAAACTTGTAGGATCCCAGCACCTACTCAGGCTTTTTGTTCAACATGGAGCCCTTTTCCATCTTCTCTGAGCTTGAACCTTTGGTCCTAAGCAAAGCCAACAGCATAGGACTTTATTTTGCTTCAAGGCGCTTAAATGAATTAAGAACCAGAATCCAGGGCAATATTCTAACAAATTTCCCACAGTGGGTCCACTTTGCCTCATTTTCAGCACTGTCAGAGAACTGGGAATATGGGAGCAACGGGCTGAGGAGGACACTCGTGTTGCTGGTGGGATGAACTGTCTTTGATACTGTTGTCTTTTCCCATGGACTAGAGAGCAAACTTAGGAAATCATACAGATGACTAAATTAAATCCCACGTAGAAGCTTGCCCCACTTATGCGGGCCATGGACTATGCCCCAGTTCAGCAAGTAATTAAGGACATGATTATGATTATGTGCATGATTACATGGTTATGATCAGTGACTGTGTCACTATTTATCATTACTTAAGCATTTGTACAACCTGCACCTGGCAGTGTTAAGTATTTTAAAATAGGACTTATGTATTTTTCATAAAAAGCTGGCATTTTCAATGTTCTAAATTAATTGCTGTAATCATTCTTTTCCAATTAAATCTATTGATTTTTTCTTTTTCTTTTCTTTTTTTTTTCTTTTCCATTTTCCTCTTCTTTTTTTTTATTTTTTTTTTATTTTTTGTGAGCAATAAATCAGATGATGGAAAATGGAAGAAGAAATTTAACCAGAACTATTAACAAACAATGTTTCAGAGTTTGGTTTCAGATTTTAATGTTTTCCCTTGATGATTCACATACAAATAAATTCTTTTATTTCAGCAGCCATATATTAACATAGCCAAGAGCTAAGGTCTCAAATAAATATTAAAACCAGAATTAATTATTCATTTTAGAAAATAAGTAAAGCAGCATAATTGAAAAGGGACCTGAACACTTTGAAACAGGGTACAGCTCATTTCTTTATAATCTGGGTTCATGTTGAAAATATGTATGTAGAATGTACTGCAGGATAGAGACATCTTTTCATTGCATTTCCATTATCTGCTGAAGGAATTCAATTCTGAAGCACCAAGCACTATGAACAACTAATGAACACCTTCAGAGAACCAGGTTAACCGAAATCCCATCATATCAATGCCACATTCTGATGCAGATCTCTTTCTTTCTTTTTCTTTTTCTTTTTCTTTTTCTTTTTCTTTTTCTTTTTCTTTTTCTTTTTCTTTTTCTTTTTCTTTTTCTTTTTCTTTTTCTTTTTCTTTTTTTCTTTTTTCTTTTTTCTTCTTCCCCTAGAATCAGTTTTTATTCTTAGCTTTGCTCTCATTACCTAGAGAAAAATGTTATTAAAAGAAGAAGCACTTTCAGAACACTGGATCTGACCTAATTCTGTAAGTTGGGGAGGAAAAATAATAAAATATAGAGAAGAATCAATGAAGCATAGGAGGCTGTTTTCTTCTTTAAATATCTTCAGCATACTCCAGTCCAACCTCAAGTGACCGGGCTCCATGCAGGAATTATTATGTGGTATTCTAAGGCTGGTGTTTGCAGAGGAGCTGGCTATATCACCACTGTCCCTTCTGACCTTACAGCTGATGGATCGATGAGGGAGAAGAGTGGTAAGCTCTGAGAAAAGAAATGGGTAGCTTGCAAATATGAGGTTAAGCAGATTCTGCTGCATGCGTGAGATTTTTTCTACAGACTGCATAACGTGTACGTGTGGGTCCGTACGTGTGGCTCTGTATGTGTCAGAGAAGATCTATCTAAAATATAAAAGTTGGTTACAATAGATGTTCTTATCTGACCTACTTAAAATTGTACATGAAAGCACAGTTAATTTCATCTCCTATCTGTCAGATTGATATGAATCTCCTGTTAAGTATTAATTATTTTAAGCATGAATATTCTTCATTTCGGGGGAGACCTCATGATTAAAGCTACTGCAGACAGAAATCCTAAACTCATTAAAATTCCCTCCCATACCCCCTTGCTGAATGCGCATGCAACTTTTCAGACAAGATTCATCACTATTCTGCCTGTCACGTAGTTTTTTGCACCTTTGGGTGAAGAGTATAAAATGCTACCTCTGTGATGTGTTTGTGATTTTAAACTCATTTTTTGCTTTTAGTGCTGTGAAATAAGTGTAAACAAAGTGGTCTCAATTTTCTTCTCAACTCAATGTTTTATTTTTCATCTATTCATTTCAGTTTATTTTCATCTATTTCCTTCTGCTTCTAAATCCTGAGAAGCAGCTTGACCTCAATACTCAGGCTTCGTCCAGGCTGCTAGTGACTTTTACTTGTTCTGTCTTAATAAAATATTCCAATCCCCCTCAAACTGATGTCAGTGATATATACAGAAAACAGGAATTCACAGCTGAGTTTAAAAAAAAAAAAAAAAAAAACCCTTGTTTCGTACCTGGTTTTCCACCTAACGATATAAATCCTGTAGGATGAGATTTCCTTCCATCTGGAGATCAGTATCTTCTTCAGTGAAGGCCCTGATTCAGAAAGCTTGTTTGCCCATCTATCCATGGGAGTCTTATGGACTTCTGTCCTCTACTCAACAAGAGGACCAACCTGACACAAGATCTGAACAAACTCATTAGCTATTCTGAACAGCTGGTCTTGTTACAGGAATTCAGTTTTCTCTCTCAGAAGCTCTAGGCCATGCAGTGAAGAGGCAAATGCAGAAATTCTGGCTTCCGAGTACTACCATCAGCCCTGAGGCCAGGTTACTGGATTTATTACTTTTGTATTACTGTAAGTTCGTGTCAGGAATATCCTTTCAAAATACAGTATTTTGAGAAAAGTAAAAATAAATAATAATTAAATAAAGTGTTTTACTAGTCAGGAGTGCTGAGAGATTTTAGTTATACACCTGTACCAAACATTTCCAAAAGAAGTACACTTGGGTAAAGAATAACCTTAAAGAAGGAGGAAGAGGGAGCAGAAAAGCAGAATTCAATTTAACTGAGAAATACTGATCTATCCATAATTTTCATTAGGCTTTTGAAATTGATAACATGGACAAACCTAATGATACTCAGCTGTCCTCCAAACCTGAGAAAGACTCATCCCAAAATAGTCAGTAGACCATCAGGTTAACCCCCTTTCTCTGTTTGACTGGGGCAAAAGAAGTAAATGTAACATCCAAAGTGAAGCTAAATTGGTCATGAGAAAAAAAGGATGTAGAAAAATAATTATAATAAAAAGGAATAGAAATTTTATAAAATCTTTGTGTATGACATAGTTTTACAAGATAATGGAAAAGTTGCCTATTCTGCTGAAAATAAGGAGAAAAATGCAACTTATACCACCTAGTTTTAGGAATCTTAGAATGACTTCCTTATTCTCACAGCCAGATGCCTTTGAGAAATATTTAGCAGACAGACTCCTATGCTATAGTCAACAACCCTCATGCCACCATTTCCAGTGGGAAAAGTAGCTTTGCTTTGTCCAACTCATAACATTTGGTTAAAAAAAGTATTTGCTCAGCAGAAAACAACTCTACTGAATTAGACGTGTCTGTCAGGGTCAGATTTGAAGGTGAGATTTTTGAAGGAAAAAACAGAACAGAACAACAGATGAAGGACAGCATAAACTGGTTTCATCTAGATATTCACTCCCCAATCTCTCAAACATCTATGGTTTTCTTTAACTCTGCATGAACCTTTGCACAGTGTGCTCAACTGTGCATTGCACTGTGTTTTTAAAAGTCTGGTTGAGGTGGAGGAATTAACAGAAAAAAAAATCTCAGAGTCATTCTATAAGCCATTTATTCATCAGAAATAATTGTGGTCAGGCATTTAGCTGAGAATGCTAGTATTTGTCCTAATGTTCTGTGAATGTTTATACCAAACATAAATGAATGTAAATACTCCATCTACGAGCTCGACGGCGCATTTCTTGTTCTGCACAGGCAACAGCTTCTTTTTAGCTTTGCAAAGCTAAAAAGAACCGCGTCTCATTTGGGTCACTCTCACTCCTGAGCGCAAGCAATCAATCCCTTTTCAGCCTTGATTTATCTATCTCCCCGTGCTGCTGAGCTCTGCAATCTGTAATATGAAAAGTCAAGTCTGGGTGCTTTCCGTCCTCCTCTGAGCCCCAGTCTTTGCTCATCTCCCCAGGTTTTTAGTCCAGGAGTCAAACGGATGAGCAAGCAGTAAGGATTTCAGTTTGCTTATGGTGAAACTATACAACAACCATAACAAGTATAAGTGTTGTTTTTACCATAAGGAAAACTCCCATTACTTTGAAGGGGAGGGAGAGCTGAAGGTCTGTGCTTCTCCATCACCAAAATCAGAGCTCTCTGATGCAAAATTTAAGGATTGCAATAGACAGGTATCCTTCACACTAATTAAGTCTCATTTACTTAACCATTTTGCTGCTTAATCAGATAACACAGTTATAAGATGGTGTAAAATATACGACAGATAGTCAAGGTCTAGACTTCTCTAATGTGGCAATTTTTGTATAATATGATCTTTCTTTGTAAATGCAGATGAACTGCTCTTTTATTAACTTCCCTTTGCAAGCATTTCACACAGAAAAATCAGATATGACCTAAAAAAAAAAGAAAAGTAAAAGAAGGCTTTCCAAAAGTGATGAGAATGAATTAGCCCATAATTGAACTGATTGGTAAAAGTTCAGTACAATGCAATAAAAGTGCACTATTATGATGATTTGAACTTACTACGGATAATTTTTATTGCGGCTCTTTTAATATAAAAAATATTGTGTTTGGTCACACTCTGTAGGGACATACCAGTGTTGAAGTAGATAAGTAAGTCTTTTTTTCATTATTTCTGTTTTTTTTTTTTTTTTTTTAGTAGGAAGTATATCCTACAGACCTAGGCAACACAGATATTTAGCCATTAATATTTATTATTGTATTGTAATAGTTTTATGGACTCTCATCTAAAGTGGAGGATTTTTATGCTGAGTGTTTATCATAAAGCTTTATATCATTTGGTGAACAAAAAGATTAAAGAAGAGTGGTCATTTATCCATGTAGATCATCTTCATTATAAATCTAAACAGCAATCTAACAACATCAGCATACTTCCTCCATTAACAGTGCAAGGGTAAAACACCAGAGGTCTGTTCAGTCTAACAGACAAAAATATAGCAAGATTTAATGTCTACAGACTGAAACTAGGCCCCACACTGACTGGAAAACAGTCACACATTTACAAGTTGGAGGTGCATCAAGCAGAAGAATGATATACCTTTAAATTTTGCTGAAAACTTTATCTCAAAATAAAAAGTTTTTACCAACCCTGGTGCTGTGACTCATTCAAAAGCAAGCAGGGGAGGTCTGTGGGCTCTGTTTTGCAAGTAATCAGGTTCTGTGACTTTTCATGATTTTCTCATTTGTGAACCCCTGGAAATTTCCTAATGACAAGGTATCCTATAGTAAAGTCTCCTGAAGAGACACTTGTTTCTCTTAGATGCTTCTGTGGTTTTCTTGGAAGTAGGATGAGAACAGCGGGACTCCTTGGAGAGCTTTTCAGACTCTCGCAATCCATTAAAAAAATCTGCCTTTCTTCAGCTTCAACTCTGCCCCTGGAAGGCTGATGGAGCAGCTCATCCTAGAGACCATCTCTAGACATGTGAAGGAAAAGGTGATCAGGAGTAGTCAGCATGGATTCACCAAAGTAAAGTCATGTTCGACCAACATGACAACCTTCTACGATGGGATGACTGGCTGGCTGGACAATGGGAAAGTCGTGGATTTGTCTACCTTGACTTCAGCAAGGCTTTTGACACAGTCTCCCATTACATCCTCTTGAGAAAGCTCAGGAAGTGTGGGTTAGATGAGTGGACAGTGAGATGGATTGAGAATTGCCTTGATGGCAGAACCCAGAGGCCGGTAATAAACGGGGCTGAGTCTAGTTGGATGCCTGTGGCTGATGGTGTCCTGCAGAGGTCAGTACTGGATCCTGGGCTGTTCAGCTTGTTCATCAATGACTTGGATGAGAGGATAGAGAATACACTGAGTAAGTCTGAGGGCGATACCAAACGGGGTGGAGTGGCTGACACTCCAGAGGGCTATGCTGCCTTTCAGAGGGACCTAGACAGGATGGAGAGTTGGGCAGAGAGGAACCTCATGAGGTCCTCCCCTGCACCTGGGGAGGAATAACCCCAGGCATCAGTACAGATTAGGGGTTGACCTGCTAGAAAGCTGCTCCGCGAAGAGGGATTTGGAAGTCCTGGATGACAAGAAGTTAACCATGAGTCAGCAATGTGGCTTTCTGGCCAAAAAGGCCAATGGGATCCTCGCCTGCATCAGGAGCAGCCTTGCCAGCAGGTCAAGGGAGGGGATCCTGCCCCTCTACTCAGCTCTGGTGAGGCTGCACCTGGAGTGTTGGGTGCAGTTCTGGGCTCCCCAGGACAAGAGGGACATAGAGCTTCTAGAGAGGGTCCAGCGCAGAGCAGCAAAGAAGATTAAGGGACTGCAGCATCTATCTTATGAGGAAAGACTAAGTGAGCTGGGCCTGTTTAGTCTAGAGAAGAGAGAACTGGGAGGGCATCTGATCAATATGTATAAATACCTGAGGGGGGAATGTAAAGATGCGGCCAAACTCTTCCCAGTGGTGGCCAGTGATAGAACAAGGGGTAATGGGCACACTGGGAATGTTTCAGACAAGGGGAAGAAAGAATTCAAAGGCTACATAGAAAACATATCAACTTGTTTTTGTTAATACTAATAGAGCTCCAGTTAGCCCATAGCGGTGTCACCAGAAGACGGGTGATACTAGAAATACACAGCAGAACCTAAGGGAGTTACCGAGGTCAAAATGAACTTATTGGTCTTAGCCCAGAAACTCTCTGTTTCTCATGGAAAAGGCTAGTCACAAGTTAAACAAAACCAAGCAAACAAACAAAAAAGTAGGTCTAGGTAAAAGCCAAACCAAACCCAAGCCCAACCTCCAAGAGAGGAAATCCACAGAATAGCCAAACATTTAAAGGCTCCTTTTGTCCCACGACAGCCAATAAAAGCAACACGACCTACCTATGTGATTCCACTATCAGAACCAAATCTTTTTTGGGGGGGTAAATTGTCACAGCTTCTACTCTCATTCCTCTCAGGCTGCCAGGTATCACTTTTTTGCAGCTAGCAGAGGGCAAACAATGGGTCCATGAGGCTTTTAAATACTTTTGCAGTAGAACCAATATCTTGCATGACCCTCCCCATCTTACGTTTTGAGATCGTGTTCTCTCTTTACCCAAGGTTATCACTGGCAATATGAGTAAGGTTTTCAGTTTGATCTTGTAACTCTTGTTTTGATAAAAAATAGGGATGAGAATGGCTGAAAATCTTTGCCTCAACGAAGGGACTTACAGTTACAATTTGAGAATCACCAGGCTACATAACAAGTTCCTTTAAACCGACTGTAAATGAAATGTTCTCATATAAGAGAAGGAATAACAAAGGAAAAAAGGATAGTAAAAGGGAGAAGGAATAGCAAAAGAGAAAAAATCACATCTGTTTTACAAAATTAAATTGTCAAGACATCTTGAAACTAAATGAAATAAGGCGCTGGACTCTAAAACAGAAAGGTAATGGATTGTTAGAATTTGTCTTAACATTTTAATCACTATTTTAAGTTAAAATTATTAAAATATTGTTATCAACATCATAAATCTTATTACATTTGTTCACCATGGAAGTTTAAAATTCAATTTTCTAACCCTCAGACACTGTATCTCACAGTTTCTTTCTGAGTTTTTGAATATCTGGAATGGTTCAGGAAGTCTCATTTAATGAAGTCACATAGCTGAAAATAATTTAGACCTGAGGACTCCAAAGGTACTGCAAACGCAAGAAAATACAAGAAAATACAATAAAATGGTTAAATAGGAAAGCAAACCGAATTTGCTATCTTTCTTTTCTTTTAATCTTGTGATTAGGAAGCTTTTGCATGACTTAAAGAAAGAGATGACATTAATAATGAATAACTAAAAAATTTCAAAAGCGAAGAAAAGATTTCTTAGAACTTGATGAACGAAGTCATGTTTTTCTACTGTGCTTCATATTCTATTTTTTTTTGTCAAAACTATGATGTTTTATGCTCAAGTGCCCAAAACTAGAAAAATAAATAAATAAATAAATAAATAAATAAATATAAAACAACAGAATTTCCCACAGGATTTCTTATTTATTTATTTATTTATTTATTGACAGTCAGGTCTTTAATTGTAAAGCTACTTTTCTCTTTGTCTGACAATATCTGACTTCTATTAGGAACATTTTTGATACTATAAGGGTATTTACGTTGCAGGAATATTGATTTTAAGGTACTAAATACAGAAGACACATTATATTGATTTCTTCCAATCCATCAGAAATTTCATCCAATAATATTTTTTGCCTGTGGTCCTCACAATATAAACTGCGAGAAGATAAGATAACTGCAGTTTTAGTTGTTCTTTCTGAAAGGGAAATTATTCTTCAAGGCCTTTTACCAATTCATTGTCTCAATACTTCCAAAGCAGAGGCCAATACGGAAATATTAAGACATCCTGACAATATGTTCATTTTATTAGAGAAGACATGGACAGATGTTTTTTGCCCCTTCCCTAAGCCTCGTTCTTACACATTGTCTAAATTTCATCATCCATTTTTGTCTGATCACAGGTAATCCAGGAATAGAACTGTAGTAAGATATCTGGAGGATATTAGTTACCTCATGTTTTCCCCCACCTAGCTTGTCCTCTGTCTTCCATATCTTGTCTTCATGATGTCAGAAGAGCTGGACATTGGTGTGATTTGGGAGCTAGCATCCACTGGGTATATTTCTACTATGTTATATCACAGATCTGAATTTCACCCCTCGTTCTGTCATCCATATACTATTTTGCTTTTGACTTCTCTTTTGCAGTGACTCAATGAGCTCTGCAGACCAAAAACTTGGTGCAGTTCCAAGGACAGCATTCAAGACCCTGTACGGAGGAGAGAATAGCTCCAGATTTGCGTTGCAAAGGCTTATGCTCCCTTCCAACAGCATTCCAAAGAATTTTACACTCTCAACCCCCACAGTTAGCATTAGTTTGCTAAGGAACACATATTTTGGGGTTAACGATAAAGAAACACTGCTCTGGTGAACTTTAGTAAAACCTTTGCACTGCTTATGACACTATGAAAATAAACCAACAACTGCAAAAAAAAAAAAAAAAAAAAAAGTGACCTTTTATAACTGCAGGCACAGCAGTGGGAACCATGCACCTTAAATCCTTTCCATCTATGAAAATAAGGCATCATGTTAAAAAACACCATGGGCTCATCACTCCAGGTCATGCTGGAACCCTTTGGATTTTGCAGTCCAGGTAGATGCAGAAGTGTCTCGTGTTCAACATTTGTTCAATATGGGCACAGCCCTTCTGTTGTGGATGCAGACAGCTCTAAGCTATGTGAAACCAGACACTTTGCACCAGTTAGCAAGGGCTACAGGAACTAAGCTCATGTGAACATATCTAGCAGTGTATGTGCAGACAAATCCTCTTGCATTTACACTTGCATCCTTCCTTACTTATCTTTTCTATGGCTTTGTCCTGGAAAGGGATGGGGGAGATATGAAGATGGGGTTGTGGCAAGAATGACCCTTGATATGCTCTGCATGTTCAGGTCCAAGTGAGAGGGTCCATGGAAGGACTTAATGACTGCAATCATTTTGATATGAGCAGCAAGGCACTGCGTAGGCTGTTAGAAGAAAGAATTGTACCCCCCCTCGTCTTGGAGGACAGCACGGTGACTCATAACAGCATTGATATTGCTCAGCCCGAGATCGAGGAGTGGGAAGGGAAGAGCCCTCACAAATACTGAGTTTACAAATAACAGTGAATTACTGATTCCAGTACTTACTGTAGTGAACTCAGAGAATGTCACTCTCTCTGGGCATACGGACCCGTTCATCATTCTCTACAGCCCATAAGGGCCAATGTGATCTCCCAGGACGATGCTGTCCTCTTAAATGAGATGCCCTTAATCTAACTCATGTTAGTCTCTCTCTCCTCTATGTACCTATTTTTAACTAAATGAATTAATTTAGGCCATATAAATAGTCTATCCCCTGTTCCCTCAATTCACACTAAAGAAAGGGGCTGTCAAATTGAAAGACTTAGTCATTTTCGATTAAAATAATAATAATAATTCTAAGGAATTTCAGAAAAAAATATTATTTCTGTTTTACATGTGAGTAAACAGAAACCTAGAAAGGTTTAAATGAACTGGAGTCGGTCACTGGCTTAGATAGGAAAGGAGCATGCTGTTCTACGACGAGCGTGCTGTCTCTCCCTGTCATGACAGTCTTGCTGGTAAAGATATCAGAGAACCACTCTTCCTTCCTCTCTCATGCTCTGCATATTCTTTGAAATGACAATGCCTCCTCTTGATATAGACATCAGTGAAATAACTCTCTAAACATTTCTGTAGGCATCTTTCTAAAATAAGGTTGACCACTTTGGATATGCAGGTCTTGACGCCTTATGCACACCTATAAATATTCTAGCCCTTGAGGTACCAATTAAAAAGAAATTTCCCAAATGTGGGTTTTAGCACACTCAAAAAAAGCAGCAGCTAATCTTCATATTTCCTTTCGTTGGGTCTTTGTCTGCTACATCTGCATGCAAAAGTTATTTTATGACCTAAGAGAAATGAACCAAAGACCAGACAGAGATCATCGCCAGAAGTTAATCTGCCCATTTTAGAAACCTTTGATAATTAGACTGTGTTATATAAAGGGGATGACTCTGACCTGAATGAAAATAGGGAATCCTGCACCTTACTCTTTGTGCTTCATGGGAGAAGCATCTGTGCTGTGCTGCAACGCAGACCATAGAAGATGGACCACCGGTGAATGTTCACCCCTTGTAGGGTGTCCAGTGACACCTGCGAACTCATGGGGCTAGAAAATGTGCATACAGAGGACAAAAGGTCATCTCTTCTCTCAGTGAATTTAGCAAAGTAAGTAGTAACAAAGAGCAGTGTGCTGACTTCTTTGCAAGGAAATAATATTCTCTCTTTGTGTGCCCAGACTGCTGGAGCTTAAGGAGCAGTGACATTTGTACAGAGTCTGGTTTGCAAGATTGGCTTGGGAGAGTTGTCTTCCTTCCTCATTTTCCCCTTCTCTCTTTACTTATGACCTTTGAGATATACTTACTTCAAAAAGGAAAACTATATAAAATTTTACAAATATGAAGACTGGTTTGAGGAGCAAGCTGCCTGATCCAGCTATTGTGCATCATCTGGGACATCCCAGGCATTCATCAAGCTCCACGAGCCTCTCTGCATCCAAGCTAAGGATTCAATCCTCTGGGATGTTGCAGGGAAACTACATAATGTTTATTTGTAATGGATATTGCAGTATTTTCTATCTCCCTCTCAATTTTGCAATGAACAACATAGAAAGATAAAGAGCAAAGGAAACAAAGATGAACTGATGGGCTTCTTCCCTGTCTGTCGCAAAAGACTAAAGTCAATTTACCAGTAGAAACTGCCACAGCTTTCACGATATATGTAGAGCTTTAATCCCATGTAATCACCATTGCCAAACTGGCCTATTCAATGTGATAAAATGTCTTCCCTGTGCCCACTGAGTGGGAAATTAGCTGATTAGAGGAATTTGCAGAACCAAAAAGCTTTTTTGCACATCATTTCCAGATGACCTTTTATAAATCTCACCAAATCCCAGCCTGCTTCTCACCATGTTGCTAATAGTTTGATCTGTGGCCTAGTAATGAGGTACATATTGCTTCACCTCCAGTAAAGGTATTAGGGTGGCTACTCCATTTTGCAGCACCATGCAGATTATATTTATTTGTGCCAGGAGGAAAAGGAATTTCCAGGGCATAAGTCATCATTTAGAGTTATTAACAAAAGGATTTATTATGTTGCTCTGCTTCAAACGGCAGCGTACAGGGTGCCTAGAGCATGCTGGAGTGCAACTACCTACCACATAATGTCCTAATGAATCACCACTTGCTGGAGGAGCTGCAGAACCTCAACATTCAGTCGAGCATTTCTCCCTCACGTACCAAATTGACAAATAAGGCCATAATGGTTTTGCACTTTTATCAGGTAAAAATGATCGCAGGAAGATGAGTACATAGAAACCACGTCAAGAACTATGTGAGGTGTAGGGGGGAAATCCACCTTTTGAAAAAAAAATAGAAAAAAGGAAAAAAAAAGAAAAGAAAAAGTATTGGTGCAGCAAAATAGCTCTAATGCAAAGTAAGTGCTAACCCCTAACCCTGCAGGCTCCAGGGGTCTGCGCCTGTGCCCTGGAAGTCAATGGAATCTTTAACCATGACTTCAGGGCTTGCACAGTCAAGTCCTACTCTTGTGTGTGTTGCTGAAGAAACTGAAAAGAATTGTCCTTTCCAAGTTGGTAGAGATGAGGCTGACTGAACGCTATTGAATTCTGCTTGTCTACACTTGCCCTCTGTGTAATTTATAGTAATTGAAGGCCAAAGGCTCTCTCGCCTAAAACAAGCAGTTAAGAAATAATTCCCCTTTTACTGAGCTGTCCTGTGAGGTTTAATTAAGCAGTGGTTAGAGTACATGGTGAGTTCTTCAGACGGCAGGAGAGACAAATTATTATTTATTTGCTCTTACTCGTTTTATTTGTATTTTCATGCTTAAAGGCCTGACTAGCTATGTTTTGTTCTCATTTTGCTTTCAATGAAGATGCTAGAAATTTTCTTTTTTACTCAATTTGGAAGCAGGATCATTTAATATTTATTTGTCGGTTGTTAATAGCTAACATAATTTCTGAAATGCTACGGCCCTCTCTTATTATATTTTGGCAGAGGAAAAAAAGAAAGATTCTAACACGCCAGTTACTTCTGTTTGATAATTGAAGAAATATTGGCCTTTTAAAACACTATTTTGCTTTCAGATTCTCACTGTCACTTTGTAGGGACAAATCCCGTGGCAAAGCCTTCTTTCTCCTTCCTGAAGGTAATTCACTTTATCTTGGAGGAAAGCTGGTCTTCAACTATATTGAAACAAGTTCATCTCTCTACTCTTTCATTCCCTTCCTCCTTCTCTCCCCCAGTCCTCTGTCTTAAGGAATGAGGCTGGAATGGGTCCTTATATTTGTTCCTTTAGGCAGATTGCGGTATTTCTCTTTCACTCCATTTATTTATGCTTCCAGCTAATGGATGTTAGGGCATATGGACTTCCACTTTATTATTACGTGGTTTGTTATTTCAGTGTCTTATGAAGGTGAAAGCCATTGGCATCTCCACCAATGTGTTTAAGGACCTTCTTACCATCTCAAAAGTAGAGTTTCTGAGGGAGGAGAGCAGCCACAGGGGTAACTTCTTTTGCTCTACTTTTAAAGCAAAGAATGGGCCAAATTCTAGTTCCACTGAACCCTCTGAAACAGCTCCCAGAACTTGTGCTAAGAGGCAACTTGGGCCCAAGGGATGACAAAGATAATGATTATACAGCACATTATGTTAAAGAAAAATTAAATCAAATGCAGCTGCTTTTATATAATTCAAAGAGAGAACTTAGTGTTTTCTTAAATTATTTTTAGTTCCTTTTCCCCTCTCCCTCTGTGTACACTGATCTGTTGCCTACAAAGAAAAGCTTCAAAGAGCATAAGCAAATCCAACCCTTTTTTTTTTTCCTTTTTTTTTTATATATAGGAAAAAAAAAGGTTTTATTCTACTTGACTCTGTAGCAAAGAACTGAGTCAAAGAAATCCTTATTTCTAGGTCCTTCTCCAATGCATTTGTTGTGTTAGGAAGCCAAAAATGCTTTGATGGGGGACAAGGTGATTTGTGCTTTTGGAAAGTATCACTGTCCATTCTGATCAGACACAGTTCAAGCTATGTTAAATCCATTCAGTAAAATCTGCTTTGGAACAAGAATTTACATGCTACAGATTGCTGGAGCCTAACCTGGCTAAAAGGTGAATCAGAAACCTGGGCATGTTTGATAGACGGTGCATAAAATATGAACTCAAAATTCAAATGTTGGTAATAAGTGGAAGAGAAGTAATCAAGCACAAAAGAAAGGAGCTTTAATGCCATCAGATGCATCGCAAAGCGCAGACTATTGTATCTCCTAAGAAAGGAAAGTCTTTAGCTGAAAATATTTGACTTCTTATTGAGTCATTAATGTGACTCCACAGTTAAGGAGATTTTCATCTTGCTGCAGAAGTGCTGATTCAGTGAACTTCTTAAGCCTGCATGAAACCTGAGCATGTTTGTGGTTCCACTGAGTTCCTCTCGGGCCTGGTCACATGGATAAGGTGGGATGCATGAGTGCCTTTCTGAATCAGGGCCCTGTAACCATGACAAAACTTCATTTGGCAAGCAACGACAAGAGGTACCACCAAGTACCCACTAGCAGCTGAATATTTGCTTTATCTTACTAAATCAGTCGATACTATTTGATTCTGTTATTGAATATGAAGACTTTTTTCTTTTTAAGAGACTCTTGTTAATAGTGTTTGTGAATATAATACTGATGCTATAATATCAATAACTTTTAAGCTTTGCACACATCTTTGCCTTGCTTTCCATTCCTCAAGAAAAAGAAATGGCAGATCCCCACAGATTTGGGAGGAAGAAAGAAAAACGTCTTTCATGTAACTGCTTTATTTTTAATTACTTGTGAGATGTTTAGTGCAGGGTTGAGAGCATCTGAACTTACAACTAAGTACATAATTTTATCCGTATTGGGATTCAAATTTGGTACATACGTTTTTAAGAATACAATCATTTTATTTTGTTCTAACCTGGGAGAGGAGGTGAGAGAAGAAAAAAACTGCCAGAAGAAAAAAGAGAGAGGGAGAGAGAAAGAAAGAATGAGAAACAAGTATTCTGTGGACTAGTTGGGGAAATCACAGAACTTGCATATATTTACTTTTCACATAAAGTAGTTTTTGTCCTAGAAGAGATATTTGTAAAAGCCTCTCAATTCAGTCAGCTGACAGATCAGATCTGTTCTTGATGTCAGCCACAGAGCTACAGGCCTCCTTCCTCTATTCTACTGTAGTTCATATTCTGTTTATCTTTGTACCCACAGAATATATAAGTTTAAATTTATATGTGTGTATGCATATTCCATACGCATAGCCTATCTTTATTATGCAGATGATAACAGTGTTAAACTTGCTGTAGAGGGCATCTCGTTCATATTTCAGAGGAATGCGAGGCATGGTGAACTGTTCCTGAAGCCACAATATTAGAATAGAAAAGAAATAATTTTCTTAGCAATGTGATGGGAAAGAACAGTAAAAATATGGGAACAATAAATGCAAAG
This sequence comes from Tinamus guttatus, assembly GCF_059628265.1. NCBI lineage: Eukaryota > Metazoa > Chordata > Aves > Tinamiformes > Tinamidae > Tinamus > Tinamus guttatus. The sequence goes on from NW_028288779.1 coordinate 1,844,875, forward strand.
CCCTTTTATGAGATCTGGCAAAACAAAACCTGTCTTTTAAAAAATTTACAACAATCTCAGCATTTGGGAACGGGGTTGATTCACTGCTGTCCAGTGACCAGAATTGTCAGAGAGCAAAGTGGGTGGAAATCAGCACCATCCTCCGTCCTAGCAGAAGCATGTTGCACTCCCACCTTGTTTGGTGTGAATGACTACAAAGAACAGTGCAACAGAAACACATAGCCCATGCTTTTGTGAAGAAAGGCAGATTCTATTTTTTAATGTGTTTCCACGTTTTTTAGTTGATGCTATTACTGTTATTATTGGATTTAAACTGAGGCATTTGTGTTTCTTTTGGGTTCATGTTTTCTACTGCGCACATGTTATGCAAGTATATTAAGCACACTCAGTGAACTGAGAAATACTAATATCTATTTTGCAGTGGATTCACCAGAGTTCAATAACACAAGTCCTTCAGTGCAGATTTCCTGAGCATTCAGTAACACCTACATCTTCCAACTCATTGACATTGAGTCATACTACAGCCTTTTCCTCAATCCAGGCTAATTCAGGCTTTCTTATTACTTAGCTTCCTGTTTTTAAAGAACTCAGTGGAGACTCAATGTCTTTGAATCTTCTGCTCTTCTGTCATGCTTGGCAGAAACTGATCAATAGATCAAAAAAAAAAAAAAAAAAGCAAAGGTTTGAAGGGACATTCATGTGATTGTGTTGGATGTGTTAATTGGGGAAACCATGTTTTAAATTCTTTCTGCACACAAAACAATTGTTTATTAATATCCCCAAAGAAGAGGATTCATCTCATTTGGCCTTATCTGCATAATAGGTATCTAGTTTGAGTTTCATTTAGTTGGTGACTGTGCATTGGTACAAGATGTTTCACTAGACATCTGAAATGGATCATACCTTCCCAACAGTCTTGCTTGGGAGGTCTTGGTACCCATGACATTGGAAAAGTCAGGACAAGATTAAGATTAGTTCTCATGTGATAGATCTAACTGAAAGCAATATAGAGCTCCTTAGGCTCAGGTGATGAGGAGATTCAACAACATGCCCATCACACAGAGTTCATAAAAACATTCACTGAACCTAGGTTGGGGTTATTTTCGTGCCTTCTTTATCTGAAGCAACCCAGAAGACCAGCTATATATCAAATGTATGTGTGAGAAACTACTGAAGCCAGAGAGGAGGAGTCCTATGATGCCTGATACTCTCTGAGAGCTTGGTCCTAATTCCACTACAAAGAGTGTTTGCCCATTCCTAATGAAGCATCCCTGGCTTTGTATCGGACTCATGAAAGTCAAATAATATCCCACAGCTTTTTAAAAAGATGGTGCAAACAATGCGTAATCAAACCCCAGGTGATCAAAAATCAAAGGATTGCTATATGTGCTTCTTAACAGAACGTTTGGGTTTGATTGCACTTACAAATGAATGCGAAAAGAGCTGGAAAACTGGACAGCCCCCCTTTTTGTGTTATTTTTTCGTTAAAAGAAAATCTCAGTGATAAAGAAACAAGAGGAGCATTCCAATTTGTGAAAAATTACAACACAAAGAAAAAAGAAGCTGTTTGCAAAAAAAAAAAAAAAGAACTTCATCTACTCTAAATCATTGCAACATAAGACTTACTTCTACACAGATACTAGCTCCCCAAGTGCATTTGAAATCCTTCAGAAAATGAGAGGAATATAAAATTAAGAGTTTGAGATACTGTAATCAAACTGCTCCTTAACATCTCTATTAAGGCAATACATTTTAACAGCATGTTAAAAATGCAAACAAAACCCTTAACTCCTAAGATCAATTGCAAGCATAGGCAGACTCCAGGTTTGCGAAGGGCATTCTGTCTTGTCAAGCTCACCTTATCATTATGGAAGAATAAACAGTGTAATTACTCTCACCTTTTTATTTGTTTTCTAATTGGATCATTTGTTACTTTCAAGAAATTCAAATCAACATCAGATTTATAGCACAAGGTTTCTGAAATATTGATTTAGTTATAGAAATGTCAAAGTTGGCAGGTAAGCTGTCTTGTTGCCTCAGGAGTCTTTTGCATTAGGAGAAATTATGGAAAAGGCCTTTAGAATTGAGGAAGTTTAACAATTTGTTTCTGTGCTATGCATAGTAAAAACTCTGTTCTTTTACCGATATTTAAACTCCATCTTTACAACATGCTTTACAACACTGGTATGCTTTACAACACTGGTATTTTTGAATCAAATATACAAAAGATATGAAAACAACTGTTCTCTTTTCTGGAATGTATTTAATCCCTTGGCTGGCAACCACACCTTTTTGCATGACTATTTACACATTTATTTTCTAGTTAGTTACCAAAAATATACCAATGCAAACCACAGGTAATGCTGAAATTGGTCTTCTGAATTCCTTGTGAATTCTCAAAGACTCAAAGTGCACTTCAGCTATTACTGCATGAAAGTCTGCTTTTCAGCCATTCATGTTTCTGCTGTTCTTTTTACCTTAAAAGGTACACACATTAGAAACTTTGTTTGTCTTTATGATTCTAAGGAAGTTAATTGCCAAATTCATAACATCTTCTTGTGAGCCAAATTCATCCCACTGCTAAGCTTTAACACCTCTTCAACCATATATCCCTTTTATGCATTTTTGTGGATACTGAAAGGTGAGTTTTTCTACATTCATACAAAAAAAAAAAAAAAAAAACAGTCCTGGACAACAAAAAATTGATTGGCATTGATCGTTGGTCAATCTCTTCATAAAGTCTAGAAAACAAAGTTTGAAATCTGTCACTTCCTAATAATCTGACGCCATATAGAGCAAAAATCTGCCACAAGTGATGGCGTTCCCACGCGTAAGAAGCTCCCATCTGTATTAATTATGAAGGTGCGTGGAAGTGGCTTTCTGTTTCATTAGTAAAGCTTCATCTTTACTGTAGGCAGGAAGAAGCCAGGGGGGTGATTCAGGGCACGCAAGTACAATGAGCAAGTTACCCTGGATACCCATTAAAACCAGTAAGGGGGAGAGGGTGCTTTCATGACATCGTCCATCTGACTTCATTTCAACGCTTACTTTTTAGAAACGAGATTCATCTTGCTGTAGAAGTCCTATTTATCTTGACTCATTGTAATGGGGAGAAAATTGGAAATACAGACCCATATGGGGGATGAGCACATTTGTCCAGAAGACACTACGCTGAGATCTCAGATATTCCCTAAAGCAAAGTGGTGTTAGACAGTGGGGGCCTGGAAGAGTCAGAGAAATGTGGGCGAGGAAGAGAGAGAGAAAATAAATAAATAAATAAAGTGATTTTTTACTCCTTTTTTTGAAGAGTGGTGCTTTGGGTGGGTGCTTTTGGTGATAAATCAAGCAACTCAGAACTTTTCCTTTAATTTTTCATACATATATGTAAGTCATGCTTAAAGAATTTAAAATTTTGCAAGATAACAGACAGAAGAATCAGAAGGCAAGATAACCTAAACGATGTATATTCTTCTCCTTAGAACACCTCTTACAATTAAACATTTTATCTAAAACTTAAAATGTAAAGATCAGTTCATCAAGTTTTGTATTTTTTTCTTTTCTCAAAGCAAATTCAAATATCATCTGACAAGTGACCTGTTTTTATGAAATTGTTTTTAGCAAAAAAAAAAGTTCAGACTAGACATTTCCTATAGGAAGAGAAAAATACAACTCAAGAAGTCTTTACTGTTCCACTGAATTTAGGAAAAAAAAAAAAACCTTTGAGTGTTCCTAGTCACTTTTTACAGAGCAGAGAAAACTTTCAAAAACAGCTCATATTCAGTATATTCGATATGAAAATATTTTATGCTAGGAAATATGAAAATATCTATCAATCAGGCAAAATATCTTCTCAGTTCTAGCTACAGAGAACAATTTGTAATTAGAAAATTGAACTTTATTAGGCATTAGGAATGGAAATGTCATCAATATATTCCATTTTTCAGAAACCCCAAAACTGTAGCAAAAGATGCAGCAGAAACTACATTAAAACAAACTAACTAACAAAAAGTCTGTACTGATCAACTATAGTGTTTTTCAGGGAGAACTGAAATGAAACTGTTGGTTGTACATCTGCACAGATAGTAAAGGAAGACATGAAGAGAAATCATATATAAAAACATGGGCCAGCTTCCCAGAAGCCAGTGCTTTTGGGTGCTATGATAGAACTCTGCAATATTCTCTCTAGGAATACAAAGAATTTTTAAATGTATTGTAACAACAGAGCTATCCCAGAGTATCTGGATAATATTGCAGGAAAGGGAGAAATTATTTCTAAGGTCCTAAAGCTCTGCTGCTGCAAACACAAATGCATACGATAGTAATGTATATAAACAGACTGTCATCTCTTTGAAAAACAAGATTCATGTGTTGTATAGTTATTTGTTCTATTACTTTAGCTGATCAAGGCCAGAGTTTATTTGCCTCAGTCAGGAAAGTTGTAGAATATATTCCAGGGCTGGCAAGCTTCATTAGGGCTTTATGTCCTGTCTAGAGCCATGATAAAAATCCTCTTACCTCCAAAGAGAATAAGCTTTGACTCTTTGCTTTAGTTGGGCTTTTATTCAATTGCTTGTCTAAACACACAGGCAAGAACCCCGAGCACAGCTCGGACATGCCACTGTTTAGTTATTAAAGCTAGAGATTAGCACCCATGTTACCTTGATTTTAATTCTCGTTTTTTTCCTGATTAACAGTAACCCTAGGCAAAACTTACTCATATTCCTTTATTCACCTGCAGAACAACAGGTTGCAATAATTCTAAGTTGCCTTTAGTTTGCATTTTTTTAGCCTAATAAATACTTTGAGATTATAAATAAATACTAACAAACACTTTGAGATTATAACTGACAAATGCAATGGCACAAAGTACTGTTGCTATAATGACCTGCAGAGCTTTGTCTCTACCATACAAGCCTGTATTCACAAGGAAAGCACCGATGTATAATATCACCCTGTGACTTGGTGCAAGCTGGTACTGTCCACTGATACCTACTGTTGCAGCCAACTTCTGCCAAGTGAGGACATGGCCCCAAATCCTTTATTCTAGGAAATTTGAGCCAATGGTGAATATTTAATAGCCCTAGTAACCATCCTATTTGTTTAACGCTGCCGTGCTGTCCTCTGGGGCAAAACCCTGGTCTCACGATGCAGGGGGACCACTCTTGGCCCCCGTGCCCAGAGTGCGGACATGGATCTTTCTTTCTGATCGCTTGCGGCTCTGAAATTTTAAAACGACTAAATGCGGCACAAAAAATGTTGACAAGAGTTGCAGCCTGTGTCTGGCAACCACGCTCTTTCCCTATGCAAATCAAACCACGCATCGTGCAAGGGCCCTTCTGGTCCACTTTATGACAGGAAGGGAAAACCCACTTTGTACCAGCACTGATCGGAAAAAAAAAAAAGAAATATTCAAATTTCATCCAACAACAACAAAAAAAGAAATTGACAGTGTTTTTCACAGAATTTCTTTTCAGCCTTTTCAAAGTATTCCTTTAAATAGATATTTCCTTTTCTGCACGTATTTTCCTGTGCAATGTTTCTTTGCTTCTTTTCTTCACTATCTTTTTCCGTATAAAAATTTTGATCTAAGCACAGAGATGGCATTTCTAACACAAACTAATCTTGCTCTTAATTGTCTTAAGGTCTTGCTCTTTCCCTTCATTACAAGGTAAGTTAAAGAGTATCATTAAAGCATTTTCAGAGTATTTTGGAGTTTTGCACTTACCTTCATTTTCCTTTTTCCCTCCACTAATGGGAAATGCTGCTACTCATTCACAGACCATCTGGCTAATAGAAACTAGCTTCTGACAATTAAAGTGCTAGCATGTAAATTCTTGTATGACATGCCCCTATCTGAAGATTATTTTGTGCAATTCATGACTGGCGAGATGCATTATTATCTGCAAACTTATCACCTCTCCTACCGAAGTTTCAGCTCAATCTGATCTTTGCTAAGACTTAATGAAAAAAAATGCAGTTCTAAGAACAGCGGAAAAAAAATGCAAAATATAATACATTTTGTTTAAATCATCTTTAAAGATACTGTCTGTGGGTGTTACTACAGTTATGAATCGCTTTATAACCAAACTTGAAAAAAAACAAAACAAATAAAAAAAGCGAAAAGCCATGTGTTCTTAGAAAACTAATAGTCGATCAAACTGCTTCCCACCTCAGTAACAAAACAAAGGAGCATATGAATCTTCAAAGGATTTGAAACTGTAAAATTATGATTAAGGAGCTTAAAATCAAGAATATGATCATTGACATTTGGTGGAGGAGGGCATTTTCATCTCAAAGAAAACTGATTCATGCAGCCAATCAACTTTGGGAACTGTCACGACTCACAGAGAAGTCTGACCTTCAACATGGATTTTTCTAAGAAAACTAAAGATGATTCTGTGTTAGGGAAAGTCGATGCCCTGTGGGAGCTCAGAGTTTGTCTGAATGAGGGGATTTTTTCTGTATGGCTGCTGTTTTTGGGGGAGTACCGCTGCTCACCTAGAGCAAAGGCTGGTCCTAAGTCTCAGTGTAGGATAAGAGTGGAGGTCACCATGATGGACTCCATAGTGGACTACAGGCAGTATCAGTAGCCTGACCCCCATTGTCATCATCCGTGGCCAATGTTAGGGGCCAAGCAACATGCACTAAATCATCTGTTTTTTGATACTTTCTGTCTCACAATTGAATTTTGTAGTGGAGATGTCAGCTTGTAACTGATGAGCAAGCAATGCATGGTGGCAGCTGAGACGTCTGCAATCCACTTCTACATCTGCTATTGATCTAACTTGTGAAGTACTTATTTAATCTCTTTCCTCCTCCATTTCCCCTCCCATCCTTCATCTGACTCGTCTAGGCTCTTTCAATCTCTGCAGAAGAGCATAAGTCTCTGTTCCCTCTACGTGGGGTGCTGATTTCTAAGCTGCTTCTCACTGTTATCAGAACAGAATCATGCCAGCATTCTTGGGAGACTCCAGAGGGTGAAATCTGCCCTCACATGCACTGGCAATTCCCTGCAAAGTTGTCCATGTTCCAGTGGGATATCAGGTCAGACTTGGGCTCCTAAGTGTCATAGTGGGACGATGCTTCCTTCTGTCAAAGAACCCTTCTATTTTGGGATAGAGCAAAACCTCCAGTTTCTGTGGTGCAGGTATAGTCTCAGGACACGTGATTTCTATAGTTCTTTAACCCAACTGTCTTGACCACAGAAGTCAAAAAATAATGACTAGGATGAGCAGAAAGACAAAAACAGAAAGGAATTTGTGCTCTTAAAAGGGGGCCTAGAGCTTAGACCCAGTGCTTGCTGGAATAAATGGAAGTCTCAACCTGGGCACTTTGGAGGAAGCCCACAGACAACTTAATTTTGCTTTAATTCTTGCCTAAATGCAGAGAATTCTCCTGCAGCTTTCAAACACCGCTGCCAAGATGTAAATATCGTGTGCAAATATCAGGGGGGTGTGAAACGGCCGGGAGGCGAAGAGAAGCACACAACTTCTCAAAGCTTCTTGCAATGTCTTTTCCTTCCTGTGCTGTGCATTGATCTCCCTTCCTTAGATTAAAACCTCCAACTTCTGAAAGACGCCCACAACTGACACCTATCCCACTAGACCGAAAACCATTTGAAAATGATGCTGCTCTGTGGTTTTTTTACAGTCACACTGTGATCAGAGTGAAATAGATTTAAGACAAGGTTATTTACATTAAAAAAAAATAGATTGCTTGTCTAACGGCAAAACATTGTTATATGTCATTAAATGATAAGGACTGAATATAGCACATGGATATCTGTTCATTTCACAACATTGAACACATTTCTTATCCTTCTGACATTACAGTAATTTAACTTTGCAAAGTTATCCTGCTAGTTTTAAATGCTTTTGTACAAGCTTATGCGATTCATAATATGACATCCATTCTGGAAATAACTGTCAGGCCCTCCTGCTTTAAAGAAGACACAGTATATTTCCCTGAAAGGCTGAATCCTGCAGCAGTAGGATGAGGAGACTGTTAAAGAATTTTAAAACAATGATGTGGACTGTTATTGCCTTGTATGCTAGAATCATCATTTATCAAAATCTCATTTAGCAAATTGCATTTCAAAAGAGATACTATGCAGCACAGGACCGAGGTTTGTTTGTTTTTTTGTTTTTTTTTTTTTTTAAGTGTTTTCCCTTTTTTTCATATTTCACATCTAGGGACATGAATAATGTTCCTGGATATCAGAAAAAATGGATATTGCATTCAGCCTCATATCAGCCTGGGTGATTGAGGAAAAGCGACCCCGCTTCCTAAAATGCCATGTTGTGTTCATAATCTACTTTATAACCCTCAGGCTGAGATACAGATTCAGAAATTTGCCAGCCACAGAGTCACCTTGCTGGGGATCCCGGGGGCCATTGGCTCCCCCTGTAGTCGGTGGGGACAGATAAGCTCCTCCAGAGACTGACTCAGATGGTAGGTGGTCTGAGTTACCTGGTGGGTGACAACAACTGGGGGAGAACACTGCTGTCAATGACCTTTACTACATTAAACAAAGGCAGCAAATAAAATTTTGATAGAAAAATTCTTTCTTTCCTTCTTTCCTTCTTTCTTTCATTCTTCCTTTCTGTCTTTTTAATGAGGAAATATGTTTATTTTCAAAGGGCAAAAATGAGAAATAGCTGTCATGCAGCGAGCAAAGACTGAGGAAATGAAATGGATGCACTTCAGAGTGCTTTTTCATGGCAGGAAAAGGAAATGGGGTTAAGATTATGCAGCAATACTGTACATTTGCTCACCTTTCACTTCAAAGGTTCACTCATTTTCTATTCCTTTTCTGGGTGGCAGGATGGATTTAAGGGTGATGCCATTTGCTCAACTATTTTAAAAGTGGTCTTTCCTATTGCAAACTTTGCTGGCAAATCACTTTTCATAGCACCCTATATTATTTATTCTGGTTTTGTAAATAGTGAAGAGGAGTCTGAGGTAAAATAGCAAATAGTACATGGCAATGAATGATCCTGGCAATAGATCACTAGCCACATCTTCCACTGAACCCAGACCATCTGCCAAATTGATCTGTACTGAATTTCTACATGAAATTGCAGCTTAGTACTGTAACAAACTCAGAAAAACAGCCCCCAAAACTTGGGTGTAGGCATCACTGCAAACCTCTATACTTTTTTCACCTCAGGACTAGGACACTCTTGTTATATTTTGTTATTCAAAAAGCACAACGTTTTCAATATGCTGTGTCTGTCTGCCTTGCACGCACCTCCCACTCCCTGGGATTGAGTTGTATTTTGGTTCTGAAACATGTAAAGAGACAGAAAGAGCCCCAAAGAGTCAGGATGGGATGAAAAGGAGAATTCTGTTCTCATTGGGTGTGAGATGAAGGCAAAATAAAAAGATAGTGTAAGCCTCAGTTTCATAGGGCTTGACTTAAATCTAAGGTAGCACAAAGTTTGTCATCTGATATTTTTCCAATCTTGTGACTGTAATGCATTCTGGCATTACACTCTAAATAAATAAATAAAATATAATATAAAAGGAAGATAAACTGGTATAATAAGTCTATTCCTTCTTTAATGTTCGTGTTAAGTCATAACATACAGTCATATGGTAACATCACACTAGCTTTTCTGTCAGAATGACGAGCTTCTTCACTGTTGAGCACAAATGCAGTGATATGTGGTAGCCTTATGTTAACACTACTGATGGCTTTTGCATTTCCAAGGTGCATATGCCATGAGGCTAAAAAGACAACATTAAAATTGCTGGTAGCAAAATAATTTTCCAGAGTCTTTAGCAAGCAAGGTTAGAAGGTGTGGGGTAGAAATGTTCATGGTAGAATCAAGCAGAAAACAACTCACTAGCCTTGGCTGAGGAGCAGGACACAGGGCTGTGCCAGGGCACTGGAGTGTGCACTGCAAATTGCCAAGTGTGCTGTGGGAAACGTAAAAGAGAAACGACTGGACTCTGCCCCATGTACCACCAGGCCAGTTAATCAGGAACCGCCTGACAGGTCATGAGAAATAGATTTCTGTGACTCTGAAAAAAAATAAAATAAAATAATCAGAATCTGTCATTATGCCAAATCAATAAAAATTTGCAGGCCAGATCCTGAAACTCGTTTGGATACATGTAAAGAAAAAAAAAATGGAAAAAGAAAACTTTGGACTCTGCCAGTGTGCTAATTCACTGGTTGAAACTAATAAAAAGTGGTTAAAAAAAATCTTATGGATGTAAGTTGTAGCATTCAAAAATGGGAATTAAGACTGAAATCTGATACCCTGTAAATCATAAGCATTGACATGCTTGAAGGCAAGTAAAGTCTTTTTTTACATTTATGAAACTCATGAAGAATGCATTGTACGAAGCTGCTGTTAGAAGACCTACGGCTTCTGAAAATTGCTGATCCTAAGAATTTTCATCACTGTATCTGCCTCCAATGAAAAAAATACATTCCTCTCATTACAGTTTTACACAAAATTACAAAAGGCCATAATTTAAACTGATTTACTGGACATATAAATAAAGCTTATTTGTAATCCTGTTGTATTTTTTAAAAAAGGATGTTGAAATATCAAGCACTGGCAAGCTAGCAATTTTAGGAACTTTTAGGTTGAATTTTCAGTATTCACTCAGTCGCATAAGTTGTTTATCCTTTCTTGGGGAATTTCTTACTATTTGTCAATTAATACAAAGGCAAAAATAGTAACAACAGTAATTCCTTTACACATTCCTATCACACTTCCTATTCAAATTCCTATCGTCTTAAGCAATCTCAAATTATGGTATGTATTGAAATGTTTAGACGCATTTGTAAAGTTTCTCCTAAAAAGAATGCAAATGCTGAATTCAGGCATATATTACTTTAGATCTAACTGTCTAATTTACTTCAATCTTGTTTTCTATTGTAGATCTCACTGAGACTTGAGGAAAATTGGTTCAGCAGTCCTGGTCTCCCAGTTGATTACATTTGAAAAGATATAGATTAAATGGTAAGGAAGTTAATAAAAGATCTGCTGTAAAAATACTGAAATCAAAATTCCTCTGCATCCATTTTCATAAAATTGTCCAAGAAAAACACGTATGTTTTCTGATATCCTTTAAGCATTTTCTTATACAACTTTTTTAGTTATTGAGTTGGAAAAATAAAAGCAAAGGACGGTCCCAATTTTTAAAATAGCTAAGCATATACATAACTTCCTATATACAAATGGGAAATCTTCAAAGAAATAGGACTAAATGCACCTAGGCATGTTTGGAGGTGTGCATTTAATGTTTTCAATGTTTGTTATTTTTTATTTGTCCTAATTACTTTTTAATTGAAACATGCAAGGAAAAATGCGTTGGGTTCATTCCTGAATAACTCACACTCAATCATCTTAACTTAAAAAAAAAAAAAAAAAAAAAAAGCACTTTTCAGTTGAATCCATGGAAGCATGGAAAGTTTCAGTCTCCCAAATTTATTTTGAAAAAGAAGTTAGGAATATCTGAAACAAAAGGAGAGGAAATAGGCTGGTAGGCTGGAATTGACTTCTGAATGCCACATTATGTAGCTAAATCCTGTTTCCTCCTCTGTTGTTACAGAATGTTTCTCCTTCCCTACAGATTAACAAATAAAGAAAAATATATACTAGAAAGATTCCAGTCTTTCCAAACTATGTATTATACACACTGCTTATGATTGCTTTGATCTTTTCAATTTCAAAATCATAAGTCTATTAAAGGTTTAGTATACTAAGAATCAGGAGCTAATCTTACATTAAAGTGATTTGACTCATAATAGTGTGAAATGGTGGTACAACCATATATGTAATTTATTTAGATGCCATGCAGAGGCCTGTGAAATGGTGGTTGCATTTTGCAATGACTAGAGGGAATGCATCTGAGTCCGATCACTTCCTTCTATAAAGAAATCCACATGGTTTTGACACAGGAAGCCTCAGATAAATGAACTTCACAGTGAAATGTCCATTTGCAGCATTTTCACTGCTGTTAGCAAGGATTGTTACCTGGGCTGCTGTCCATAATTAATAAATAAAAAATAAATAATAATAATAAATCAAACAAACAAAGAAAACAAAAACCAGCCCATATTAACATAGATTTGGAGTTGCCACATCTTTACTGACTTACCTGTCTGAGAACATAGACCTCAATTTCTTTCAATCCAAACTTGAGCTTGGTTTTTGTGTAGTCAGGAGATATGCTATCACTTGGGAGCTGATAGCTCTTCCAAAAGTTTCCTACAATTCTTTGCAAAGAATAGATTTGCACCACAATGTCTCTGCCCAAGGAGTGACTGGGCGTCCCCTGGATGTTTTAGCACAAAGGTGGAAATGACAAAACTGTATAATACACTAATGGGGTAATTCTGGTGCTCAAGCCCTGATGTCAGTCACCCTCATGAATTGAGCAGTGAAATACTTCCTAGCAGAGCGTGTGCTTTTGTTTTCTCTAATGAATGGACAACCTAAGTGTTTTTATGATTTCTAGTCCTGAGAATTAGGACCTGATCCCGCAGAATTTTGAGCAGGCCAGTTCTGATCTTGCACTGACTAAAAGGACATGGATAAGTGCTTTGCTGGATCACTGCCAGAGTACTCAGCACCTTCCAGAACCAAACCTGCAGTGTTATCTAAACAAGAGATAAAAACTCTGTCTTTTGCTGGAATGCATCTCAGCTTCCAAACCCTGCTGGTGACACACATGGAGTTAATCTCACCAGCCTCCTCCTTCTGGTGGGGTATTTATTAGGGTGGTAAATAACAAAGGGCAGTTTAAAGCTTCCTAAATTCTCCATTTTTGTGCGACCACAAACATTTGCGTAGCTGCAGAAGCCGACACCATTGTAGCCAACAACCTATTCTGTCCTTCCCTGAGCAGAAGCAAGACTGATCCCTGAAGAATTAATGCACCTCTAAGCTACCAGTTCCCTTCAACACGGTGTCACCAAACAGCAAAGGAGAGAGAAATATTTGAAAGGTGCCATTTTTGGTAACAAAACACCTATCTGATCTCCACAAGACAATGTATTTCTTTTCCTGGTACTTGAAAATTTCGTGATGGGGATGTGCATATTTTGCATGTTCCCATGATGATTTATAAGAATCTTATTGTGCAGATATTAGATTTATCTTTCTCATTATATCATAAGACAAACTATTGTGTCTGCTCCTCTTATCTAGCATATTCTAATACATTAAAGATGTCATTCTGCAAGACTTAAAAGGTTAAATATGTGGACATGTTAACCTGTTAACATGTTAAGAGTATGTTTTTGGGTTGGTTTGTTGTTGGTTGCTTTCTTTTTCAATTTCTGTATCAGACATATTTTAGTACTTGGTAAACCTCTTTATAGGAAGACACCAGGTGGATCATCATCACTGTCTTATGCTTCATTACCAAGTATATGCCATTACTTAATTCTTGATATTATAATATTAATAACCTGTAGGTAGGAAATAAGGACTGAACATTTCTCATCCCATGATGAGATTTTTTGATAAATAAAATAACAGAATGCACAATTAAGGAAGTTGATAATGATCTTTTTACTACGGATTTAGAATTTTGATTAATGTAGGAAAAACCATCCTTAGTATTTTCCTGACCACAGAAAATCTTTATTCACTATCTAGTTTTCTTAATATTCTTTCAGTGTATAGAATAAATAAAAAATAAAAAATGACTTAATCATCCTCCATAAAGACAGACAAAGTGTTAAATAAAGGGTTGTCATTGAAAGTCATTATGTCTGCTCTTCACAGGGCAAAAGTCAATCTTTCAGTGATCCATTTGCCTTTTGGTGATGGAAGTAAGTTATTAAAATGTGGACATGCAGAATTCTTGCTGTATAGAATTTTTTGGGACTGGTCCAGGTTTGACAGCCATCTATGTTTATAATTCTTCTTTTGAAAAGCTTCAGAATTGCAGAGAGGGGCACAAGATCCCCTCCCTGGGGGCAATTGATTCCAAATTGCATCAAAAGTGAGTAATGCCTCAGATTCTTAGTATAAGTTTTTAATTCTCGTAGTTAGATGACCTACTACAAAATTATGCACAAATACCCAAGCCAAAATTGCAAATAAGTTATCAGGATTTACTCTGAATAGTATTTTCTGAAAGTGCAATATCAGTTCAAAAATGCAACTTTAACTTTTCTGCTTCAACTAGTATGCTAGTTCATCTGAATCATTTGAATCTTTTATTTTAGCTTTTGGAGACAAGAGTAGTTTGCGTTGGAGATGGGTCTTTTTGTAGTCAAACCCAGCATGTGTCTACCATTCCCTTCAAAAACCTCGGTCCTTGAGATGATGTAGGGTCAGGTATCTCTTCCAACAAAGCATACGTAATGCTGGCAGAAGTTATTTCTTTTCCAATTTTAAGCTTCACTCCAGACCTACACTTTGAAAAATAAAACATTCTGACATGATTGCTAAAAACACCAGGTTATGACCTAAAGATCCACTTATAAAAAAATAAAATAAATAAATAAAAAGAAAAGCAACAACCCAGCAACATCTGTTGTTAACAAGTTTCAGATGCTAGGCTTGCAGCTCTGCAAGAGAGAGGATCTGATGTAGAGTAATGGAAGCAGGTTTCCCTATAAAACAACAAAAATCTTTTCTTAGCACCCCAGTGAGTTTGCACAGTTATAGGCCCGTGATATTGATTTTAAGGTGATATTTACCTTTGTCTAGGTAGGAAAAGATTTCTCAGCAAGACTTTGCAGTTCTCCTGCAGCTTGCTAACTCGCACTGTGAATTCAAGCTCTGATGAATGAGAGCAAGGATTTGAACCAAGGATTTCCAGAGATTCCAGATTAATTCAAGAAATTAATTCAAACTCAAGTTTCATCACAAGCAGATAAAAAATCTGCTTGAAAACAGAAATTTCCATTTTCTGTATCACCTTTAAGCTAAGCTAGGAAAAAAGAAAAAAAGGTGCCTAACTGACTCCAAAAGCTTAGGTCCTACTCAAAACGTGCACAAAGAGGGACAGGTCATAAAGGACAATAACTGTGACAAGAGATTATATAGTTTTATGCCTATAGCACATATCACATGGAAGGATTTATATGTATATAAATACATTTATATGTATATATATAAATATTTATATACATATATTTGGATGTGAAATATTGCTTTATGATAGAGACATCATTTTTCATAGAAAACTTCCGTGCTCCCACTATCATTAGATGTAAATGTGCATAGCACATTTTTTTATACTTGAAATAAATTCTACTGTTCATCCAAGAAAATACCCTATTTTGGTAACAAATACAATTACTATTCCAAATTCTTCCTTAGAACAAGCACAATGTTGAATTAGACATAATCCAGATTTATAACATCTATTTTCTCCATTGACTATTAACTGCAGCATGATCAAGTTCTCGTGCTTTTATGGGTTACATCTAGATGTTTTTTTTTAGATTCACATAAAAAATTAGAGAGAAAGGAGCAGTTTCACTAGTATGTGACCTCTTCATAAATGCTGCAAGCAAATGTCATTTGAGAACATGTAGGTGTATCTTAATAATAACTTATGAAAGCACTTCTACGATAAACAGAAGCACTACTTTTTTTTTCATTTTTTTACCTTAAGCTACATAAGAAGCTCAATACCCATATGAATACCCGTTCTCAATACCCATTGCATTGTTGAATCAAGATGTTTCTGAAGGTCTGAGTCACTTCCATGGTACGTAACATCTGGGGGTGGTTTTCAGGCTCTGTCTTCGCAGTTGCTCAGCTAAGATCAGCAACACTGATCCTATCCGAAATAATAGTCTCAAAATCATTCAGATTCCCTACCCTTCAAAGCTGGAACAGCAAATGAAAGTTGAACTCATTCAAGCACACCAATGAAAGGGAAAGTTTCATGACAATTTAGCAACTACGATTTTTCCAAGGAAAGGATGAAGCTTGCTGCTCTCCACTCCACCTGATATGCTAAGCTAAATTTATGCTCTTTTTAGGTTATGCATGAATCAAAATCCTTCTTTGGATTCACTTGCTCCCAAACACGGAGTATCTTCATCCTTTTTTTACTCTTACTTCTAGATGATTTTAGCTTTAGATTTTCTAGCTTTTAGATTTTTTAGATTTTCTAGATTTTGCAGCATCTAACACAGTACTAATGGAACATAATCCTAGCTCTGCTAATGAATTGCAGGTACCTGTTTCCATCTCTCCCAACTTTAGCTCTCTGAAAGCAGCCCAAGGTCTCTATCTGTGATCCCCATCATCAGCAGACAGACACCTCCAGCACATGGTTCATGCCAGCCTAAGAAATACTGTGCAAAACGAAGAGGATGACATGTCTTTGGAAATGCCTGCGCTTGCGTGACAGCATTCAAATCTCTTTTTCTCAGTTAAGCCATTTTAACTCTGGAATTATTATGCCGCTTTGCTTCGCAAGACTGTCGCTCAGACTGTGCACAAACCGCTTTGAAGGCGAGAAGTGTTAAGAGTTATGACTCAGGATGCGCAATCGTGGCCTCTCTCTAATTGCAATGGATACCAGCTCTGGTTGCTGTGCTAAATGGGAGAAAAAGAAATAAAGAGCACAAGGTACTAGTTAGGCAATGAAGTACAAAGTAGAGCTATCCCCCTTGTTTTACCCTGTGGGCAAAAGGTTCTTCTGGTCAGTGTAACAGTATACTTTCATGTAGGAGAATAATGCTCAGTTTTATTAGCAAGCAAACTTGTGGGAAGTAGTTTCAATGGTGAATATGCATTAGTTTTAGAATTCAAAAATAAAACTGAGAAATATGCTCTTTATCAAAAATAGATCTATGCTCTCAGTTTGTACACCTTTAACGCTTTTCTGTCCAAAATATATGTCCACAGAGTTGTTCTCGATTTCAGTTCTTAAAGACTGTTTTTGGCTAAAATTTGTAATTTAGTCAAATAGATAAAATTCGCTGAAAAAAAACAGTTGCACTGTAAACAGTTACAATGAAATCAATCATCCAAGAAAGTAACAAAATATGATATCTCTCATATTATTTGAACACAATAAAAAAAAATGAAATTAATGTGAGGGAGAGAAAAGAAAGAGGAAAAAAGTTTTTTTGTTGTTGTTTAAAGTTACCAAAAGTCATTTTTTTCCTTTTGTTTCATTTTCTTTGTTGAAAAAAGGAGAAAATGATTTTTTAAAAAAAGGCAGAGAAATCTGATCTTTTTTTTTCATCAGAAATTATGAATACCTGAAGAAACAAAGGAACTTAATTTAGTATTTTTGAAGGTGTATTCTTCCTTTGAAAAAAATATATAAATTTTTGCCCATCTCCTGCCCCCCCCCCCATTTTGTTTTTGAGTTTGGGATTTTATTTCTGTTTTTATTTATTAATTAATATATTTATTTATTTTTGCAGGGGGAGGGTAGAGTAACAATACTTGCCTTGTTTTATTTCTGCATAAATGATTCATAGCAACATGTGTACAGAACAAATTCAGATTTTGTGGAAATGAAGAGTGCACACTCTTACATGAAGGAGTGAGAAAATCAAGTGTGTTTGGCAGCACCTGCAGACATGAGAGCAGTTAAAAACAGGTGGGTGGCTTTGTGGTAAAACCAGGGGGAAAAATAAATTCTAAGAAATAAGAGGGGGTTAGTACCTATCTGGAAAAAAGGAGGGTTATTTTTAGATCTAAGGAACAAGTTGTGCTAACATGAAGGTTTAAGATTTGAACATTGCTTTGGTATAAAAGGTCAAGGTCTTAAATCCCATTTTTCAGACTGATTTCTTTCTATCAAAATGATAATATTAATTCACGTACTTTAGAAATAACAATTTCATTTTTGCTATGTATGATTAAAATGCATTTTACTTATGATTTAATACTCTTAATTTAATGGAAAGTATTGAATGAAGGTCTGTGTTAAATAAAAAGCAGGTGCAAGAAGGAATCTTTCTTTCACTGCCCATTCTTCCTAGGGATTATTTCCAGGATTCTCTAAAACCACTGTTTTTCCTCCATTCCATCAGACTACACCGTTCTGAGCAGAATTAAAATGATACCACTGGAAACCCAAATATATTGTTGAAAACTTTTGGAGATAACTTTAATGATACAAAAAAAAAAAAAAAGAATTAAAGAAATAATTAAAAGAAAACACTGTTAGGACCAGTCTAAGCTGTCTCCTCTTCAAGGGCAGATGTTTTGTCTTTGAGAACATCTTCTTTAGTCATAGGTAATATCTGTATGAATTATATGGCAATGTTCCTCTGCTACCATGACACTACGATGCTTGTTTTGTGTGGGGGTACACATGAACAATTTTTTTCCTATGAAATCATAGAATCATAGAATCATAGAATGCTTAGGGTTGGAAGGGACCTCTAGAGATCATCTAGTCCAACCCCCCTGCATACGCAGGGACACCTAGAGCACGTGGCACAGGACTGCGTCCAAACGGGTTTTGAAGATCTCCAGAGAAGGAGACTCCACAACCTCTCTGGGCAGCCTGTTCCAGTGCTCTGTCACCCTCACTGTTAAGAAATTTTTCCTTAAGTTCCTATGGAATTTTTGATGTTTCAGTTTCCGGCCATTTCCTCTAGTCCTATCAGTGGCCACCACTGAAAAGAGACCATCCCCGTCCTCTGCACTCCCTCCCTTGAGGTATTTATATACACTGATTAGATCCCCTCTCAGCCTTCTCTTCTCCAGGCTGAACAGGCCCAGCTCCGTCAGCCTCTCCTCATAGGGCAGATGGCATTGGGAGTGATGTAGGCGATCCAGCTGACCATGGAGAATAAAATTCTTCCCAGTTAACTCAAGTCTTGTTTGGTGTTGACGTAGAGTTAGAGAGTCCTAGAGGTATGTAAGCACCTTCGGAGAAATAAAGTGAAAAATGTTCTTGAAGTGCCTTTCCCTCTTCCTCAGATCTGTAGGAAGTCTATATGACCAACTTGGACCAGAGGCCTCATTTCTGAGTGGCCAAGGAAGATGAAATTATCCTCCTCTAGAATGAAAACAAATCAGCAATATCTGATTCGGCCATGAAAAATGTAAAAAACATTTTTCTGCATCAAGTGAGATGTTTGTTACAGACAAGGGAGACCTAGTACCATTTGTAAACACACTTCAGCCAACATCTAGAATAATATGGACAGGGCCAATTATGCAATTTCAAGAAAGTTTAGTTTAAAATAGAAAAGAAAAGGTAGAAGAGGGCATGTGTGTGGGATATGTTCAATGGTTTGGGAGTCAAATGCAAAGCAGGCAACCTCGAAGACCATGGCAATTAATGACATAAATTGTCCAGCGATACATTTAGGCAGAAAATAGAGATATGACACATGTTTCAGAAAGAGACTGACCTATATAGAACATGATTTCCCCAACCAGTTCCATGTGCCTATGATAGAGGCTGTGCAATCTCCTTAGCTATTCATGTCTCATTATACATGACACATCCTCCTTGATTCACATTAGCCACAGCATGCAGATTTTTGCTGACTACAGTTTTCTCTTAAAAGACATTTAAAGAGGCATTGGAAATGAGAAGAAAACCCTCAACTGTGAAAGAGGAAAAGAATAAAAGAAGCTTAGTGCAGTGTGTGCATGTGTGTGCTCATTTGCAGATGTCCCTAACACGAAACACAGTGTAAAACGTTTAGTCAGAAGTGGATTAAGACATCAGGCTGGAAGTCAGGGTGTGAAACTGAAATTCATTTTTTTTTATCTGTCTCACAGTTCTTAATGGATTTGAGATTTCTTAGCTTATTTCTTGGAAAATGAACTGAATATTAAGGCAGAACTGGCCACCTCATCTACAGAAATCTTCTATAAGAGCTGTGTCCTGAGGAAAATGCTAGAAGTCATTCTTCTCTTACTTAAAGGTAGAACAGGTAGATGGGCAAGAGCTCAGA
This sequence comes from Tinamus guttatus, assembly GCF_059628265.1. Taxonomy (NCBI): domain Eukaryota; kingdom Metazoa; phylum Chordata; class Aves; order Tinamiformes; family Tinamidae; genus Tinamus; species Tinamus guttatus. The sequence goes on from NW_028288779.1 coordinate 1,864,751, forward strand.
AAAAGATCATTCGTTAGGCTCAACAGTTCCAGCCTGGGACAAGGTATTGAATTTCTAGGCCACAAAGACTGGCACTTAGTCTTTGACCTAGTGACTAATCCAGTTACTTCTTAGAAGAACATCCCACCCAGAGGCATATCTTGAAAGGCAGAGTCCATGCTAATCAGTGAAATAGCATGACCTACATCCTACCACAAAAATCCATGTATGTGAAATATCCCTGTGAGGCCTGGGGCACTCCAGAGGTTAAAATAAGAAACATATTTACTTAATAGTTAGCTAAAGCCCTAAGAAAAGCTCCTATAATTATAAAAGCTCCCGGTCTCTCTTCCATCCCCCTTTCTCCCTCCTTCCTGTAAAAATACAAAGAGAACACATACCAAAATTCTGGTAGAGGGCACAGAAAGGCATCCAGTTAGATCTTTTGGAGTTAGGCGATGGGAGACAATCTACTCACTGAAAGGTCAGGAAATGTGATGGCAAACGAAGCAAGAAATCTAGACGGAAACTGAAGAAGACAGTAAGTTTCAGCAGAAGAGCAGACTCCTGCGTATATGACTAAGATAAGATACAAAGCATCACAGGGGTCCAAAGTTGGAGCCTAAACTTGGGTTAGTTCACCCAAGGAACATGGCCAAACTTCTCTGCCTGAATAGGGAAAACAAAGGTCATGCAGACAAATAATTCTCATACACAAATGTCACAAAAGATATTTTTGTCCATAGACACAACCAGTTCTGGTTATCATACAGGCTATATTTGATTTGTATTATTTTGTTAAACAGAAGCCAACTTCTGCTTGCTCAGTAGCAGAGCGTGGGGCACATTTTGCCCAACAAGGGTAATATACATTAAAAACATGTAAACAGCAACAACAAAAAATATTAAAAATCCTTACCAGAAATCTTGCTGAGGGAGACAATTTATATTCTATTGCCCATACCTAGAAGTTAAGAAGGTGGGATCCTTAGAACTTGCCTCAGAACCATTGCATTTCATGACATTGTAATACAGATGTTCCTAGCCAGTCCTTCCCTTGAGTGCACCCATAGCCATTTTTTCAGAAGCTCCATTCAAGTGTGATGTAAGATATGACTTTCCTGTCTCCAAATATCCCCAAGATTTCATTCTTGTAAAACTGGAAGGATACTGTGGGTAATGATAATGCAAGCTGGAACTGAAGGTGTGGAAAAATTACACCAAAGAAGGTTTTGGCAACAAGGTGAACTGCACCCTGTTAGTGCTATACCCAGAGTAATCATTTCATCATCCTTATTCTTTGTACATCGTTGTTCTATTGTAAACTCAAAATATAACCTTCTCCTGAACTGTAGGACATTTATGATCCCAGACTACATCTTTGCTTGTTCCATCAGTTAGACCTACATACACACACTACGATGAATTTATGCATCTAGACCAGAGCATTATTTTGGTGCGTTTCGGTGTGTGAAGAAGAACTGAATCTGTCTGTAGTTTTTTCTTGCTTGATTCTCATGAGCAAATCACCTATCTTTGTTCTTTTTTAGCCTGGACCTGAAGAATTAGCTGTCTATGACTAGACAGAATGTGGAACTAGGTAACACACATCCTCTCTTCCCTTTGTTCATCTGAGCAAAAAATTTATGAAGATGATACTGAACAGAGCACAAATTTGTAAAGTTACAAATATTTATGACACTGACCCTGAAAAATTAGAATCACAAGCAGAGGATATCAGCATGGGATTAAGTCTGGAAGTGCAAGCTCATAAATAATCTGTAGGAATAATGTATATTCCAATCAAAGTTTAATGTGGGATGGAATTAGAAAAGGAAGCCAAGTCACTTTAAGTTTGACCTTTATTAAGAAATCAACGTTTCAAGAATGGAAGCAATAAGTAGGGAACCAACATACATATGGAAAAAAATATTTTAAAGAGGTGAAAATAGTTTTTGGGCCTTTTCAATTTTTCATGGGATAAAACAACAACAAATGTCCCAAACTCAGAGAAAAGCTAAAAGACTAAACTTCTCAGTTTGGTCACCTTTGTCTTCTATTCTTTCTGTATCCCTTTTCCCCACAAATAAAAACAAAATTCCCCACACCATATAGGTTTTTCTATGAAAGCCGTATCCTCCAGGAGAAATTAAAATAAATACTTATTTTTTAGTATAGATTTCTAATTTTACATTATGGTTTAAATCACTCTCTCTTTTTTTTTTTTTTTTTCTGTCCATCAGAAGACACTAGAGAATTCAGAAGAAAATAAGAGAAAAGACAAAAGATAGAAAAGATTACAAAGAGAACATTTAGGTGGGCAGATGGTTTATTCGGGAAAGCCCTCACGTACTTCAGTAGAACCACTTACCTGTGAAGTGTTTATTGAAGCATTTTTCTAGATCAAGGTCTAAAAGAAAGTAGAGTGTGATGAAAAGCTTGCTGAAGTCAGCTGAAAGTCTTCTGCTGATTTCAAGGCTATTGATAAGCCCTAAATCTGTCACACTTCAAAACAAGACACAAATATTGCAGACCAAGGCCTTCCTATAGCTCATGTTTCCTATAGCAACTTTCAGGGAACTTCATCCATAGTGATTTTTACTATATGCCAGTGTGAAAGACATCTGAACCTTCCTTCCTCTTTCTGAGAATAAACACATTACCCCATGGCGCTAATACATCTTTTGTCATTTGGAAGTGTTTTAGGTGACTTCTCTGCTATTCCATCATGTGAGATAGCCAAGAAGATAAATGCATTTGGGAATGGCAAAGAACAATACAGCAGTATTTTAATCTGTGTCCTGGGTTTCTGTCTTTTATATTTTTAATTCCCCCCTTTAAAGTTTATTTGACAACTGCATTTATTTCAGGTTGCAGTTGTTACAGGTTAACAATATTGTTTTATCGGGAAGCATTTATCTTGAAGAAGAAAGTTATCCTAATACAGGAGATATCTTATCCAAGGACAAATAGGGGAACATTTCCAGAGGGTAATGTTAATGCTATAAAAAATAAATGAAATCTGATTAACACCACCAGGACAAAAAGTAAATCAGAGCTTGTATATAAAATATAGTTGCCTTGATTGGGAGCATTACTATTTTTTGATAGTTTAAAGCAATGCATTAAAATATGTGATGGCATTAAAACTATGAAAAATATCCTAGTGCCTTAGCATTATAAATAGAGCTTGAAATTTGGGAACCTAGAGAGATTTCAAAGTCTATTCCTTTATAATGAGAAGAAAGTAGTATACTGCACATCCTCATGTCCTCAGATTTTGGTGAATGGAAAGATAATGACACCTGCACCTGGAGGAAAGTTGGGCCTTACAGTAAGGGGAGCGCCCTTGGACATCCTTTGTACCTTTCTGGCTCATCAGAAGGCATCTTCAAATGCCACTGTAATTCATCACATCCTCTCATGAGCTCCGTTTTTGTTAAGGCCTTGATTGTACACCTTCTAAATGGAGTACAAAGCAACAAATAGCTTTGTATGTACCCTCCAGCTTCCTCATCTCTCCATGGACTGACCCTCCCAAAGGTGATAACTCAGATCTGCCCACAGAGGTCCACTAAATCAGGATGATGTTCTAACCACAGACAAACACTTAAGAGGTGAAGCCAGAAGGTTTCCCAGGTAAGCTGCTACCTTGACAGCAAAGCCCAAAGGCCTCTTATCATCTTGCCAGTTGAAGAGCAAAGCAACAAAGGCAACCAAATGTCATGGCGGAGATCGCACTGCCTTTGCTCAAACAGTCATTTTTCAAGCTAAAAAAAAGCCATCTTTCAAGATAAAAAGAGTTGCAGTGGGAGCCTGGTGTAGGAACATGCATGAAATTCCTCCTTTTTGGTCTGAACACAGAATGACCTTCCACGAGATTATTAAGGCTGTGACAAAAAAACAGCAGAAGGATTTTCATTCAGCTTCTACAGAGTTTGTTCTCTCTTTTATTCTGCTAAATGCACACACAGTTGCTCATGCTATGTATGCATTTTGAGAAAAAGTTAGGGAGGAGGAAAGATGCTCAAGGGAAAGTGGTGAGTCCTCTGAAGACAAATAAGAAATGTGAGGAGTAAATAAGTAAATACTAAAAACAAGAAAGAGTTTTACTTCATGGAGTCTGGCTCTTCCAAGGAGCTCTAGACAGAGAGTCTAGTCCTCACAGTGTGCCCAGAATCTTTACAGAGGAAGCTGTGTCTAGCTCTGAGCAGACTCTGAGATGTAATGAACACAGGGCTACAAGACAACTGGATCTGCTGATGTGAGTCTTTCATACTTTTACTCCCAGGATAAAACTTCTGAAAGACAAAACAAACAAACAAACAAACAAAGCTGTCCAAGACACCCAATAATAGCCATGCTCAAGCAGCAACACAAACACAGCAATTCTCCTACACGGTCCTAGTATTTTCTCTCTGTGTTATGGTATTTCTCCATTATGTTTTCCTTTCGGTCTGTTGTTTTATAGTAAATTATGAGATGTATGGAAACCAAGTGACCATTACACTGTCATTAACTAAATAGAACACAATAAAAACCCTCCCCCACCCCTTGCCCCTGTAAACCATATAATTTAATGGAACATACTCATCTCTAGCTTCAGTTTCCATGAATATTTCTGTGGTTCTTGAAGTGGATTAAAAAGGGAGGTAACCAAGTTCAAGGATTCTGCATTAGCTATTACCATAATGCCAAAACATTAATGCAAAGAAAGATGGGCATTGCTTCAGGCATTTAGTCAGCATTTTAGACACCTATTTTGGATGCAAATTTTATGTCCTGAGTAAAATAGACACTACTAAGTAGTTTACTTTACTGTGTAATCAATGGAAAGAAGTAGCCTTTGAGAGGCTCCTGAGGCTCTCTACCTTCAGAGGCAGCCCCCTAAAGGAGTTTAGATACCTAATGCAGGTAGGTGAGATCCTCTTCAGAGAGCTTCAGAGATATATAACTCTTCTTCTAGTGCAAATAGGAACACTTTAAAGGTGCATAAAGTGCTGGCAGAGCAATATAAGATACCTTTGCACTGCATTCACATTGCAGGCTCCCCTAGCAGAACTAAGCTGAAAAAACTGTCAAGATGCTGGGGTCAAAATTTCCATCCTCAGCAGTTGCAGACAAGGCCTTGATCCATATGGGAGAGGTCCAGCTCTGTTAGTTACTTCTAAGTAATTTTAGGCGCATACATCACATGGAAAAGATTCTCCCTGCTGGAAAAAGGCTAATTTCTTCCTAGAAAGGCCACACCTTGATTTAGCTGTAGTGAAGAAGAGATGTGGAGGCAGTCAAGAAATTTGCTATTTGCGAAGATGCTGGAGCGGTTGAAGAGCAACAGTTGACTCCTGTTTTGCATCCATTCCTGTTGTCACAAATATATAAGCAAACCCACTTCCAGAAACAGAAAAAGTCCAGAGTCATGTCATTTGCAACCACTGAATTCATTTACATGATTGAAAATTAAAGCCTTTGCATTGCCATTACTTACAATTTCCAAGTTAGCAAAGTCTGTTAAGCTTATCCATACTTGAGTATTTACTTGAGCGTTTATATTTGCACCTCCTTTTTTTTCTCTCTCCCCCCTTTTTTTTTCTGGTACATTATTCATTAGCTTATTTATCTATCTTTTTAATTTCTATGCCCATCTGCCTAATTATCTTCTTAGAGAGATTATCAATGCTTTCCATTTTCTTTGATGTTAATTTGAAAAGTGACAATGCGCTTAGAGACAACTATCATTTCAGCCATGTTGAAGACATGCCGTGCCCTTTGACATACTTGGCAATCATCTGACCCTCCCTCCTGACCTTTGAATAATTACCTATCCAATTTCCTTATCACGATTCTCCCTTTGTGTTTCATTCTTTGCTTTCAGTTCCTAAGAGCAATATAGCTGTGGTCACTGTCAAAGTCATGGTGACCTTGTCAGGATTCTTCTTTAGCCCTAATAAGATAATTAATTAAAGACTATTCCTTTATCTCAAGGCTAAATAATGTTTGAAACTCCTGCTATGTATTTTTTTCTCTTTGATTGTTAATTACTTTGACCAACTGTTTATTTTTTTTTGTATTCACCTATTATTTAAAGTATACTAAATTTTAATTCCTATACACCATTCCTATACCCCATCCGCTTATTTAGTCACTTTCAAGACTCATTATCCCGTACTACTACGTATTCTTTCTCAAAAAGTCTCAGGAAACTTTGTGAAAAAAAATTAAGAATGACCACTTAGTCTGTGAAATTTTTTAACATTCACTCCCAAGTAAATCCATAAACATTCTGTTATTCTTCTATGTGGAACTAGAAGTGTCAGATTCATCTTGTTTTCTAGATGGCATAGCCTTAAATATTTTTACTGACTTCCCTGATCACCTCCTAAGACTTTATAAAAATCTAGACCACTCTTGGGTGCTACTTTAAGAGGCCAAAAATAATTTTGCTCACAGACTTGCCTATCTGCCATCTCTAACTTCTGAATCTTGGAAAGACCATTAGGCATGTGCCATACTTCTCAGTGGAAGCCTCCTCCTTACAGAATTTGTCCCAATTTAAGCTTTTCAAAGCACTAAATACCACCACCGATCTGTATAGCCTTGGTGGAAGAAGGACAAAGAATGACTGGAATCAGACCTCTAAAATGGGAAATTCCATCCAACACTGCTTTTATTAAATGAAAAAAACAATCTTAACATACTTTCGTATCTATAGTTTCGAAGGAAGACTATGGTTGTAACCTTCTAAATATTGTTCCATCAAGCAATTCAGGTGCTAGGGCCAACTTTTTTTGTCTTTCTCAGAGATGTGTACTGCACTTGACTTATACAAATACACAGAATTTATACACAAATACAAAGAAAAAGGTTTTACTCTACAATGTATAAATGAACCAAGACTGACTGATTCTGCCTGTTTCTTTAAAAAACTTTTTTTCTGATTTTTTTTTCAGATGGATCAGCCCAGTAGAGTGGTGTGATAAGTAGATGTGATAATTTGTTATAGGTAAAGAGAAAGCAAAACGGACACATGAAAGAAAAAACAGGGTAAAAAAAAATGGGAAAGACCATCAAATCCACACAAGCACAGTGGAGTGCGTTAAGCAGGCTGTCATGTCAACACCATCCAAGCTGTTTGCCCAGGTGTCTACAGCTGTATTTATGCTGCTTTCTGCTCAATTTAATAAGCTTTCCACTCACATGCAACTGGCTCATGTAAAGTCATCTCAGCAGCCCTTATCCTTTATTTCCTTTCACGTCTAGTTCCAGGATAACTTCTGAGGACCCTGCTCAGGTGTACACAACCACAGGACACACATGCCTCGGGAGAAGTTGAGTCAAGGTTGAGAAAACAGGATCCGGCATGTTTTTCAGGGCTATCAGGCAAGGTGATGTACAGAGAAAAGGCAGCCATGGAAAGGCATATATTCCAGAGGATGTCAGGCGATACATGTGTGCTGCAGTCCTTTCATCTGAGTCCTAGATAAGCCATTATAATGAAAAATGGAAATGAAAACTTCTGATGGCTATATAAATTTTGAGGTCAGAAAGGACTATTCTGATTATCTACACTGATCCATAAATAGTAATGCTGTGAGCCTTTATGGCTCCCTGTTAGTCTTGTTGTCATCCAAGAATATTTGTCTTGAAAGTGGCAAGTTCCCATCACAAAATTTCTCCTGAATTTGCCGTGAATCCTTCCAAAAACTGCACATACACAAAGTCAACAGATGTTAAAAGTATGATCAATAGGCAAGGGCTGTAACTGCACTGCATTCATCTCTCCTTCAAAACTGACATATTCGCGGAGGGAATCAGTGCCAAAACAAATACAAGCAAAGCAATAGCCTGGAAATACTTTAAACATATTATTTGAATTCTCAGAAGTATCATTTTTAACTTAAAGTAAATATTGGCATGCAAACCTAGCAGTCGGCGTAATCCAGTCTTGAAGTGTAACTTTATTTGTTATGGGGATTTGCTCAAGGAAAAGGGGGAGGAGGATGAGGTGGAAAAAAATAAAGCAAAATACCCCTTCTCCCGGAAAAAAAAAAAAATCCTCCTCTCTTCCTACTGCAGCGCTGCAGATTTTTTGCAAGGAGGTGATGGTCTTGAGATGCTTCAGCAGGTCACAAGGAAGGATGGGTTGGATCATTGTACACTTGGATATGCGCGACGGCCAGGATAGTCATCACAGTTGCTTCAATAGCAGCCGAGGACCAGGCCATGCCAGGCAGATTTCCATCCTCACGACCGCAGGCGCCGGGAGCTGCGGGATTGCTCTCATGTCAGGAAGGAAGGGCCCAGCCCCTCCTTCTTTGTGAGTCTCTTGTGTCACGCTGTGGCCCGCCAGCTTTTTCTGAAATAGTGCTGGCTTCTGGCAATCTTGGAATAAAGCCTTCAATTAACAGGGAAACAAAAGTCTCTTAGGACTCTAGCCAGGATGTGCTATTAAACAGAAGATGTTGTGTGCACCTTTTCCAGCTGTGAGATAAATGAGCACAAGCATGCTGATAACAGTGTAACGAGATGCTTCCAAAATAGTTCTCTCTTGCCAGGGATCAATTTTATGTACCAGCAAAGAAACAAGAACCTTTATGATATTTCTCATCTAAATTCTAGCTAATAACCCTAATTAACTAAAGAAGGTAGCCAAGCCTTCTTAGCTTTATATGCATCAAGTTCATTGCAGCAGAGGTATCTGGCTTTCCAGGTTCACTATTCAGTGAACAGACTTCCCTTTGTCTGCATTATTTTCACTGCAAGACTAAAACCCCCATTTTAATATCTTGTGGTACAGCATTTATAATAACTGCTTGAAAAATAAAGGTTGGCATTTGCAGATCATGATTGTTTTGGAGGAAAGTGAGTTTCATCTCCTTTTAAATTATGTGCCTAAGGTTGAGATGTCTGATCAAAGCTTGCTAGATTTCTCTGGTTACTGGACAGAAGCAGAGAAACAATCTATGAGATTCATTCCCCCCGGAGTTAGAGATGCAAAATGTGTGGCATAAAACACCTCACAGATGTATCCAGCTCATCTCAGTGGATAAAAGACATATCTTTGTAGAAAAGCTTAACTAATATCTTGACTTTTAGCTGACTAAAGCTGAGGTGATGAATTTGACCCATATTGCCCTTTGAAATTAGCTGATGGCCTAAAACTTGGTGGGATGTTTTAAGAGTCTCAGACATAGAGTTATTTGAAACAGCGTTCACTTAATGCAATAAAAAAAAAAAAAAAAAAAGTGAGTGAAGAAGACAGAGATATGAGAGGGGCTGAGGTAAATAGCAGCCACCATCCTCAGTGAGAAATGATGCATTGCTGATGAAAAGGATTCACTAAATTCAGAGTATATTTTCTCTGAAAATGTTTCTTTACAGCATTCCTGCCTCACACCCTCAACCTGGTGGGAGAATGCTTAAAAGTACTGTAAAACAGTACCAGGAAGATGTTTTTATGTACAGGGTCTCTTTGGAATATATGGCATTATTGTCATTTGGAAAAGCAACAGAATAACAGTCAACAGATCGCATGGACAGCAGCAATAGATTTCTGCATCCTGTAACTTCACATAGACAGCTGCGGGGAATTTGTCTCCACTTAATATTAAACAATTAAATATTCATTGGAACAAAGAGACAACCTAGTTAAGTGGGTATTGCTTTTGTATGTATGAATGGAAGACCCCATTTTAAGTCTCTCCTTTAATGACTGTTTAATTATTTATAGAAAGTGGAAGCACTTCTATAGGAAATTCTGAGACACCTACCTCTATGTGGTTATTGTCACATGAACAAAACTAACGCCCATTTAACTATTGCAAATGCTTCTAAATAATGAGAGCCATACATTTCTCCTATGTTTAGAAAAAAAAAGAGACGTTCTTATTTAAAGACAATTAATTAAAATTTCATATAACAGTCCTTCATATCATCAATAAGATTTAATATTAGGATCATTCTCCTCTTCCCCACTCTCATCCAAAAATTAAAAAAAATATAAAAGAATAGAAGAGTAGAAAACAAAACATAAGCTTAACTGAAAGCCAACTCACCTCAGGAGAATAATTTGGCATCGACCTTTATCAACAGCTGCGTTCCACTTCAGCACCTGTGTGTATCATTTCAAGTGATGAATGATTGGGGAGGCTGTTTTGTATTAATGAAGCAGGTTGTGGCAAAGCATGTATTTATATTTACAGGACAAGTCTGAATTGAACCTGTTTTATGATAATCTGAGCAGTGTGGTAAAAGTGGGATGTATTGGCTGGGTCTAGTTTATTAAATTGAGGAGTGCCTCCAAGTGCTGAAGCCTAAGTAGATACATTGGCCATATCCCAATTTTGTGCTAAGGTGATACCTACTCCGCCTGTCTGGACCTCCTCCTGGTTTTCATGCAAAGTAAGAAAGACAACTTCATTAAACAGGAGCAATGCTGCTCACCAGCCTGTCGGTGATCAGGATGATCATCCAACTAAAATCCTGGGGTATTTCATATTGTACCCAAAGAAGTGAGAATCAGCCATAGGAACTTGCCAAAAGAAATAAGCTCCCTTTGTGCAAAAGGAGGCAGAAAGATAACACATACAACAGAAATTAATGCAGAAGGAGCTGAAATTTTGTAGCTTGTGTAACACAGCAGACTAACCTAAATGCTCAGATCCTGTCAAAGAAAGGGTCTGAATATAATTTATTAAGATAACAAATATGGTGTCTGATGTGAAGCATGAGAAAAAAGAAATAGGGCAAATAGTAACTCCACTGAATAATAAACTGCAGAAATCAAAATTGTTCACAGGCACAAAGAAACTGCCCTATATTTGGGAAGAATCCTAAAGTGTGGCTAAAAAGAATTTGTTTTAGATTAAATCAAATCAATTTTTTTTTTTTTCAAAATCAAGTTTTTTTTTTCTTTTTTTTAAACTTGTATAGCATTTTGGAGACATTAATATGTTACAATTGTTTAAAATTTGTTGTAAAAAGACCAAACCTCCTCTTCCCTCAGTGGTATTTATTATCTAATAGATTTGATATATCATTATCCTGATATTAGAATTCAGGATTTTGAGATGATGGTAATTGCAGTAATCCAGTTGGTGGATCAATGTGAGTTTAAAAGTCCTAGAAGTTTCCGCCATCACTTCTAGCAAGTCAACCAGGGATAGCACATAGAACATTGGAGTAATGTTTACTTCACAGTGATAAATTACACAGGCCTAAAGTACACTACCTAAAGTACACTGATTCCATGATACAGGGACACATTTGCAGTTCTTATTTTGCATATATAATACACCTTTTGTTGTCATACTGTTTCTTCATCTCTCTCTCTATATATATATATTCCTCAAACATGCATCCACAAACAAACATACATGGATATTTTAAGTTGAAACAGTGAAGAGCAATGAAGATTTTAAAATTCTGAAAAATATCTCTTTTCTAAATTGAGAAGAAAGACTTTTTTTCCTGAATGTGCCCATACATCACCTTCCAAAGGAATAAAAAAGAAGCTAAAAAAGACAAAAACATCTCTAGAAAAATTGATTTTAAACTGAACAAAATTTTATTTTTGCACTTTATATTATAGCATATATTTACTGCATACATGACATTCAAAATAAAAAGCCATTTCAAAGCAAGCAAACAAAAAGGAATCTTTCATTCAGGAATGATAAAATTCAACCCTTTATATTGTCAGAGATATATTTATTTAAAAATGAAATTCTGGCGAACTGGACTCTAGTCTATGAATCGATTTTCATTTCAAAGAACTGCTTAAAACTGATTTACTTTGTGAAAAATATCAAATGCGGTTAACCTAAAATTTATCTTCTTGAATAATATAGTTTAATCATATTTTTTGTCATTGTACTTTAAGTTTAAATTGGAAAATTAAAATAGAATGTATTCTCACTAATTATAGCAACTATACTATTATTTTTACAAATGGCCTTTCATTTTGTCCATTTTTAAGGACAGTTTAACGTGTTACCCAAATAGTTCCTTAAGAGAATGAGATGCATTTGCCTAATTGCTACAGGTGTGATATTCCCAAATGAAATGATTGCTTTAAAATGAATCTGACGCACACCATGGGTGTCAAGGGGATTATCTGTTTGCCTAGATCTAATTATGCTGAAGGGAATCTCAAACGCAATTAGCTTCTTCTCCTTCTTTCATATGGCAAGAGAAAATTAGCTGCTTAATTAATAATGAAAGCTTGATTTTACCAATGGAAATTAAAAGTGTGCACTGATACTTTAAATAAAGAGGATATTTGAAGTTAGTCTGAAGTTTGCATGTTTATAAAATGCTGCCCTTTCTTTTTATTTAAGGCTACATACAATATTTCAACTGGGGATCATCTTGCCTAAGTCACTCATTAAATCTGGTCTTTGGAGCCAAGAGAGACAGGCAGGGATCTTGTATGTCATTGCCTTCCAGGCTACATTTACAGGACACACATGGAAGGCTATTTGAGCTAACTACATATTAAATAGATTTGAAAACATTGTAGGCATATTAGTTTCAGGGGTCTGAACTTTATTTACAACTAGCTAGGGTGGCTCTGCATCGTCACACCTCATGTGTTCCCCAAACACCAGTGTTTGACCATCTTCTGGCCCCCAAGCAGCCCCTGGGTTAAATGCAGAATTGCTGCAATTTCCACTTTATTGCACATAAACTGGGAAGCAGAGACTTGCATGATGTATTCAAGTTGCATGAAGAACACCTAATGAAGCACTGCTTAGGACCTAAGTCTTCAAAGACATTATGGATTTTTTTCCCTCTGAAATAATTTGCTTCTTCCAAATTTTACACTGCCTTCGTAACGCAGCTACTTGGAATATCTGTAACTTCTGCATAATAGACTTAAGCCCCTGCCTGCAGAAATGACCTGTGTATGGAAAGTGTCATAGCTACCATGGAAAAGGTAGAAAAATCTCATGGCACTCATCGACAGAATAGGAAAACAGTGTGGAGAGAGAACCACCCAGCTCTACTTCTTCAGTGACTTTCGAAAAGAGTATGGTGGACATAGAGGATCTAAAATGCAGCATTTGCTGCATGTGGGAGGGAGGGAGGGCTTGGAAAGATCATCCTGGCTGCTAACTACATTCCACTCACAACCCCTAATGATGAGCAGGTAATGGTGTCAATGTAGCTCTGACCAAAGAACAATCTACTTACGGTAGCAGATTCTTCTACGGGATTTCCTCCTCTGGATTCTTTCTTTGCTGTGTTGATTGTCCTCCTGCAGGAAGATCCTGGAATTGAAGAGAAAGCAGTCCTCATGCCACCTCTTATGCAAAAGTCTTTACATTTATCTTCTGAGACACTGCCTGAATCCAAGCTGCACGTTATTCCTATGTTTTCTCTCCTGGAGTGCTTAAGTTTAAACAGTAAGGAACCAGTGCAAACTCAACATGGGAGGTATTCTTTGAATCTTACTCTAAGCTCCATAATGTTGGAATTCGACCAGCCTCTCAAAAGAGCTTTCAACACGTCCAGGATTTACCAAATTCATCCAGATTTAGCATATTTTTTCTCTGACTTAAATTGTGTCTGACTGCTGCCAGGAATGAATTATTTAAAACAAACACCTACCACTACGGACAACAATTACTAGATCTTTTAATGAAACCAATTCTGTATAAAAGCAATAGAAGAAACACATGCAAAAGGCATCTTTCTGCACATTCGTGGTATATATCATGAACATATTTCTGTGTTACAATTTTTCTCTCCTGCTTCTCTGCTTGATCCTCATTCCAATCCCTTTTGTATAAATTTTCAATTTGTTTCACTCTGTGTTCCCTTAGGAATCTTTCTCTGTTTCATCTTATTTATTTCTTTCTTAATAGTCTAATTATGTTCAAGTTCAAGGTATACCCAGTCCTTTAATGACTCATCACTTTTGCGAGACAAAAGATTGTTTGCTGTTGTTAAAATGCCTTTATATTACTGCTTATTTTGAGGATATTTACTATGCTGCGTAAAATATTCATCCATTAATATTTTACTTTATAACTTCATCTTCTGTCAAGGATATTTTCTTAAATGAGAAGCCAGGTAATCTGTAAAGGTATACAAGTCAGGGTGGATAACCCATTCATCATTTTTGGGACACTGCAGTTGGTAAAAGAAAACTTTTTAAAAATCCTCCATACCCTGAAGGCAGAATTTGTCAAGATGCTCACGTAATTGAAATTTTCTATGGCTGTTAAGAACCAAGAGAATAGGAGTTCTTCCCTCCAAATGAAATCTCGCTGCCAGATTTGTATGACATTTCATGATCCAAGCTTAATTTGTTATACATTGTTCCCAGAAGGTGAGATGAGATTACATGGAGCCATACATTAGTTAGAAGATTTATTTTACACTTACCCACTCAAAGTTCCTTTCTAGTTATTCAAACAGAATAGCGCGATCTTGATTAGTTAATCTCTCTACATCAGCATTTTTTCCACGGAGCACTTCACAGAAATGTTTTAAAATTTCACCACAATTAAAAAAGCAATTAAAAAGGATTATCAAAATCAAAGTTGATCTTTAATTACTGCCAATATCTAGATCTTTATTCCATGATATACCAGATAAAATACTCTTAAAAAATGCTTTGTTAATAGCTTTTTATTACTGAGAACATAAGAAATTTCAGTCTTTTGAGGCACATCCCATTTTAGATCAATTCATTTGCAACTTGTCAATTAAAACTTTTTATTTCCATCAATCTTGCTGTGTTACAGCTGAGTAAGCCATTCCCTTATCTGCTGGCCATGGTGAGAATAGGCCACCTTGCAATGATTTGAGTAGTGTAGTTGTAATTTCTCCTATGAAAAATTACTGTGTCTCCAGCCTAGTGAGCAAGTCTGTTCTGGTATCTGTTCAGCCCAGTCTTTGTGTCTGAGTGCCTACAATCAGTTTTTGGTCATTTGGACTTTTGTAAGTACAGCAGGGCCAAGACTGCTCTTTTTCCTCATATCAGTGTTGACATAATGGTGTACAAAATAGTCCTTATAGTTTTACAGATCTTGCTGTACAAACATTGCTTAAAAATTGTTGCTGAGGAGTTCCAATAGCAGAAGATTCTCCAGCAATGATTTTGGCCTGACTAGTTGTAGTGTTTGGGTGAAGTGAAGGAAAAGAGCTTGCCTTTATGTTTGCTCTGTGTTTGAACATATTCATACTTAAGGTTGTAACAAGAGTGCAGGATTGTTCAGCTTTTCATTGTGAGTCTCTTGCTTTCAGGAATGGAGGTCCAGGATTCACAAAGAGGTGCTTTTTTACTCCATATTGTCTGATCCATAGGAAGCTTTCTTATCCATGAGATAAACATTAAACCAATATTAACATTAAAACATTGTTAGAGGGCGCAGTGGTAGAGATATCTAGTGCCTATAACACAGGCTCTGCCTTTGGGCATGCTGGTGGAATTCTGTTATTCCAGCAAATTCTAACATATTCCCATTTTCCAGACAAAGCACAAATGTATTCCCGACCATGCATGGCTTCAATGTATTATCCTTTTATATATTTGGAGATAGGCTATCCGAAGCAAACCTTCTGAAAGGCTTACAAGTCAAAAGTAGGAAAAAAAAAGCCCTTTTTTTGCTAAAACTCTTCTATGAACTGACCTTGCAAGTCTTCACAGTACTGAATATTTTGGTGATTTAAACTATTCACATGGACAAAAGCTTTTTATCCTATCTTCTGCTGTTTATATTCTGTTTGTGGGCAGCAGCAGTGAAATGCCTTTCATCTGAAATGAAAGAACACCTTGATTTTTCAGTTTTTAAGCATTCTTGCTGAGCTCAAAGGAGATATTCAGGCACACAGAAAAAAAGAAGAAAATATTTGGTTATTAACTTTTTCTTCATAGAGGCCTCAGACTTTCTCAAATAGAAGAGTAAATTGACAGCAAAGAAGGATTTTCCATCAGATTAGCCAGATCTCCCAAGATAAGCAGAATTCAGATGAAAATAATCCAGCTCTTACTATTTTGACAACAGTCTGTTAACTGGCATCATTGTGTGGCTTATGACATCTAAGAAAGAGTTAATCAGATGTCAGTTGTGATTCATGTCATGCCCCTAGGTATGTTCAGCTAATTAGTTTGTTTTAATGTTCTTAATGCTGTTACTCTTGCTCTTCTGCCTTATTTCTCTTATTACTTTTTTATCTGGGGCATTTTAGCTTTAAAAAAAAAAACACTACCATGGAAAGAAAAATGGGATAGAAAAAAAAAAGAGAAAAAAAATGATTAACTTTTAATAATACTTCAATAGAAGGTAGAGGTCCCAAGCAGTACATAATATGTAATCCTGGTCATGGAGAAGAGAGAATTCTTGTCTTGGAGAATAATCTGAATTTGGGCTATAAGGTCACTAAATCTCTTAATCTGCCCAGGAAAGATCACTTAACTTCATTATTTATTGATTTTTTTTTTTTTTGTGGCCACCAGTGGCCATCCTCTGATACTTAACTATCCTTCCATGCAGTAAGTTCCTCCTCCCTAATCTCCGCCCTAATATTTTACCTAAACCTTCTTTGCTAAAATTTAAAACCATTAGTTCTGATCACAGTGGACATAAATGTTCTCTTCCTTTTCACAACTTGTTTGTTTGTTTGTTCTTGAAGCACAGGAATGTATTTTAGGGTATACTCTAAAAGGTAAAACTTTAGAGTCAACTCTAAAAATCAGCATTTTAAAGAAAACTCTAAAAGTTTTATTTCATTGTTTTCTATAAAGTTACAGTATTCTTATTCCTTCTTTATAAACAGGTGGTATTGCTGTCCTTGCTCATCTCCCCAGAACCCATCCATAGTTCCTAAGAGATGATTCCCCAGTTCTGAAGTTTGCTCCAATCAATTCTATCAGTAGACTAAGAAATTGAATTCCACTGGGTCCAAACATTTTGAAAAGATCCAAATACTGTCTAACCTGTTTTTCCTTACTTGTTCTGTTGCCTTACCCTCTTTGCTGCCATTATTAATTATATTAGGTGCTTTGTTATCATTAGTTGTTTTAGTTAAAATGAAGCCAGAAGACATTAAGAACATTTGCATGTTCTCAGCATCATCTTTCTATAGCTTTCATTGTATCTGTAGAAATTGTATCTTCTACTAATACTTTATATCCCAGATATAAATACATATCCCAATATATCTATATATAGCTATATATCCCAATACACTGCTACCGTGTATTGGAGTACTAACAAAGTTTTCTCCTCCAGGTATTATCGACTAGATATATTTCCAAAAAGTTTTCTATTTATAGATCTTACATTAACTCAACAATTTAAACTTCTTTCTCTATGACATGTTTGAATGAAATTGGTTGGTGGCTTTAAATGCATGAATATACATGTATAGCCTTTTGAAGTTCAATCCAATCCTTGATCAAATAATGCTTAAAGAACAATATAGTGGTTTTTTGTGTGTGTGTGATTTTTAACACAATGACATTTGTACATAAAATCTTATAAAGTTTATAAGGACTATATTTGGATATTTTGTTAAAATTATTTGAATGTGTGCTTGTGTCTTGCTTCACGAGAACTTGCACAAGCACCTTGCAGAAGTCACATGGTGCCTTTGCGTTTCACACTGATAGTGATCATGTCAGGGAAGGCCAAATCTGATAACCTAACAAACAGAGGCATGGATAAAGTCTATTAGTGGCACACACACACAGATATGTATATATGTTTTTATATATATATATATATAAATATACACACAGATCCTCTGGTTTCCCTAGTAAATTTATGCCAGGTACATTGGGGAAGATTTTAAAAGGTGCATTTTGAAATGTATTCTCTGCAAAGTTACTAAATACTTAACAAAGAGAATGTGTGAGATCCCTCATTTGCTCCTGATGAAAGACCAGCCATTCAAACCACTAGAATTTTAAATAGAGGGAGTTTTACTCGGGCCTAGGGGGTAAAACATCATGTAACCTGTACTATGGTGAGATAAAGCGGCTCCTAGTCTGGGAGGAGTTATGTACTGAATTACGAATTTTAAAACAAGTCCTCTTAAAATGATTCATCTGTCATTAGGATCATTTATATTCCAAATGATCTCAGTCATAAAATACCATACATAAAATAATCTGTACTTGGACTATATCTGAAGTTTATTTTTATTATTTTATAATAAGTTATTATTTTTGCATGTAATTTTTCCAACCCCAAAGTTGGTCTTCCTGCAGAGATTATTAATTTTTTTTTAAATTCCAAACAGTAAGATTTTTGTTGTGGCACTCAGTGAAATTAATATTTCAAGGAAGGATGCATCTCCTTAATGTAAATCTTCCAAATTTCTGTCAGGGTACAGGACTCCTTGGCCTCCATGTCGTCTACGCAAGCCTTGGCTTCACTTTCAAGAGAGACAGTCACTTCAAGAGAGACTGATCTATGGGCATGAGCACATTTCTAAGGTGTAATAATAATACATGGTTGAGTTAATGGTGTCTGACTCAAGTTAATGGCTCCATAATTGTGCTTTTGCATAAAAAAAAAACAAATTTGGATTTCTGGTTTTGTAATACTTTGTTTTCTGAATGCATGCCTACAAGATACTTTATCTTAGTATTAAGCTATTTAAGAAAACATTTTTCCAATTTAGCATGCTAGTTTACATATAATACTAACATAAACATAGTAGATATGCTATATTTACATACTTAATAATACATAAATATATAAAATACTCTAGGTGCACTCTAGGTTTTGTTTATAACTGAAAAAAGTAACTAAAAACCAAGAATATAGATATAGAAAGCACTAGAGTCAAATTACTGTTCTGTTTAATTAAAGATTGCTGCAGTCTGAAAACCTCAGATCATTAGCAGGTTTTGATTTCTTATAATAGAGGCCAGGATTACACACTTCTTACTTGGAAGATACCGAGTGTTAGGCTCATCTCATCAAATTTCAGTGGTCTAAAACCTGTGCATCTAGTCTAATCTATTAATCTAGGGCTCAATTCAGATGACTCAGGGTCAGTGTCAAGTGCCCTAGTGTCCACCTGGCCTGGGGGATCAGGGGATCATCTCTCCAAAAGGGCATTTCCCATAGGTCCCGTATCTGCTGACCCCACATGAATATCTCATCTTTATGGAGGTGTTTCTAATAGCTCGAGGTACCTAGTTTGGGCAGCCCTACTGCAGACTTTACTTCATAAATGTTCTAGCAACTATTGGTACAAGGATATATCGAGGATATTTTATTTAATTCAGATATTGTAATCTGCATGCTAGAGTCTCTAAAGTTTTGGTGTCTATATGTGGGAATCTGAATGTGAGATGGATGTTCGAGGTCAAGGAAGAGTTAGATATATTCCAGTGGCCAAACTTCTAGGGAAATGAGTAGAACCAAATTCAGGGTATAATGATAAGGATAATTATATAGTGAAACTTTTCTAGAGTTCTTCAGAGTAGGAGAGACAAAGGAGCCATTATTCTCAACCATTCTATTTCGAGGCATTAGCAAAAGCCCTGAATCATTACGTTTTACTGCATCCTGATATATACAAGATCAAAAGCTCAACTTTTGTCCTGCAGTCCTTGGAATTCGTGGGGCTCTGAACCCAACTTGCTTGGTTTAGTGCAAATTGATATATCCAAATCAATAAATCCCTTGTTGGCCTCTTTAACTTAGTCTGAACTTGTTCAGAACCTAGTCACAATGATCTTCTACCAAGATGGTGCAAGCATAAGGTAAGCAACAAATCCCAGGGCCAGATGAGGTTTTTGTTTTTTGTTTTTTTTGTAAAGCGACAGATGAGCATAGACCCCATCAGACAGGTTTAATCAAGTCATTCTCTGCTCCAGCAAAAGCACTAGGCCATAGGACAGTGTTTTTGGACTTGCTCAGAAATCTCA
Source organism: Tinamus guttatus (assembly GCF_059628265.1). Lineage (NCBI taxonomy): Eukaryota > Metazoa > Chordata > Aves > Tinamiformes > Tinamidae > Tinamus > Tinamus guttatus. The sequence continues at coordinate 1,884,627 of NW_028288779.1, forward strand.
TGCTGCAGGAAGACATGAAATCTTAATGTTCTCAAATCCTTTCCTTTTTAATATCTGGATTCTTTCATAATTATTTTCAGATTAATTTCCAGCTAATACATAAGGATGAAATTTGGTGCATGACCTATAACCCTAAGCATGTTGTAATACTGTTACCAATCTCCTGATTTCATGGGGGGCTTAACAAGCACCATATGTGATGCACTGTGTTCTTCTGTGTTCATATGGCCCCGCAGTTCAAGGAATCTCCCTGCTATTGTCCCGCTTCACAACAAGGGCGATGCTGAAGTCTCCTGAAATGTCTCTTACACATCTATGATCTCAAAACTGCAAAGACCCTAATACACCACTCACTCATGCAGAAGCCAGTGCAGAGTATGCTCAAGCTGGAGTGTGCTGAGTAAAATGTGCTTTTGAGTCATGACTGCAAACTCTTCTTGTGGTACAGGTGTCCTGCTGACTACCACCTTTCAACCAAAGCTTCAGACTCACAAGAGTGTTAGCATTCATTTAACTTATTTCCTCTGCACTCACATTTCTTCTCTCTTCTCCTTGCTTGGTTTTCCCAACTTTGGAACACTGTATGACTACTTTGTGAAGGTGATCAGACTTAAAAGTTATCAAGTTGGTTGTGAAAAAGTAAAGTTCTGAGGTTTTATTTAAGCTGGGTGCCTCTCCAGACCCACTTCAGAGAACAGCTGTGCTAACGCGTACGCCAGCTTGGGGTTTGGCCTGTTTGCCTCTAACTTGTGCCTCTCCTTGGATAAGGCATAAGGCCAGTTCCATTTTCCCCTAATCCTTGCTGGGCTATGGCCATGCTGCTGAGCTGATTTAAAATTAAATGATGGTGTATGAACTTCCAAACTGCTCTGAAAACAGTTAAAAATAATTCTCAGTGGGGGTTCTAAACCTGTCCTGGAGGTGATTTTCAGGCGAGAGCTTCCTCACTCTCTGCTGCATGTGTCCACCTGAGAGAAGAACCATTGACAAAGAGATAGAAGAGATCAGCACGTGATACCATATCAAAGGGGAAAACACATTTGGCCGCAAGTAAGCCTAGGAATCAGAGCTGAACAGCCTAATAATCCAGACATCCATGGACTCTGTAGGTCATGGCTGATGGGCATGTTACGTGTCCTGCTACGCAAGGCTGGACTGCAGGAGGTTTGGTTTCCTTTAGTGGAACTGATTATTAAATCACAGGGGATTCCCAGATTGGTTGATAAAGAAAGTTTCCATAGCTTCCTTGTGCACTGTCTTTGGTGCTTGCTTCAGGGAATGTCTTGTCTCCTCTCTTCTCCAGCCAGCTCAGACTTGCTTCAAGATACATGGGGCCAATGTCCATGAGACTATAGCAGGGGAAGCAGCAGGAACTGGGATCACTGTCCCTATGAGCTCCCCACCATTGTCTGTCTCTGACACCAACCCGTAAAACTTTGTCACCATGGCTGCACCTGTAATGCTTTCTTAAGACTAAATATGCAATGGCTCTCACAAAATGCCACAGGTCTACAGTATTGTCTGAAAATGAGCTTTAAATCTAAGGATTCATGGGCCTGTGGGGATGAAAATGACTATTTTCAATAGATCTCAGCAAATATGGGCAATTACACACAGAAAAATCCTCCTCAGCAGCACTGAAACTCTCTGTGATCAGCTGTATTCATGATTTTAACCTGTAGACTTTAGGACTGAAAAGGCTTTGCTAATGGTTTCTACATTGAACCAAATGATATCCCTGAAAATAATGTAATCCTGGAACATTCACTCATTTCCCATTGTCAGCGTTGGGGCCATAGGTTTGCACAGATCAGCCAACATGCTCCTCCAGACCTGCACTTATGTCTCAACAATAAAAGCCCAAACGCAGAAGGTTTTTTCTCCCTCCCCTCCCTCCCAAATGCTGCTGATCGTCCTATTACCATGGCAACCAACTCCTGCTGGCATGATCAAGAAAAAAACCTGATTTGGGATTTTAATTAATTGCTTGGAAATGGAAATGTAACAGTGACTGGCAGTTCAACTAAGCAGTTTGCAAAGTGAATAAAAATAGAGTTTCTGAAATACTTGAAATTGTTTCACTGGATATAACCCACATTTTTAACTAGACACCTTAATTTATTCTGCTTCATAAAATAAATCTGCCAAATGTACTAAGCCATTTTGTCAACACAAATCATTTTGGCAAATACTTTAATCCTTCTTCTTAACAAAACGCATTGTATTAAAAAAAAAATCTAACCCATCAGTATAAACCCATAGGTTTCATCTGAACGTATGCCTTTTTCACCAGTAGGTCACATTTATAAAAGGCTTTCATCTTGTCTTCACAAAAGAGGATGTGCTTCTTTTGATGCACGTGATCTCTCATTAACATTTATGGCAGTTACACCCTCATTTTCTGCAGAGAATGGAACAGAAATGGTTCTGAGTGGATTTTTTTACCTCCAGTCACCTTGTCTGCAAGAAAACAAACTGGCCATGGATTACATATGTCACTGCCCTCTTCTGGGTGCTGCTAGCACTACTGAGGTGGGTCTTCATGGGTTCTGTATTGCTGAGTCAAGAAACAGCTCCATTTATTTCTTTATTTTTAGGAACAAGAGGATAAGAAAGATGTCCATGTTGTCTCTATGCAATTCTAACTGCTAATTTTGCTAATTTTGCAGGTCTTTGGATCTCACACTGTTCATTATTTATGAAAGTGATATATCATTTTCATTTAAAAAAATGAGAGATCGTGAAGAATTCAGAAGGTCTTCATAAGAATTCAGAAGTTGAAGAATTCAGAAGGCCTTCAGTCCTACTCATCGGGTAGCTCTCCACGTTAAAAACACTGGCCTGGAAGGAAACTGCATAGCATATATATTGCGTGATACAAATACAGCATGAGTACTTCACAGTGATAGCATGATATTACATGGTCACAGGGAAACAAAAATTTTCATGCCGTTACTCAGGGATCTCAAATTTTCACAAGCACAGGATAGGTTGCCTTGGTGGATTCAGAAGTCTTGTAGGCCTTACACAGACCAGGAGTAGCCTTACCAACTCCTTAGAGTTTATAGCCTTTTCCATCTCCTTTTATTCTTTATACCATGCGGGATAATGATATCTGATAACCAGAGGTAAATGTGAATGACCTTACCTTTAATTGTTAATTTTCATGTATTTGCTAGTTTTCCTCCAAACAGCTTTTGTCAAGCTTCCAGATTAAAAATATCCTGCAGCTCCTGTTGTCAACTCAGTAATTAAGATCATAGGATCATATCTTTGACCATGAAGACACGATGCACCCTTACTCAATACCTTAGCTGCATTTCAGAGTTGGCTGTTCTTGCCAGTTTTCACACCTTTGCGTTGTTGCTCATCTTTTATTCAGCCCCTGAAGATCACTCCTCCTCATAGTACACCAGCTCAGTAAACAGAGCGTTGTGTTGGATGACCTGAATTGATGCTAATGGACTGTTTTTAAAGATTGCACATGATAGGGCTGCAAGAGGGCCTGGAAAGGTCATCTCATTTTCACTCTTGGGTGGCATTTATCCACAATACCTTTCCTTTCTTCTGTAACATCTGTAAAAAGGGGATAGTCATTGCCATTGCTGGAACATATTTTAGGAGACAGATGACATTAAGCTAGCAAAAACTGTGATGTCAAAAGAAAACATAAGAAATCTGGTGGTTATCTATCTATTCAACTTTCTATCGTCTACTGGTATTTCTACGGCAACTATCTCTGTGTTATCTAAGCACTGTAATATAATACAATCACTTGCAAGTTGTGTCTAAGTGCAATGGGTTTTACTTATTAATAACACAACACTTATCTTCAAAGTGCTTCACAAACTAATTTATTCTCACAGCACCTTCTCCCTGTCAGGCAGGTGAGACAACTATTATTCCCATTATACATATCATTATGATTATTACTTGAGGAAACAAGGTTAAGTTACTTCTTATTCTATCTCCCAAAGAGACATAGAGGCCTGGAGAGAGCACCTGAACTCGGATGTTAGAGAGCAAGACTATCTGACCTGTTTTGAGTTCACTTCAGCTTGCCTTACACATGGGCTGTATTATTGGCAGCTTCATATTTACATGTTTCATTAAGCACAAAATGTTGCTAGCACTGGCAAAACAGGATGGGATTCTTTGAGGTTTGACTATTACATTTTTTAAAAAGGGACCCTCACCAAAAGCCCACTCCTTGCTGTTGCAGGAGTATTCTGGATTCATCAGGCTTGTGAAATAATGTGCTGACTTGGCTGCTACAATTTCACATGCTTCTTTATGTTGGCATGGTTCCTCAGCCAAGCAATTGCTGTAATAAAGCATTCCAAGTTTCTGCATCTTCGAGGCAAGAGAGATGCTCTCGCCAGCTTGGTGAACCATTCTGACTCCTTGTGAGTGCAAAACCATTTCTGCTCCATCAGAATTTTACAACTCTCTCTCCCGCAAGGTACGCTGGAGATATGACACCTGATCCCACAAACATGCATTTAAGAACTAATTCAATTCTTCTTGACTTCAACAGCTAACCTGGATTTAAGATTGCACCCAAGGTTATTGCATAACCATTGACAACAACTAATGACATTCATCTTATGAGAGAGTTAAAGAAGGTAAACAAAGATAAAGGCACAACAGTTGCCCAAGTGAAGGAGGTCTTATACTAATTAGGCACACACTACAAAGTAATCTTATCAAGCTGTGGGATGGCTTATAAGCTACTTAAGCTCCCACTTGTTGTGTAAGGATGATACGGTGGGCAGAAATTCACCAGCTGCCTCCTTGTAGGAGAGTACGTTCTTCAGGGTACCTGCCAACAAAAGCATTATGCATCAAGATTAAAATGCACTTTTATTATTTGCTGAAGGTCAGCTTGACAATATAGCCACTAAACATATACACTCATTCACACACACACATAACTATTCCTATAGAATTAAAAACATGAGACATTGAATATTGACACACCTATATTCTATAAGAATGAGGAGTGAACTTCAAAAGGTTGGTTCAAGTTTCAGGAAAACACTCCAAGCCTTTGAGATAAAATTGATCTGCCCAAACTTGGATGTCTTAAAACTAAACAACAAAGTCTGAGTTCGTCACCCCAGCACCCTTGATGGAGAGAAACGGGCACCTCTAGAGAGTGACTCATCTTACCCCACCATAAGTGGGGGAGATGGACCAGATGACTCACTTCCTGGAGGTTCCCATTTCTATGATTATGAGATGTGCCTCACTCAGACATTTAATTTTTTGATACATACCACTGGATGAAATAAATCTCACCCTCATATTTTCCATTCACATGCTGTTTAAGTTGTTTCGCACTCAATTGATGGTGGCAGGAAAAGGTATAACAGGGTGAGTGGGTATCTGGGGTTTTTTTGCTCCTTTCTTTACTAGGTAGGACAGAATTTCAGAAATACAGTGATACAGAAAATGAAGTAAAAAACATCTTCTTCCTTGAAAGATTTAAGCGGAGTTGGTGACACTCCGTAATTCGATAAAAGGGAATTGCTTCTGGTGGGACACTCTCCATTCGATATTTCCTTACTCAGACATGATACACAGACCTCTCTTTTAGCAGGTTTTTTTGACTTTGACTTCAGGAAGATCACATGGCCAGTGAAAGCTGAGTACATACATAAGTGTTTTCAGGATCAGACACATAGAAATTAATTAGAATTATGTATTTAAATACCTTTGTGGATCTTGGCCTTTGTTCATAACCTTCCTCAACTGAGGCTCAAGTCTGTAACCTTCACTGAACATGATATCAGACTCATATTTTCTGTCTGGAAGGGTGATGCTGAGGATAGAAGGGAGAGGGAAGGAAGGGAGATTTACAGTTTTAACTGGACGATATGATCATGGTTTCATTGGCAAGATTTTTAGATTGTTTCTTGAATATTGCTATTTATGTAAAATTGGTGGAGACTATTTCAGAGCAAACAGTGGTATGCATTTTCCAGGGGAGGGCTGAGGTTTGAAAGGGCATGAGGGTAATGTTGTATTTCTATGCATTTATTTGAATAACTGCATAGAAACTTGGGGAGAAAAATGTATTAATGGTATAGAATCTACTTTGCATAGCTTTTTAGCTTTTTTTTTCATGCAAAGCCTGTCTTTCTGTTCTGTGTTTGTACAGCGTTTAGACCAAAAAATAATAAAAAGAAGAATGCAGACACAAAAAAAAAAAAAAAAAGGAAAAAAGTGAGGGAAAAAAAGAGATGATTTTCAATCCAGCTCTGTAGAAAGAAGAGAATCTGAAATCATTCACCCACCTTCGTTGCATGGCAAATCATTTCCTGCTCAAGTTTTTCTTCCCATGTCAAATGCATCAAGCTTTATTTGCAAAGGCTTCACCCCCCCCACACACCTCCTTATAATACACTTTTGATATGAGAGCTACACTATCTTTTGGAAAACAACAAGGCTGAGGCAAGCAAATCTTAACGTAACCTGGAATAGTGGGTGGGCCACCTCTCAGGTGAGAAAAGGCATGCTGCAAAGCAAATACCTGAGGTGACTTCTGCTTGTTTGAGTCTATTACCCTTAGGGCTGTGTTCTTTTGGCTAGGGATATCTGTTGATCTTACCTCTTAACAGTAATTATTCCAGACAGCTTTTTGGCTTTCAGTGCTGCTCCATAGGTAACATAAATCATACAAATTATTACCACAATGCTAAACTATAATTACCCACAGACCCTGACATGCCAAAAGGTGTATTAATTTGATAATATAATAAATACTTTACTGTATAAAACTATAATTATTACTTCAAAACTGACACTAATACCAGCTTTATATTTTTTTTTCAACAAACAACTCAATAAAACATTGACCAATATCAAAAATGCTATTTAAACTCAGCAAGAGATGTTAAAATGTAACTTGGTAATAGGTGGAAGTCATTTCTGACAAGAAAAAGTTGCTAGAGTTCATTTGTTTCGTGGATATTACAATACCTAAAGCCATATATTGCGCAGTTGTTCAAGAGGAGAAACATAGCCAACCAAGAACCCAGGAAATGGAAGCAATATCAGCAAAACTTCTGAAATATTACCACTGGGGAAAATAATTCACAGGTCAGTGTAAAAAACTCGTTAATGTTCTTGTTTCAAATGCTGTCGAGAAAAATAACTGAAACAGGAAGAGAAAATCCTACTTTTTTTTACCTGAAAGGACTGCCAAAAATCTGTGGGAAAGACTGAGGTCCCAATTCTGTAACTACCTGGGTGTGGATAAATCCTGGCACAGTTCCCAAGATCGTTTCATTCAGTGCTCATCTAAGGCAAAATTCATAAACAAGCCTGGGAACAGAGGTCATAATCCAGCCCTTCTCCTCTCCTAACTGCTATAAGACCAGGTCGGGTTTTCGTTTTCCATTTTGCTTAGCAGTGGCTGAGTTTCAACAGGCCTTTTTCTCCACCGCTGTTATAACCTAGTGGGAAATCAGCTTTATATGTACAAACTTTCTTAAGCTCGAGGCAGAAATGAGGTCAGTTCTCCGCGGAAAACCGCTAGCTACCGGGCAGAAGGCAGTCTGATGTATTGAATTATTGTGATATACAAAAATGATGTTTATATAGTAAGCATTTCTGTGATAGCTTCCACTTTATTTTATTATCATTAGTAGCATAAAAGTTTACTTGATGATGAGGATTTTTTCAAAAATATTTCTTTCCAACTTTTCTTTAACAAGTGAAAACCAGGGATTTTTCATTTTCTTCTCTCTTTTTTCCTCCTCCCTCTCCCCTGCTCCCCCTCACCCTATTTGTACTTTGGTTTGCAAAAGGCAAAAAGAATATCAAAGGAAAAGGGAATATCAGATCTATTTTCAAGTTTTCATTCCTGGGTGGTATTGCTATCATCTAAGTTAATGTATGTACACTTAGATGTTTGAATATGAACCAGTCATCATAGGCATCCTCTGCATTCAAAGGACAGCTATAGGCATCTTTGGGAGGGGTAGTACCTAAATCAGAGGATTTTTCTTCTGCAGGTGCTTCCACTGGCAATAAGGGAGACTGCAATGACAAGCTCAGCATGAGAGCAGATGAATCTCATCCAGAGTTTCTCATTTTTTCCATTAGTAAAATGGAAAGAGGAAAAAAAAAAGAAAAAAGGGAGGAGAAAAGCATGCAGAAGAGAGAAATGAAGAATGGAGGAGAAAGGAAGGACAAAAATATATATATTAAAAAGCTATAGAACTTTTTAGTTTCATTTCTTTGGGCTTTTTGTTTGATTTTTTGTTTTGTTTGGGGGTTTTGTTCTTTTTTTTGGTCAGAAAACTTAAGATGCACTTTGCACGATGTGTCCATTGAAGTGATTGTTAATTTATTTTTAAATGCTTGAAAAAAATAGCTGAAGCAATAAAAAGTTTTTGGAGGAAAAGATATTTTGATATTCAAAACACTAGCCAGGGAAGGAGATGATTTTTCTTTATTAACCTTCTCTGATAAAGGAGCAGGTATTTATTCTGTCAGTTCCCTACCTACAAAATAGGAACACTATCAAGTCCAAGAGATGTTAGTAAGACGAATACATTGAAGATTCCTATTATTCAAATATTATGATAAATTAAACAATATAAAATACTACGAATTTGTTGGTTTTTCAAGAGCCTTAATGAGATGAGATCCTGGGTTCCCCCTCAGGGTCTGTCAGCACAGCTACTGTGCAGTTCTTTCAGTAACATTAGCAGTTGCTCATCCAGACTGAATGAGACAATTAGGTCAATGAAACCACTTAGCAGGCGCTCTTCATCTGACCTATTACATATATTATATAAGGCTGCATGATTCTCCTCTTTTACCTAGTAGGAAGATATCAAGAGTTTTGGCAGGGCTTCTGGCGAAGTTGATCCTGGAAGAATAGAGAGTGAGCTATTTCCCCTGTGAGAAGAGGAATTTTCCACAAAATAATATTATTTTCAATGCAAGATGAATTGAAAACTCAGTAAGTGGATGCTCAGATTTGGACATTAGTGCTGACCAAAAATGAAGACAGAAAGAAGGGTAAAAAATACAAACGCATGTAAAGTAAATGATAATTTGGTGTGACAACGTGAAACAAGCTGGTTCAAATGCCTTGCCTAACTTGGCCAAAAACAGCATTTAAATTTGGAGGCATGAAGATTATCTTAGTTATATTCTTAGGGAATAGCCACTATATACTGTCAATCAGGAGCCTGGAGGTGAATTTCTTTATAATGATTTTCCAAATTGTAGAGAGAACACATATGTCTTTCTTTTAACTGAATTTTTATTCCTTTTTTCCAGATAAATTTTTGATCTCAGTAAATTACTGGTTTGAAAGCACATACTGACAGTACACATAGTAAGTTACAGAAAGCTTTTCCTTCTTACCTATCTAACTTAGTTTTTTTTTTTTTTCTCTACATGAATGATTGTGATTATCATTTTGATGTATCATGTTGTTTCACGGAAATAACAGCTGATGTACATGTCTGGAATTTCCTTTTTACAGTATTCTAGGGGGAGGAGGAAAGAAAATAAAAATGTAATTGTGATTACTTAAATCTTTCCTTTTAATAATGCGGTAGACAGCAATGATGATGTGATTCATTACCCGCCTATAATGTTAATTATACATTATTAGATGTTTCACAGTATGATAGCTGGCAATTGGTGATATGATTCATAAAGTGCTATTGTTAAGCAAATCTGCAAATCTGTTTGATTTAGGTTAAAAGAAAGGGCGATAGGTCATATGAAGCAAAAAAAAGAGAATAAAGAAAAGACACTGACATAATTTGTGGTTCTATTTTTATATGAACAACAAGGTTTACAGTGAAGAGCTGTTGGATACAGTTTCGGTGAGCAAGGATTTTGCAGAGAGATTAGATCAGTTACAAATTGCTAAATCTGATGACTTAGATAAAAATTTAACCAGAGGCTTTGAAAGAGGTAGAACATGTTTCTGTGGAGAAGTGATTGCCCCGTACTTCCGAGACAGAACTAATCACAGAAGGCCTCATTGGCTGCTCCCACAGTAAAAAACTGCACAGGGAAGAAATCAGTCATCTGAAAGAGGACATTGCTGCCTCATGGAAGAGACCCAGAATCACACTTTCTTCTGTGAAGGCACCCCATAATCTGGGGAACACCCCAAATAGCCAGTCCTGGAAACATACAGTAAAGCACTCCTCTTCCAGCAGAGCTTTATCATATCTGTGTTACAAAATGAATGAAGAAAATGAATAAAACATTTATTTTCTCTTAAGTGGTCTTTGTAAGATTCCACAACCTTTTCCCATTCCCATAAAAAGAAAAAAAAAAATCCACTGACCTTAACCAACTATTAAACCCAGATATCACAGAATCACGGAATGGTTAAGGTTGGAAGGGCCCTCTAGAGATTATCTAGTTCAACCTCTCTGCGCCAGCAGGGACACCCAGAGCACACGGCACAGGGTGGCATCCAGGTGGGTTTGGAAGATCTCCAGAGAAGGAGACTCCACAGCCTCTTTGGGCAGCCTGTTCCAGTGCTCTGGCACCCTCACAGTAAGGAAGTTCTTCCTTATATGGAGATTAAACTTCCTGTGTTTCAACTTACACCCATTACCCCTAGTGCCATCACCGGCCACCAGGCCACCGGCCTGGTCCCATCCTCCCTACAATCAACCCTCAGGTACTTGAACGTGTTGATCAAATCTCCTCACAGTCTTCCCTTCTCCAGACTAAACAGGCCCAGCTCGCTTACTCTTTTGCGCAGAGATGACAAATACTTTCAATGTCAAACATCCATTCCATGTAGATCTGTATCTCTACTTGATCTGAGAGAGGGAATTGAACCTTCCTCTTCTTTGTGTCAGCAAGCAGTGACTCGTCCAGATTGGACCTCATACTTCCACTCGCATAACTCAAAAATCAGCTATAGATCTGAACCCATAGGCTACTGCCCATACAGGCCCAAAGACAAGGGATGATTTTCATCGGTAAATATTATCTGATTCTAAGCTTTTTTTTTTTCAATAAGCAACTGAGAAAAATCAAAATCTCTCATTCTCTCATTCATTTCCACATATACTCAGCTCTTTTGTGCAGCTCCAAATTTTATCCTAATTCAACCTGAGAAAGAATCAGTAGTGCTATTTTGGGGAATACATTTAAAATACGTTTCCTATAAATGCTTAAAGGGAAACTTTAAGATCTTTTCCTATTAGGTCTTATTTCTTAAGGCAATAGTTCAGTGGGACAAAGATGGGCCTGGGAGCTAGGAATTCCTCAATACTATCTCCAGCACTGCTCTTGATTGTCTATTGCCTGTATATCACAATGATTGGGTGATTTATTTATAAAACATAGATTAGATTAGCTCAAACAAGATTAAATTAGATAGAATAAGTCACTTAAACTCTCACTGTCTATTTCCTCATCTGTAAAACAGCGATATCTATATTTACCTATTACGTGTGGTGACTGTGAGGATTTCTTAATCTCCCTAAAGAATTATCATGATTATCATTAATCTGGAACACACTAAACAAATCCTGATAAGGAAACAAGCTTGTGAATCAGCTGAGGTGGAGTAAAGGTATCAAAGCAATTTTCCTGATTTACAAGTTAAGCATTTTGATAAAGATTTTAGAATGTGCTTAACTGAATACATCTGAAAAAAAATGTTGTTCAATTTAGCTAGATGTCTAAATTCCCTCTGTAGTCTAAAAATATATAGATGGCCATCATTCATTAAATCAGTCAGTCAATCAGCTCTGTGAGTCTGGGATGAATCACCCTATGGATTCTCCTCATTAGTTGTAGAGGGAGCCTAGATAACTAGGAAAGCTGTATTTCAGAAACTAAAGTTATGGGAGACCAAACTGGAGGATTTAATAATTTGTCTGAAAGACTACAGTGAGGTCTGATATTCTACCTGCATTGGAGATGTTTAAAATAAAGAACAACTCCAGCCTCCTCTCAAATGCTTTCACCACCAGCTCTCCAGCTAGTTTTTTTCCTTCACTTTAAATTGCCATCAAGACCAAACACTAGTTTCAGCAAATGTCATTAAAATTATTTATTAATTGAGATAGATAAAAAAAATCACAATATCACTAAGTATCACAGCACAGTTAAATATTCTGTATAAGGAGCCTCTATTTTGCAAGGGAGGAGAAGGTTGCGGTAACTCCCTCTTTCCTGGCTGATCTAGTCTTTTGGGAAGGAGCAGGGCATGTCCCTGCAAGATGTCCCTTCATTTTGGATTCTAGCACAACAGGTCACTGGGATTCTCTTCATTGCTCTTCAATTTCCTGGTCACTCTACACTTTTCACTTCTGAAAACTTATGCGCTCTCCCTCCTCAAGTCAAATTCTACTTTTCTCTAGCTTTAAGCAATAAGGAGAATTTGTCTTTGGAAGAAAAGGGAGCAACCTTCACTTGGGTTCCTACTGCAGAAGAGAGATCACAGAGCGGCTCAAAAGCACGTAGGAAAAAAGTGGCGGATCTGAGGTTGCGGCAGGAACAGAGAGAGTGGGGCTGGGATGAGCCTTGTTGTGCAGGTTGGGCAGAATGGGACACATTTTGGTGTCACGTATACATGATTATATCAGTTCCTGGTCATTTGGGTGTTGTTTCAGCTGCAAGATGGCCATGGTGCTGCTGTGTGATCGGTCCCTACAGCCCATAGGGCTCTAAAGTCCCTTTTATCATTGTGGTCCTGGGTTCACCTTAAAACAAGAAAAACTTTCTCCTCTAGGTGCCACTTACAAAACTTGGGCAGGAAGCAGCTGTCCTGATGTCATGTTTCATCTCTGTGTGGGGACTATGGAGAAGTGTGAAGAGAGAAACATCTTCCTGCAGTGGAGGGGACTGGAAGAGAAGAGTGATGATAAGCAGGTGGGAACAGGCCAATGTTTACATGGTTCCTTCACAAGATTCAGCCACAGAAAAGCTTTTAGGTTAGATCTAAATCATTTCTGAGTCAATAGGAAAGCAACTATTGATGTAAATAACATTACGTGGGTGAGGATTATTGGAAAGTTTTTATAAAGGAATAAAAGATAAACAAAAACCTGCAAATATATGCAAATATGCAGTAAGAAGTCATTTAAAAACTACTGTTTTTTCATAAAAAATGGTAAAAAGATATGAGCAATAGGACCAATAGAAGAATACAACCAAGCAGACTTTTATTAAACTTTTAAAAGCCAAAACATGTCTTGCTTTTAATTTGTTTTAGTCTTAGAGTAGGGTCAAAGAATTCTTTTGCATCCTGAATTAGCTCTTTGTTTTCTTAGAAAAAGGAAAACTTTTTTTCAGATTAATTAGAAGCTAACCTGAATAGCCATCTACAGCTTGAAATGAATTCAGACTACCTGTGAGTAATATCAGCAAAGAAGGGTCTGCCTTCACTTGTGTCTTGTTCTTCACTAAGCAGGCTGTCAGCACTTAATAAATAATGTTAATAGCAATACTTCTTTTCACACATCACTTCTTGATTCTGGCTGGGACTGGAAAGAACAGAGTATTTCCAAATGGAAACAGAGCGCACTAAAAATTACATTTAAAAAACAAATCAAAACCAAACAAACCTAGACTGCACTAAAGTTTTCAATCCTTCAGTCCAACTTTGAAAACTCATTAAGAGTAGATAGTTCAGATAAGGTATGAATCCAGATGTTTCTGTGTTTATCTTCAGCAATACTCAGTCCAAATTTTTACTAAAAAAAATGGCTAGGGTCCTAAACTTGAATTTAAACATGTAAGTAAAGCCCTTGATAGGTAAAAGCATGAACACATGTAGATTTTCTTGACCTTAATGAGATGTTCAAGGTACTTAACACTTTTGAAAATCAGGCCACAATTCAGCAAAGCATTTCAACATGTGTTTAACATTAAACACATATTTAATCAGATTAAAGCATATACTTAAGCACATTCCTGAACCAGGATCAATTTAAACATGTGCTTATGATCTTTTCTAAATAAGGTTCTCACTTAAGTTTCTAAATAAGGATATGAAAACCTGAATTTAGTTTTTGATTGTATAAAATCTCTCTGTTTTGAATGAAATAAAAATTTAAGCTAAAGGAAGGCTGCTTAATACCCTTATGTCTTTTGCTAACCATTCATCACTGAAAAAAGAAAAACACAAAACAAAAAAAAAAAGGGAACTAAAAATTCCAGTCACATAAGGAGCATAGTATTTGTAAAAAAAAAAAAAAAAAAATCAATTCTTTCATTTGTTTCTTTCAATTTGGTTTCTTTAGAAATGCCTTATGACAGCTATTTTGACCCAATATCATCCCAAATGAGAGATGCAAATGAAATTTCAGTATGTGTCCTATTTCTTTAATCTTTCATGTAACAGAACCAGCTTTTACACATACACACACGCACACATTCTAGCCCTCTCTCTTAACATCCCCTGCATATGTTTCGGTTTCCATCAACCACCCGTCATTCTGCTCGTTGTGCAATTATATGTGTTACGACGAAAGCCGCATTGAATGCCACCATTTGGATTAGGGTAATGGTGACTCATTGGGACAGCAGCAATTCAGAGCATGTCTATGCGCACATTTGCAAGGATGTAAGTCAGCGGGAACAGCATACAGGCTCATAAATAAGATTAAACATGAAGGGTGAATTTGCAGTTTGTTAGCTCCTAGATGTGCACCGTCTGTCTGGACTGTAGCCCACTCTCCATCCGCTCTGCCATTCCTGCAGGGTTGATGACCATGGCCTGCGCTATGGGATAGACTTTGCCTAAATACCTGACCTTTTTCCAGTTCAAATAGAACACACATCAAGCCCTAGCTGCTTTATCCTCCTTTGGATATGCACATTTTTACCATGTGGTAAAGGACCTGTACTTTGAGGTAGGTTCCTCCTCAATGAAAATGTATATCATTTTCTGGAGAGAAAATGCTGTAGGGTAAGAACACTGGCAGGTAGTGCTGAGTTAGGTAAAAGGAAGTGGTAAATTCATTTTCCAGCTTCTATCAAGGCAACTTGTGCGTGCATTTATATTCTAAGTTAAACTGGATCAAATCCCTATACAGACACACTAATTTCAGTTTTTGAGGGGCTTATCTCAGTTTATCGTAAACTTGTTCTGAATCTGCTTATGCTGAACTGAAATGCGCTTAATTTAAAATTGAAATAAAAGGATTAGGATAAATGAAATTGGTGTAAAGTCACACCTTTATTTAAGCCAGTGCAACTCTGTATGCAGATAAAACCCCAGGCCATGTGTGTTTATTTAAAAGTAAGTGTCAGAGAAAATAGAAGTAGACAATGAATGCGGTAAATATTTCCAAACCCTGTTGAGAGGATATTAGTAACAACAAAGAGTTAAAAATAATACAATTGGAAAAGAACTGCTTTAAAATTACCTAATCTCCATGGTTCAGAGCCTCTCCCATTCAGCCACATTAGACACCAAGACCCTGCAGGCACTTAATAATACTTCTATATAGTGGTACTTTGCATCCTCACTGTGCCATAAAAGCATTAACTAATTAATCTTCATAACAACCTTCTGAGGCTGAGAAGTAAAGCCTAATATCCCTTTCTTAAAGATAGAGAAGATAAAATATTGGGCAAGCCAAGGGCCCCAGTTCCTGAATATCATGTGCTTTGCTTTTCTATTGAATGGGTCTCTGACACCAAATGGACTGGGCTAAACTTGGTCACCTAGAGATGGAGTGACCTGACTCTCATACAACACTCAGCTATGGAAAATTTGCCTGTAGGAGATCCAACAGATGCTTATAAAGTCCAAGCCAGTAAGACCATTAAGCATGTACTTAACTTTAAATGTAAGTAGCACATGGAAGCCAACCTGGAGTCTTGGTCTGCTGTGAAAAATTTATACATAGTTCAGTGTTTTGGTGTCCCTAGTGATGAGGTAAAAACAGAAGCTCATTTAAGACCCCAGGGATGATTTTCAAGAGCCTAATTAGAAACTCAGAAGCTCCTGTCTCACTTTTTTAGCAGCAAAACTTGGACCTCCAGATTGTATAAACTCATGTGGGCTAAAGGTTCAACTTCAAAATAAGGTACACTGACTCTCTGATATTATGATAAAATTATGATAGATTCATCTGATTGGCCTTTGCTCACCTTAATTCTAGATATTTAGTTAAAACTATTTGGTTATAGTTCCTTGTCTGACTTTGGAGAAACAAGACATCTGCCTAGACAGTTGATCCCATCTTAAGTCACCCATTTAAGACAGATAGCAAAATGCACCCCTCCTTCCCTCTCTTTTGGCTTTTTGGCACTTTGGATAACTAATTAAGACTCCATATATAACTTTGGGATAGCTAAAATTAGATCAGGCAAATGTGAGTGTAAAAGTGAGGAATATATCAGTTTGTGACACAGCAGGCTAAGGAAACCACTCCTGATACTGTACAGCCCCATGGTCTAATCTTAGAATATCATCCCAGTTAGAACTCTGGGAACTTCCTCTCAACTATTTATCTCAAAAGAACATTTCAGGGACTATGTCCTCTTTTTTAATTTTAGTGAAATACAACAGGAACATCTTGTTTAGTAAAGTGAAGGTGGCTGAGAAGAAGAGCTCTGATCACGTTCTAGCATGCCAAGCTGAGATCTTGGCTGGCATTAGCAAGCATTGCAACATTTATTAATTCATTACTTGGGAAATTGTCTCACCCAATTTCTCCAGGCAGCAACTCACTCATTGCTACACGTTTGGAGAATATGTTAAAGATGCCTCATGTTATTTCGACGTCTTAGTCACTGTTGTTTGGGTGTGGGCACTCCTTAGCCTGGGCTTCAGAAGTTGAAAATAAGTGAGAGGTGGAGAGGCAGAAATCGTTCTCATCAAAACCAGGGGGAAATGAAGAAGCAGAAAGATGAACCCTCAAGTAATTTACCAAAAAACATTGTGTCATTAATGTAGAGGGTATAAAAGAATTTATATTGGATACTGGAAATACTGGCTTGGAGACCATGAATAGTCATTGAAATGTAAAGCTGTGTAGCACACATGATATCTAAGATACTTTGTATCATATAATCTGATATGACTTAGTTTAATGGTATTCTTTTCAGTGTAGATTTTAGATACAGTGATGATAAGTGCCAATAGAAAATATAGTTAATGTGGTAGACTAGACCTCTAGGGTAGTGCAGAGAATTTTATTTCTGTGATATTCACCCTGTCTTCCTCTTTTACAAAAGTCTAGCAGATATGAGAGTGCCTCATCCAAGCAGCTATTTATTCCTGAAGAACTGAAAGCATATTTGGTTTCACAGTCTTGATTCACAAATGGGGATGTCTTAGTTTAGCACAAATATGGTGTTTTCTACCATTCTTTTCTCATCCTCATCCCTGCCTGAGAAGTCTCTCAAGGAAGTCGCTCATACATCACCACAGTTTCCTGCAGAGTGTACTGACATAAGTCAACCACTCTTTAGGGCCCTTTTGATTAGCCAGGTTAAAGACTCTAGCTCTGTCATCAACTGAGTTTTTTTTCAGAAACATCTCTGAGAGCCACGAAGAAAATGACACAAAGACCTGGAGCCACCACAAAAATTCCCAGACAAGTCATACCCCAGTCTAAGTGCTCCATGTCCTCATCCAAGGCAACACCATTTTTAGGCTCCAGAGCAAAGGAAGCCTTTACTGTGACTACATCACTGGATTCAGTGTAAAAGTAGCCAAGGAAAATTTAATAGCCTAAGATTTTTGGAGTCTGCTAGCGAAATAAATTGAGAACATGAATAAATTAGCTCTTTTCAAGAGTAAAAACAGAACAAAACAAAACACAAAACAATCAAAAAAAAACCCCACTCTAACAGTTAAAAATATTAAAGTAATTAAATTGTTTCCTATATACAAAAAAATGAGTGTGTAAATTGAGTATGTAAATTGCAAAGCTAGACTTGGTCTAGACTAGCCCATATTAAAAATAAATGAAAAAATACAGACATTGCTAGTTTAGCATGAAGGCAGAACACTGCTGAAAGAATACTGTAATGGAAGATAGTTAATTTCATTCTTTTTTTTCTATGTTATTTAAGGATAGATCAGAATAAATATTAAATCCACAAAAGATTTATACTTCCTTGGAAAATCAATATGCCATAAATCAAAATTAACATGAACTTTGGAAGTTCTGTGCCTTTACTTTCCCAATAAATTTTCTGTAAGTCTCGTTACATCTGCTGGGATTTTGCCCACCACTCATGAAAAACTGTATTTAGCACCATGCCAGCTAATAGTGATTAACATATTGATTTAACTGGCTTTGAGGCTGGTGAGATCTGAAAACATTCTTAAGAAAGGTAGAGAATTAAGAGCTAACCCTTGAATGCAACTTATTTTGGCCTAAACTGACTTCAAGTTGTGGTCAACAACTTGCAAGTGACTCAGATTTCACCAACATGTTAAACACAGTCAACACTTGTAATGGAGACTGCCCCACCTGCCCAGCCTTTGCTAGCATTGCAGATAATTATATGCCATCAATATTAACACCCTCCTTTTCTGATATCTGTGTTTTCATCTACTCTTTCTATCTACTGCCATCACCAGCTGAAATTTAGCTTAGATGCTGCTGGAATGTGGGTTGGGTTTGTGTGGAACTCCCCAGCATATCATACCCGGTTGGCAAGGGTCATGGCATAAATCATTGGCATAAATCATTGGTTTAGTAGAAAATCAGAGGACTTGGGGAATATTCCCCACTACGTACTACCTGTCTGACTGAATTAAACTACTAGCTGTAAGTCTTTGTTCAGGAAAATTGAGTCTTCTATCAGAGACCTAATAAGCCCAAGGTCTTGTTGGATGTGTTTCAGCTTCAGAGTAATTCACTTAAATTTAGGGATATAATTATGCGAAAATAAGTTTGATTATGTTGTCCACCCAAACATTTAGTGCCATTCAAGATATCATGATATATCTAAGGTGTTTCTATAGGGCTTGCTGGTATGGCCAAGAATTAAGTAGACTCGTGTCTTTCCTTAGAGACGAATGCAGGCCAGAGGTGCTAGGCTAAGACATCACGAATAACAGTAGAAACTGAAGGTTAGGCAGCTTGTTTGTGCTGCTTAAATATAAATCATTGAAATCACCTTGAGATGTACAAGGTTATCCTGCCTAAATGCATTCCAGATGATGTTCCAGATGACTGTCTCCCACAGACCCCTTCTTGTATCTGCCATTCATTTGCCATCCACCCTGGATATCCTAATACATCTAAAATAGTATTGGATACTTGAGTTAAGACAACTGGATTGTGTTCCTTCTGCCTGTAAGGCTCAAATTGCTCACAACAGCTTTTCTGTCCCTCAATTCCCCATGTTTTCCATATGAAATAGCAGCCTATACAACATCAGTCCTTGTTCCTACACGACAAGGCCACGCTTCTTTACAGACCCTAGGTAAGACTCATTTGGCCCACAGGCTTTTAGATCATGCTGCAGGTGAGCTCTGCACAAATTGGCTCCAGAGGAAAGGGGCTGGATCTTTGATTCCTGTTATCAGAGGTAGTGCATTGCAAGCCTGAGGTTCCTGCAATAATCTCACTGTTGTATCTTGTTATACAGAAATGAATCATGTTTAGAACAGATTTATTTGCAGGTGGAATGAACAGGGAGGAAGGGAAAAGTATGAAAGCTTTAGCTGGTATAACTTTCATCTCCTGCTTTTCCACTGCAGAGTTGATTCCACTCCTGCTCCTAAACCAGGACAGCACCAAAGCTTTCAGTCCCCTCAGACATATACAGGGAATGGTAAAAGATTCTCTGAAGAGATGTCAAGGAGCTAGAGATGGGGTTCAACTTCCCTCCAGCTGATGTCTCCTTCTCTCCCCACATGACACTTCTCTTTTTCTATTTATATATATATTTTTTTCAACTGTGAAAACATGTCAAAACAATTTCAGTGTTAGCAAACTGATTATCAGACAACTAATTATCAGTTATTGGCTTGAGTTGGAACTAAACAGGAAAAGCTTCATCTGTAGCTAATGTAAACTAGAAGGTAATTGAAAAATCCTCTTCTAAGATCTCTGGGGCAGGGATTACCTCTTACCATTTAAATGCATAATCATAGAACAATTGGCCTTCCAGGTGTGTCCACGTCACAATAAATGATAAAAATAATAATAATAAGATGATGATGCTGATGACAACAACCATGATAATGATAATAATCAACTATGACTGGATTAATTCTGAGAAGACCCACTGCTGGGAAATGCAGAGTATGACATTCAGATATGCTTTTTCCTTTATTTTTTGAACTAATTCAGCATTATTATGATTACTTTTGACTTCTTAGTTATCCATCAGCACATGGTGGGTGGAAATAACTTGGGGTGCGACTGACAGAGCTAGCTGTTCTTTTTTTTTCCCCCTTTCTTCTTTTCTCTTTTTTTTTTTTTTTTTTTTCTGATGAGTTTCTTGATGTGTATGCTTTTCCACGCAGATGGCACCTTTGGCAACAGCCTGCCTGGCAGGATTTCAGGGTACCATTAATCTGTCAAAGCAATGCTAATGAAGTTGGACTCTTAACATTTTACTCACCATCTGCTTCTAGCCATCATTCGTCTCTGTGCTGTCCCTAATGCTTCTACCATGGAGGATGGGAGCTCTGAGCAGTATTGATTGATGTCCCTGGCCTATCTTCCTCCATGAACCTGTTGCAGCTATTGACTTTCTATAAGGCTTTTGTTGAAAAAAAAAAGTGCTAAAATCAAGACCATGGCCACTGATAAACTTTTCTGAAGTTAAAGATCAAGTTTTATACCCTCAAAATTGCCTAATTTTGCCTAGCCCTGTAGGTACGTAGGTTTTCATCAATTTCTACCTTTCCTTTCCATTAGTTTACTTAATAGAAGCTATTAAATGCAAAATAATAATTTTCAATTTGCAATTGGCATTAAACATTCCTGGTTTTATTGTAAACCTGAAGAAAGTTTTGGGCTTGTTTGTTAAAGCATTTATTTACTTTTGTCCAGTGATATCAGTTGGTCTAAACAAAGCCATTGACTGTTTACAAGCCTCACCTGCCTTTACATCCTCACCCTGACAGGGTTACCAGAGCTGCCATTCTTCCAGTAAAAACCCATACATTTCTGTGGCCGGGCTCCACCTCGGTCTACTATTGCCAAGCTGCTCCACACCTATCTCATTCCACTGTGGATGGGATTTGCAAACCAGGTGGTTTCCCTGACTATCTGGCCTGCAGGACCTCAGCCAGAAACATTCTCAGAGCACAGCAACAGCACATGAAACATATCCAAGAAAATGAGATTTATAACCCTCTCTCCGACTCCTTTTTATTTGGTAGTCTCATGGATTCACCTAGAATGGGGCAGTCCCAGGTGCAAGCTTCTCTTGTTCCTGAGGGGATTTGAAACCACAATTCTGTTTTTCTATCTCCCTAACCACCAAGGAGATTGTGGGTCTCACAATCTTTTCCACTGAGTCTGTCCCACTTTAATTAAATATTCATTGTGCTTGAGAAAAAAGAAAGAAAGAAAGAAAAAAAAAAGATAATAACTCTACACACAGGCAGAATGGGAGAACTTGGGAACTAATCCCCAATCTAAAACGTTCAGTGTGATGAACTGGGTTTGTGCAATTGTTGCTGGAGATGCATAACTAAGTGTATGAATTTACCTAGGAAGCCTATAGAACCTCCCTTTGAAGGTGCACATGCCAGTTAGTTAGCAAAGTTATAGATTGCAGCAAAAAGCACTGTGATGCTCTAGTCTTTCTGTAGCAGTAGTGCCTCGTGCTTTGCTACCTAAATACCTTTTAGAAAAGGAAACAGTAGCAACTCCCCGGTGATGCAACTGTGGATAAATGGTGATATATTAATAATTATTGCTGCATATGGTCTGAACAAGTTAGGACAGCAAGGAAAACCATTAATTACAACATCTGTAACATTTACGAGACTAGTCAATGACTGCAGCAAATTCAGCATTGCAATTTATGTGGTTATCAATAAAATGGTGGGAAAAGTGGTAGCATTCTGAGCTGACTTACTGTCATCTTCAAAACAAATAGAGCAAAACAAGGGCTGGGCAATGGGTAGTGAAAATGCTAGAGGCACTGAGAGGCCTCTAGTCACCAAAAGGCATGCTTACAATGAGGCATACATAGATTAGGAAATAAAGAGGATAGACAAACATGAAGGATGCAATAGAGATAATGAAATTGGTTGTTCCCAATTACCCCGTTTCATATTACAAGAATAATGAAACATCCTATGGATCTAAATAGTGAGGCATTTAGAGATGATAAAAGGGAAGACACTTTTTCACAATAGATAATTGACCTGTGGAAGTGATTGCCACATGATAGCCCCAAGTCCAAGAGCTTAGCAGGTTTTAAAAAAGGATTAAACATGTATAGGGATAATTAGTTCATCCATTATTAAACAAGATAAGTTTTATTAGTCACTAGTTACATTAAACAAGATAAAGACCTTATGGGAAACTTCAAATCTTACTCAGTGAGAAATTCCTAAATCTCAACTTTCATTTAAATTTTCAAAAATACAATTTTTGTATTCCTGTTCTATAGAAAAATTTGAATTTTATTTCCAAAAAGTAAGCCTTTTCTTGTCTCCTGAAACTAGCAATTAATGTGATTTCATGTTGCCTTATGGATGGATTTGCACTGACCCATTCTGGCTAATAATTGGTATCTGTACTCTAGGTACCCCTGTGAGATGCAATCGAAATTGAGACTTCACTGTAGAAAAACACACAGCTCAGACATCTTCTCAATGAGTTCATGACTGAAGTTAATTTAAGTTTCTAGAAGACATTCTCCATTCACAGAATTCAGTCCCACATACATTCAGTAGTTTTGCATGTCTAGCATTCTGGAATAACTAACTACACCTATCCAAGGACTCCACCTATGTGCAATCAACCACCTCGCTTTCTTACTCATTTAAAAGCTATTTCTTTGCCCTGGCCAAGGACCTTTACCTCTAAATTTTTGATTAACTTCTGGAATTTATCAGAACTGTCTATAACAATATATTCCTCCTTACCTGTCTGAATAAGAATGGAAAGAGTTGTCACATCTGGATGGCAGCTCAAAGAATCAAGGGATCACAGAGCAATTTTGGTTTGAAGGGATTTCTGGAGATCATCTGGCCACAGCGGGTCTAGCTCTGAAGTCAGATGTGTCTATTCTGAAGTCAGATGTGTCTATTCAGACTTTTTAAATGTCTGAATCATTCTCTGGAACAACTCTCTCTTCCTATAGAAAACTCATTATCTGTAGAAGGGACGCGATACATTTACATAAGGGGGCTTAATGAGTGCCTCTGAGGCAATGAGATGAATCCAGGACACAGCATTTAAACCTTCTCAATTTGCTCCATCTATCAGTCAGATCATACCCGACCTAACCTCCTCCTAGCTCCATCTGTCCAAGTGTGGCATTAGCCTCACAACTGGCAATTCACCATAACCACAGTAGCTGTAGCAAGAGAAGGGTTATGTCCTGAAACAACTGGTATCCACAATAGTCTTGATCTGCCTATCATCTAGCCTACCAACTTTGCAAATATATCCCTACTTATTCCTCAAATAACTTATTTTCTGTTGTCTATCTTTTCTCTTTCCCTAACATGTTGCTGGCCCATTTTTTCTCCCTCTATCGGCCCTGCCAATTGCTGATAGCTATGATTATATTACTGAAACATGCAAAATGGGTTGGGAAACAGTCTGTACCAAAATTTCATTACCAGCTATTGAGAAAACATATTTTCTTTGGTGTGCTTCCTACCAGAGAAAATAATTTCACCATTTTTCACCTAGGCTACACCCTGCTCATGCTACAGCAGTTAGGGTGCTAGCATGTTTAAAGCTAACAGAAGTATCTTAGTGACCATACCTCCATCTAAAATGTACATATACCTTGTAGACTTCTTGATGGCAACTCTGTCAACCACTACTGTTAAAAAAAAAGAAAAAAGAAAAAAATAAAAAGAAGAAGCCAGTTCCAAGAATGCATCAGATTGACATCAAATTATTTCCTTCATTTGCCTTTCGATTATTG
The DNA here is from genome assembly GCF_059628265.1 of Tinamus guttatus. Classification (NCBI taxonomy): domain Eukaryota; kingdom Metazoa; phylum Chordata; class Aves; order Tinamiformes; family Tinamidae; genus Tinamus; species Tinamus guttatus. Next base: position 1,908,687 of record NW_028288779.1, read on the forward strand.
CGCCCTTAGGGGTATTCAGGTACAGGCACATCACCAAGCTGCATTTCATTTGTCCCATATTAATAATTTTTTATGGTAGTCAAGTATGCAATACATTATTGGAGCACTGCGTGTTTTTGAATGTATTTATCTTCACCTCACCCTCATGAGGAAAGCAAGTATGCTCATTCCCATTTTGCAGATTGGGAATTGAAGCATAGAAAGGCAAAACAACATACTGAAGGATTGTGCGCAAAGTGCATGGAAAAGCATGGACTAGAACCCAAACATACCCTTCATAGCTATAAACTTTAGGGTTTTGTTCTTTCTATCACACTGAAATGTTGAGGTTTTTCTATAATCACTAGCTGAGACTTTGGGACAAAAGACAAATTACAAGATTTTGCCTAAAAATATAAGAACTTAGAGCACACTACGTACTGAGTGGTCTTTTCGGTTTTATTTTGGGTCCAACCTGGCATTTTCCTCTACGTGATTTATGCTGAATCCTCAAGATTTCAATAAGAGAGGATGAAATCCTCTAAGAAAAAGCCCCTTTGCCCCTGGCATCACTTTATTTCCCAGCTTTTAAAGAGGCAGCCCTTTTCTCCAGAATTGCAGTTCTTCCTTTATCTTTACTCTTTTCTCCCAAGGAACCAAATCAGCCACCTCATTCCTCATACTCACTTTCCTATTACAGTTTTTGGGGGGGTTTTCTGTTACTGTCTCTCTCTCTTCTCTCTCTCTCTTTTTTTTTTTTTTTTTTTTTAACTCACACTGCTGTGGGATATTCCCCCAAGCTCTGGAAAGATCAGTCATACTTTACATGATATGTGAGCAAACTGGCTGGATTACAGAGCAGCAGCTCTGGGTTAAATAACAATGTGTTCCCGAAACACCTGTTAGAGAACTCCAAAACATTGCACTCGCAGCGACTTGCTGCAACACAGAGAGGCCTCTGAAGGCACATGCTCACCTGGGAGCTTCCTGCTGCTCATTCCGTACTTTGGCTGCATAATAACCAGCTCACTGCAATGCTGAACTTTATCTCTGGGTGTTTCAACAATGATGTACAATACCCAAGCTTTAAAAAAAAAAAAGACGAAAAAGCTCGAATTCTGTTGTTTAGTTTTAATTTATTTTTTACTATAGATGGGTTGTGGATAGGTTGGTTAATCTGAAGATATCTGCAGGCAGTTGGTATTACCAATTTAGAATGGCTCTCTCTGCATTTTATCTCCGCTGAGTTTCTAAATTAAACATGAGTTTAAAAATAATGGCATCTGAACTGGGTGTCTCATTCAATTTTAGCCGAGCTGTAGTATTTTGTTATGTTTGCATGTTATTCTGTAAATGTTTGTGTTCCTTATCCTGATTACAGATGCAATTTTACAGCCTGTTTATTGATTTTAAAACTTTAGAATGCCGTTGACATCGTCCGTAAGGAACCTCATTTGTCTGGCAAGAGATTGCAGAAAGAATTTTAGACCTGATTAATTTGGTCTTGTGTAGCTTTTCCACTTGAACTCGTAATAGGAAGTCTATATATTTATTGTATTGTTTGTATTTGTAAAAAGCCAGTGCATCACACTGGTGTATTTAAACACATGCATTTTTTTTTCTTTCTGTCGTTCTTTCTTTCTTTCTTTCTTAGTCATTTTAGTTATCTTGTATAAACAGTTTGAAATAAATAACTGCACACATGAAAATAGATAAGAATTCAAAATGTTCTGTTAAAAAAGCACCACATATAGCTAAATATGTGTTTATATCTCACTGTAAATAAGAAATCCAAGTAACACTGCATTTTTTGATCTTCAGTCACAGCCGCAGAAGTTAAGGCAATTTACATTTTCCCTGAGTAAAAAGTTCATGATCTGACCTGTGAATTACCATAATGTTTAGAACTAAAAGCATTAAAAATAAATAAATAAATAAACAAAACACACTTCAAGGACACCTCTCAGGCTAGAGTCTAAGTCAGGTATAGCAAATGATTTATACTTTATAGCAATCCCTGGACTTCATAGGATGGACTAAGAAACTTTTCCACGTTACAGAGACAAAAGCTGAAGATCCCATGGTTAAAGCTTCCCTAGACTTTCAAAATCATTGTTGCTGTTGAACAAATGTTGGTGCATGACAAATAAGCATGCTGGAAAAAAAAATATTGTTGCTTTAATTACCTCATCCTCCAAACAACTTGGACCATAGCAAAATATGAGTGAGTAAAAGAGAGAAATCTATTGGGGTAAGGAGTATTTGTGAGGCACTAGATATATTGGCTACCTAACACTAGACAAGTTCTCCTGTGGCTTCTTTTGGGTGGCTTAGTTCAGGCTCCTGAAAATACCATTATTAGAAACATACAGTCCATTAGATCCTTTTCATTTTTCCCTTGGGCAAAACTATCATTGACTTTTAGAAGATTTTGTCTGCACTCTATATGACCTGACTGACTATTCTTGGCTAACGGAAGAAGAAACAGAAGATAACGCAAATAATTTCAAAAATGAACCCTTTTAAAAGATTGACAATATTTTCAATTAACATTATGCTAGAAATGTTTAAAATCTTCATACTAAAACATAGAAGTACTGATATGTCAGTCATCATGAAGAGAAATTAAATCTCTCTCTGAAGGATGGGAGTAAAACAGAGAAGATGATGGAAATTAGTGTAGAAGCTAAATCTACTGTCAAAATTACCATAAAACATAGAAAATGACATTCTGCTTTTCTACAGCATCATCTCAGAATTTAGTCGAAAAGTTATTGAAATTTCTAAATATATTTTTCCTTTGTTTTTTCAGTGTGATTTTGTTTCTTAGACTGTAGCCGAGAGGTAAGATGGCATCTCAAACTAGTCTTGGACAAGTGAAATTTATCCAGAATAATCATCCAATCTATCCGTTTTACAAGACTGTATGCCCATCAGTCTCAGCACACATTAGATACCTTGGTAGTTATTCTGAAAATGGTGAACTTTTAACTTTGACTACCTCTACACACTCAGAGGAGTTTGTCCTGGGAAATACACCCTCAGCACTTATTTAAAACCCTTTTAAAAACTTAATCCTAGTAGTCACCTAAACTCTGCATAAATTTAACAGAAAAAAAAAAAAAAAAAAAAGTTGCTTTATTCAGGACTGTGATTCTGTTGGCCAGATAGCTGATATGTCTCTTTCTATAAGAGTGGTGATTAAAGCCCTCAAGAAGTGAGAGAGTTAAATTTTAGCAGAGTTCATTTGAGGGAATAGATTTTCTGAATCCTTCCCAGGAAGATACGTCGATATCCCCACGGCTATTCTTGTGCAAGGGCTTGCCACTCCCTCTGCAGAATATAATCCACTTTGTGCCTTGTAATGGGAGCAGGAATAGTCCCCTATTGTGATGGTCAAAGCAGTCAGAAGGAAACAAGAGAAATGGAGCTCCAAATCCAGAGCTCTGAACTGATCAAGGGTTTGACATATTTTACAAGGGTTTTACAGTCAAAAGACTGCAAGACCTGGACCTGTTTAGCCTGGAGAACAGAAGGCTGAGAGGAGACCTGATCAGCATCTCAAGGGAGGCAGTGAGGAGGGTGGTGGTGGCCTCTTTTCAGTGGTGGCCACTGATACAACTAGGGGAAATGGCCAGAAACTAAAGCATCAAAAGTTCCATAGGAATCGTCCAAACCCGCTTGGACGCAGTCCTGTGCCACGTCCTCTCGGTGACCCTGCGTGTGCAGGGGGGCTGGACTAGATGATCTCTAGAGGTCCCTTCCAACCTTAAGCATTCTATGATTCTACAATGATTTGATCTGGATCAGGTTGTATCCAGAGATCTAATTTCCCTTCCTTGGGCACACTAGCTTTACCATGTCTCCTTCCTCTGATGAGTAGAGTGGGATCCTGGGAAGGATGTGAGCATTTAGAATTTGCTTCTGGTTTCCTCCACTCTCAGCAGAAAGGGAGAGCATCTACATTAAATAGATTATTTGTCCTCCTGGAAAGAGAATGAAAAGATGAAGGTCCTTTACTGGAATAGACTAAATCTGCTATAAAGACATACAAAACATTTTTCTGTCTTTGTTAGGGAAAACTTGGATTTTAAGTAGCCTTAATTGCTCCTTGCAGGTGAACCTACTAAAATTTGGGAAGTCTAGATAAAGACATTGTCAAAGACCTGATTTCCAAATGCTGTGGATGCAGTATACTGTTGTATCAATTCTTCTCAGAGTTCCTCAGTCTGAAGACTCAATAACAAAACTGTCTTTTCAAAATAATACAAAAGACCTATAGTGCTTTTTGACTTCTGAGGCAGTTGAAGCCATTGCCTTTTACATCAAGCCCACAAACGCATTGGAGATTCAAAAAACTCAGAAGAAAACAGTGAGGAATTAGTAGAAGAATAGTGAAACGTGGGGCATCACTAGAATGCTATTCCAGCAGAGAGGAGGTAACCCACAGTTTGGCCGTGTTAAGACATGTTGCAAAAATCAGTTATTTTATGAAATTCATACACAATAAGCCTTCTGCAAAGTCCAGTTGCAAGGAGAGAGGCTGCAGTGATCAGCTCCACACAGAGAGGATGTTTTATCCTTTCCAACTTCTAGATGTACAACACAATCTAACAGCAAATATGTTGCCATATGTAGGTTTTTTAGCAGCTGGTTTTGTAAATGACAGTTTTTGTGAAAAGTATAATGTGAAATTTCAGGGAGATATGAAAGTTGGTTTTCTTATTTCATCGACAATTTCTATTTCCATAGCAATTCATCTGTTACTTCTTCCCTAAGCAGAGAAGGGTCTCCCAAGTCAGCTCAGAATATCATCAGCCCATATTACAGGAAGGGCACTACCAACAAAAACAAAAGAACTGGTATGGTGGGAAACAAGAAAGTACTACAAACAGTGAGGGAAAAGAATTAAATCCCCCAAAACTGGGAAGAAGAATATGTCAGTACTGAAAAATACCACACAGAGAAGTTTAAAACTCACTTGGGTAAAGTACTGAGCTGAGGCAAGCAGTAAATGGAGGGGGAAAAAAGGAAGCAAATTCATTTTCCCTAACTTGTAAATCCCCAAATTAAGGAGCTAGATTCCCTGGAGAAAGGCAGAGAGCAGCAGAGAATGAGCAAATCAGGTCACACACCCAAGGTCAAAAGGCATCCGAAGGTAGTGGAGTGTCCATCCCTGGGGATATTCAAAATTCAATTTGAGACCTCTCTGAGCATGCTGCTGTAGGTAACCTTGCTTTGACCAGGGCGTGTTGGATCGGATGATCTCCAGAGATCTCTTCCAACATCAACCATTCTGTAATTCTGTGACTGATCTGATAACTAGAGATATGCCAGATTTATTTTTCCCTGAATTACTGAAGACATGAATTCCCTTTGATTGTATGGCAAGGTGGTATCCATTTATTTTGAAAACCCAGCTTTTCTGGCAGCAGCAGTTGTGTGGATGCACATTTTGCATGCATAAACCTCGGAATTTGGTTCTAAGATTCTGCAGACAGATTTGGCTTCGTTCTGCTTGGTGGATTTAAAATGGTGTGAGTGACACCAATAGATAAGGATCAGGCCTGGCACATTTTCAAATAATCTGATAGTTATAATGAGAAGGCACTATAAACTCAACCTCCTCCTGTTAGAACTTTATTAAAATCAATGACGTACATAACATAGACACAATACTGTGAGGAGGAGTTTCAAAAAAGTCTCTGTATAATTTGATGTTCTTGACACCATGAATGAAGAGAAACGGCCTATTATACCAGTGCTTTCTAAGCAGAGCTACACATTGAAACCAGAGGGCATTTCTTTAAAGACAAGCACATTTCTTTAAACACAACCTCCCAAAATGCTCATGCTCTGCGATGGTAGTTCAGTTTTCAAAAGAGACACCAAATAGTATTGCTGTCATGACATATTTGCTATCAGGATATTCAGGTGATCAGTAGATCATTTCAAGAAGGAGATACTGCTATATTCCACATGATGGCAGGAGATCTGTTTTTCTTATTGCAAAGCCAAAGCTTACAGTTAAAGGTTGTCCTATTAAATACAGCAAGATAAGCCATCTCCCATATTCTCCAAGCTGTTTTGGAATAATGTGTTCTCAAGACATGCTCAGAGGGGAAAATTTTTCTTTCTGTATGAAAAAAACAAACATGCTGAAGTAGTTTTGCAAAGTTTGCCTAAATGATAAAATAATAGAAGTGCCTTATAAATTAATACTTACCAGTAAACTGGTATTTCAGGGCAGATTTACAAAGCTTACTTTGTTGTTGTTCAACATAATTAGGTTAACCTACTATGAGATTTTTTAGAATGCAGATTTGGCTCCTTACGCTTCATTTTTTAAGAAGAAAAAAACTCTCAGGCAAGGTTTAATTCAAATGATTTTAGATGATAGATTTAATAAAAGGCTATATTTTCTGGCTATATTTTTGACTTAAGAAACACTAGAAACATTAGATTTGTATTTTTTTCCTAGATTTATTGGAAGTTGCGGAACTTTAGAGTCCCTTTTGGAGTGCGCACTTTAATTGCAAAATCAAACAAGATTTGTTAAAAATATGTAATAAAGATGTTCTTTCTCCAAGTGTTTAGAAGGCAGTGGAGTAGCAAAAAATATATATTTTTAAATTACGATTTTCAAATGTTTTTCATTCACTGGCTTGATGTTGCTTATATTCCTATTTAATTTTATTCTCTAGTGGCCATCTCTCTCTCTTTTTTTTTCCAAGTAAATAAGACTTATATTGCATATGTGAAAAATCATGGAAAAAAATCAAAGTTAAAATACTTACCAATGTACTTTTACTGCTTATTCATATACCGAAACAGACAGTGCAGGAGAATATCAAACACAGTGTTTTGTTTTCCTCTTTTATGTAGCTCTTTCAGCAATATAGATGAATCATTAAATACTTATGCAAGCGTATGTTCTGCTAAAGAAAAGTGCACTGAGTTCATCCTCTGTTTTTCTCTACCAGGGAGTGCCCAATTCTTTTGGCAAGTTCTTCTTTATTAACTTCATTTTAGGGCTAGAAAACAATCATAGTTTGGTAACCTGCTATCACATCAGATTTCCATCCCTTGCATTATACTATTTCCCAGCCTGTAGTAACACAAGAAAATTAGATGATGAGCAGACACTGGGGGAAGTTCTTTGCAGTTTAGACACGGAAATAAGAAAATAAATATATAACCTAAATATATGATTTTGTAGTGTTCGTGCATGATCCCAATGTTTTATTTCCATGGAAATCTGCCAGCTGCTTAACAGAAGTAACATTAATTTTTCCCCTCAGACTTTTATTAGTAATGGTAAAGTAATTATAACACAGCGGTATTGGGAAGGCAAGAAAACAGATATTTGTGTCACTAACCCTGCAGAGTAAATGACATGACCGACATGATCTCCATAGCCAAGGCACGGAGCCCAGCTCGGGAAAGGTCCTCAGTGTGGACACGAGCTGTGTGCCCATCAGGAGATGCAAGGTCCTAGCAGAACCTCTAGGCTCTGCCCTCTATGTCTTGGGGGTTATTGGGTACGAATGGAGCCAAGAGTGAGAGTCTGTTAAAACTGAACTTCAGCTTACCTACAGTTAACCTTAAAATAATAATAATAAAAAAAGCAAACAAAAGCATACATATTCCCCTTTGGTTTTATAATGCAGTTAACTGCTTAAAGTACACGTACATCAAATAATGTCACCTTCTCTCTTAACAAATCCTTTTCTTTGTGTACTTGATTCATACTTGATCATTTTAACTGCATTTTAGTGTTGTTAGCTTTGGGAAGACAACTCAAATTTTGGCTCAGAGATGAGGAACAAAACTGTAGGGTAATTTTCAATAATAATATCTTTCTTATTGATGATGAATGATAGTTGAGAAAGAAAACAAAAACCTGAGTATGATAATTGTGTTTTAACTTGTAGTCTAAACAGATGTGATTTGTGGATTTTGAGACTTAATGGCAATGGAATGCATTGTTATTGTTTTCCAGTATTTTTTGAACAGGAGTTTTCATACATAGGAGCTGGTAACAATTCAAATTATATATATATTCAGCTTATAACTCTTCCTTGAGTAGTGTTCTTTTGCTTTTCTTGGGCAAAACTCTTAACTGAGATAAACAACAGATTATCTTCATCTTGGTTTCTGATGGTTTTTTTTGTGTGTGTTCAAGAACTAATAAACTGCTCTAATATATCTACGATTAAGCTGAAAACACTTGAGGGTAATATTTAATAATGTGATTCCTTTATCCTTTCATCTCCATTTTATAGACCTTAAGTATATTTTATTCATAAAAAATCAGATTAAGAGAACCCCTTGCTACCAAACCCTGAATTTTGAGCACAAATAAACCCATGTATGCCCCTTTAATAAAAAGTGAGGCTAAATTTTGGAGAAACTGAAGAAGCTGTTTTTTTCCTTTTCTTTTTTTTTTTTCAGTACAAATGTGATCTTGAAAATCCACAAATCAAAATGCTTATCTTGTGTTGGTGCCAGCACATAACGCATGACTCCTTGGTAGATGAATGTCTACCCGTAGAATGCATTATTAGTCTATTTAGCTCATGTGCTGTGCTGACCTACTTTAACTTATTCTTAATAATGTACAGCACTGGAGCAATATTGACTCATATACTCATTTCTCATATACTATGAGGCATTAATAATGCATTGCATTTTTTCCTCCGAAGTGAAGATATGGTTAAATCTAATGGATCCTAAAGTGAACATCAACAAATGAAACAGATTGGCCCTTGTAAGAGCAAAATGACATTTTATAAGGAAGGTATTTCATTCTGCTTCCCCTGACAAATGTTTCCTTAAATATGCCATTGCTTTTTTTATGTCTGGCAAGGTGGGGTTTCTGTTTTTACTGGTTTTCAGTACAGAATTTAACAGTAGTTCTTCTTACCTGCATCTAGAAAAGAAGATTGTGAGGTATGTTTTAAAATGTACTGATGATTCTCTCAAAAGGAAAATCTTACAAATATACCTTGAAAAGAAGTGCTGTTAAAAGGAAACTAAATTACAAACAGGAACAGATTATAAAAGTAAAAATGAATGTAATAATTCATGCAAAATGAACTGATTAAGTCAAATAATTTGACACTTTCTGAGTGTAATGACTATGTTTCTGATGAGGAAAATTAAAGAACAGAATGATTAGTGTTATTACAAATATGATTTATTATTATTATCATTATTATTATTGTTCCTATTTAAGGCCAACTGCAGGAAAAACAGGTTTTATGTTCAGCTCTTGTTAACCAATTTGAACGTTTTGGTGAACCATTAAAAAAAAGGTCTCCTGCAAACCTGTTTTTCACTTTTACTATTTTCAAGAATGAGTTAACTGGTATCAGCTGATATCTGGACCTGTTGCACTGCTGAAAACCCCAAGACAGGTAGTTTCTCCTTTCTCCGTGCATCAGAGTGACTTTCACCTAATAGAAAAACAAAAGCCTTATACACCATCAGTTCCTGGATGCACAAAGCCTAACTCAGATACTTCACTGTACGATTTTTTCAACACAAAGCAGGCTGTGCTTGTTTTCAAGAAAGTAACCACAAATGTCATCAGCTGCCCTACTTGCACTATGAAACGCTGATTTCAGAAGATATATCTGCATCCTTAACTCTGATAATTTTATTAATGTTACCATTGTGAATAGAAGTGCTACACTATTTTCAAATCTGGGTACATGGCAAAATAATCAGCTCTGATGATTATTTAAGATTCTATTGACTATTTAAAAAATATTAGCTGTTTTATGTAATTCTTTGAAGGTTGTGACAACACTGCTTCATTGAAATAATTAAAAAATAAATAAATCAAGTGTTAATAGTTTGGTCTCTTTTCTACTAAATGAAACCTTCCATGAATTTTCAGCATTAAACCTTGGATAATACTTCAATTTACTGTGGAGTTTCAAGAAAATTAGTTAATTACTCTTTCTGATATCTTATCAATTGGGTATTGGTCTACAAAATTGTTTCTGCATGGAATATCATAGTTTTAAAATCTCTTCCAGTTTCTGCAGCAGAAACTAAATATTTTAAAAATACTGGAACTAGTTGGGCTTTCTGAAATGTGAGAATATTTTGCTAATACACAATAAAGAAGCAACATTTCTAGGCTCATGTGAATGTGAAAGTCATCAAATGAAGGAAAAAGCTCTCACAAGCACAATACAGAAAAAAATATTTTGGAAAATTTAAAAAGGATGTTAGGGAAAAAAAAAGAACAAAAGAAAAACTCTGCCTTTCGATATATCCCTGATATCTAAGAGCATAGAAAAGTAGATTTGGATGATTTACAGGAATTTGCAGAGGATATAAGAAAGTCTTCAATATAGTAGCTCTTGATTTTGCAAGATTGGATGTCCAAATAAACTATCCAGCCACTTAAGCACTTGAGCCATGGCACAAATACATCAAGGTGCTCAGCTTTTTTTTGATGTTTTTTGAATACCAAAACTCTTTTTTTTTTTTTTTTTCGAAGTCAACAAGCTGCCAAGCTGATTGACAAAGTTATTCTTCCTCTTGAGATATGGTATAGCTGTCTTACAGAACTAATACAGAATAACCTGGGAAATGAAGGCTCTTGGTCACTTATTGAAATATTAAGAATGGCTTGTCACTGGAGAGTTGCAGTCTCATGCAATAAATACACACTGGAGTCTGTATTTATAGAGAGCCCCAAACCTTAATATTATGTGAAAAAATCAGGAAATTGCTTTTTGTGTCTTACTCAACAAGAAGACTTTGGTTCCCACCTCTTTTTCTAAAAAACAAATTGAAAGAGATGTCTGCCCTTAAACAGACTGGAGCTACACGCTCAGTGAATCTATGCTGGTTTTAGAAAAACATTTCCCCATGTGATTCAGAGCTCAAACAAGCATTTCCCTTACTTGCCATTGTGCGTAATCGAATAATATTTGACTGGCACTTGCTTTGGCCAACTCCCCTTCTCCCTTAAACTCCGATAGTTGCTTAGACAAAAATTGTGTGAAAATGGGTGAAAAAAAAGGAATTGCAATGAGTTGACACTTTTTACACAACAAAAATCAACCCATTGAAAAAAAATCCTAAGGAGCTCCACCTATAAATACAGGCACTATCAGTGCATGTGCAGGGTTTATTTCATTGTAGTATTATTGACATTGATAAAGAATGTCTTATCTTGAGCTTTCAAAGATCAGCCAGGCATCAACAGGATTTCTCTTCAATGAGACGTGCTAGCACATGATGAAATTAGGTGGCAGAGTTGAGAGTTCATTAAAGGTGCTATTCTAAAAAAAAAAAAACATATGTAGCCAGGGCTTGCAAGCTAATAAGTGGCCCTAAATTCTTTCTTATAACTATAATATAGTAAATTTGGAATTACTGAATAAATTACAAGGACATATCATCATCATATTTAAACATGTGCACCCTGGTTCTGTATTTCGACCAGACAGAACCTCCTGCTCTCCCTGTATTACAAGATTCCACAAGTCTCAAGGTGCTTTGAGATCAGTATAATCTTTTTCATCATCATGGTTTGCAGCAGAAAACAAAGGTCTACTCAAGCTGAGTTTTCAGAAGACAAAGGCTTTGAAGAAGAAAAGTTTTAAGTAAAAGCTACAGTTTCCATTATATCTCATATGATGCAAATTCAAATCTTTGTGTTGCATGCAATCAGCTGTGAGAATAACCTTGTCGTTGTTCCCAGTTCCCATACTTGTGTCCCAGAATACCCTGAAATATTTTTCTCCTTTCTCCTTAACAGTTTGCACTTCAGATTGCCTAGTCTTCAAAAAAAATAAAATAAAATAAAATAAAGCAAAATGCCCATAATAAAAGAGGCATCCAGACTTTCTTCGCTCTGCTATAAAGACTGCAAGTTCTGCTTACAGATCAATCTCATAATGATCAAGAAAATCCTCTAGCTTGATAATTGAATTCATTTTTCCTTCCTTAAACTAAATGCACAGTTATTAAAGCCAGAAAGATCCCTGGCAGTTTCTCCCAACTTGCACTATGAGCTGAAAATGGCATTCTCATCACACGATTAATTAATGTTCCTGATGCAAAAAGATAGGGGATAGATTTACATTCCACATGTTATTGAATAATTCTCACGTGTAATATTGCTTTGGCACACTTTATGTTGCTGAAGTTAAAGGGCACATCAACAGCTCAATGCATCGATAACCTGAGTGTCAGTACTGCTATAAAACCTGTTTTTTCTTGCGCTTTTCACAGTTTTCAGTATACTGGTCTCCTGGGCAATGGTCCTTGTTGGTGTTCTGAAAGTGACACACAAATTAGAAGAGCTGAATGGTATTTCCTGGAATGAGAAGGGTTTGTTTTCTCCTTTTCACTTTCTTTCTTTTTCTCCTTTTCTCTTTTTTCTCTTCTTTTCTTTTTTCTTTTTTTTTTTTGTTTTCCTCTTTTCCTCTCTCTCTCTTTTTTTCTTTTTTTTTTTGTTACCCTTTTCTCATCTTTCCAAGAAGGTGGTTTGAGAAAGATCAAGAAAATTCGTGCCTCACTTTTCTTTTACATCTGCCTTTTGTGGAGGTCATCACCTCTTGTGTGAGCTTGCTACAGCCACACTCCGCTCAGGCCTTTAGCAGCTTAATGTAGCATCACTGACCTAAAGATATGATGTTGATTACTTTTATTCTCATTTGTTCTTCGAAAGGCTTGAAATAATGCAATGGCTATGGCACAATCCGTCAGGAAGATTTTTTTTTATCAGGATGCTGAAAGCATGATTTGAATGCTTTGCAGAACACTATAAAGGCATATGAAGATATGAGATGCAAGGCCTGTTATGTTAGTGCTGGGGCATTTTGTAGGACACAAAGATAGGATCTGATTTAGTTTGGGCATTACGTGCTTACTCTCAATAACAGCAATCTTATACTGACTGTTTAAGGTTAATGATTTCCAACTCTCTCTTTCTGTCTTTCTTTGTGTCCCTCCAAACCGGTAACTGCTAAGCGAACTCCCAAGGAGGTTTCATGATTTCATTTGAAAGAATGAAAAGAAAGAATGAAAATATGAGTGTGCATCTAATTCTAGTTACATACTGATGGCGTACCAGCAGAATCCCCATTCAAATTTTCAGACTGAAGTGCAGTAAAATTGGTGTGACATCAGGTTCAGTTCTACAATATGTACCCCAGTGAGCCTGATCTCCTGGAAAGATATGATCTGATATAATTTCAGAAGAGATAACATCAACTGTGAGTAAAGTTCATGCCAATAAGCTTTTTTTTTCTCTAGTACTACATCACTTCCTATTTGATATGTAAAATATTTAGACTGCAGTATGAACTGGGTTTTTGTTGGAGAAAAAACAGTACTTTTAAAACAGTGAGTCTTACTGCGATAGTGTAGTACTGGTATCTCCTTTTCACACATGAGGCCATGAGGAATAAAAAAACAGAATCTGATTCATTTCAGCAAACTTCAGGCATGTGTATGCATTTTGGATGTACGCAGCTGAACTTGCCTTTTCCAGCTCTCCTTTCAGATAGGGGAGAAAAACAGGCACTTCTAGGTGTGATTCATCTGACCTAATCAAAAAAAATATTCTTCAGAATAAGTTTAATACTGCTCTGTGCTTCACAGGGTATGTCAGCTAGATTTCCACTGACCGTAACGGGATACTGGAACAACCTTCACAGACATAGATAACTTTTTTGTCAAGACCTGTATTTGGCAAGATAAATGCTATCCATTTTGAGTAGCAATTCAGGAAATCTGTGATGGAACGGTTTCCCCTATGGTGGCATCCTGATCGTCTTTAGGAAACCTGGAAATCTGTTTTTGTCAAATGCAATGCTAGTGTAGCTCTCCCTCCATAATTAGTCCTTATCCCCAGGCGTTCTACCTGTCTTACAGTCCTCAGCAGGGGCACCAACAAAATGAATGTTTGTTGGTCCACAGACTCACGTAATTACTGCCCAGTCAATGAGTGTTCTTCAAATCCAACAGAGTCCATACCAGCTGTTAGAATACTTATGCTAAAACATGAGTGGGAAAATACTGTGAAAAACGTTTTGGGAGATCTCAGATCCTTTCCCTAATTTAATTGAATCTTCCCAGGATCTGACCTATCTCATTATCCTACACTTAGTATGTCAGGATGTGTGAGGCATCTTCTTCCCCTCCCACAATCATGGTAGGTCTAAAGTGGATGGTCAAGCAGGGGCTTTCAAGTCACATGTGGCTGATCAGCCACAGCTGGATGGTGTCATGGTCGAGGGAGAATCCGCTCATAGGACTGGAATTTCAAAATGAGCCAAGTTCTTGGGTCTGGGAGGAAGTCAGGCAGGGCTGCTAAGGCAGTTTCACTCATCCCACATCCTTTGGGCAATAGGGTGATGGGTTCCTAGTGCGGCTCTGGCTCTTTCATCCTCAAAATACCTCCAAAGTTCCCTCCATCACATCTATCCCATTGCTTGGTACCAATCTCACCAACCTGGGTGTGAGACCCACACAATCATGAAGGTAGTATGAGAATAACAGTGCCCAAAGAACAGGAATTATTGCTTGCAATTAATACTGACAGTTACACAATCACATGAGAAAGAATGATATTACACAATCTCTTATATAACACCTAATCATAACCTAATTCTGCTCCACTGCCTTATACTAAACTACAGTTGTCATTTAGTAGGAAGAATATCCTCATTTAAGCAAAATTTAAAAATGGATGTTACAGCTCTTGAATTATTCAGGGATCTGATGAAAAAGCAACATTTCTGGTTGTACTGAGGTTTATTTTATTTAAGACATTTTTGCCATAATATCATTTCCTATCTTAACTCCTGGGATACTGATGTAGATTATTAAACTGTGCCTGAAGTAATTTCTAGTGTCTCTAAAAGAAGGCAAAAAAAATGAGCTTCTTAACAGAAAAAGACAGTACATTTCCCCTGCCCTAGCCTTTGATTTTCTTTTTCAGCAAGATATTCCCAAAAGACTTAAAGGCATTTTATATTTCAACAGGCACTTTTCTCTGGCTCAGCAACCCCAAAGGTAATCTTGCCACTGTTAAAGAATATGCCTCATTTTTCAGTGTTTTCATGAGCCCCAAATTCGGTGTCACTGACACACGACTGAGTTCTTTAGAACAACTCATCATCTATACACTGCAAAATGCAAAATGATATCAGTCTGTGTCTGTTGCTAGTTACTGTTATTATTATTATTATTGAATGTAGCCGTTAAAATGCATTATTACGCACATTTCTTAAGAACTCATCCCTCTAAGATCTGGAACCACCTATCTAGCTTTAATATATATCATGCTTTCTAATGGAAATCCAGGTTTCCTCTGACTTTGGTGACATTTTATCTGTAGGGGCAGAATATAAGTAAAGGAGGTAGGTTCCTTAAGAAACTACCCTGCCTGTCATTAAAGAGGTAGCTGTTGGAAAAGATCTGTGCATGACTTGGTCAAATTTTTGTTGGAAAAATACTTTGCAGTATGTCCCCAAAACCTTACCACTTCTCCTTCAAAATGCAAAGAACCCTGCAACATCCTGCTGCTTCTCTGGAGTTTGGTGGAGCTATTTACAGAGACATTAATTTTTGTAATCCAAGAAGTTCAACACACTCATTCCCAATGCTCTTGTCAAGTGACGATGAGCATGAAGGCTTGGTGTAATATGGTCTCAATGGTACCATGTCTGTTGGGCAGGATGTTGACTTCTGCAGCAAGTTAAGCTTCTCTTTTTGTCCATCCTCGGGTGTAAGGTACCCTAAAAGTGGTAAGAAGACAAGTCTTCATAGTTAAAACATCCTCATCCCTGCAGTCACAGAAAGATAGGGAGTACTTTGATCAGCTAAATGAAGTAAAGCTAAGGAAACCCTAACTAAAGTAGACCAGCAGAACTCTATCTTGGAAATTGATCTTCTGAGGATGTTTATGATGTATACATTCATGGTTAATTTTGACATGAGTAAAAAGTATTTTTCAGGCAACTGAGTCTGTCTAGCTTTCATGCAACCATAGAACGTATTGCCAGAAGATGCTGTGAAGGACAAAGGAACGAAGTAGAGAAGAAATTGATCAAATAAATGGCATAGTATATCACAACTATCAAGCATTAAGGTCCAGTTGTTTTTGGCCACAGGCTTAAGCTACTAGCTGGTAGAGTGGTAAAGAACAAAAGCTGGGGCAATAAGGGATTCCTGAAACCATGGCTGTGTTTTACCAGTAAAACAGATTCATCATTGTTTAGGCACTGGAACTCTGAAAACTGTGCTGGACATTTCTTGGTTAAATGTATGTCCTATGACTTAATGTGAGTATATACTGACTAGTTTCATTCTGGATGAATTTATATCACTTATTTATGAGATTAAAGCAGATTTAGGATAAAAAAAAAAAGAAAAAAGAAAAACAAATAAAGGGTACTAGAACAGCAGCTAGTGAAAGACAAACACACTATAATCTCTCCCTGTAGTTTCTTCCAATGTAAAAGTAAGCTTCAACAGTTGAATATGATATTCAGCTCTTCACTCTGTCATAACGAAAGGATGAATCATTTTCCATTTCAGTTTAGAGGCTAACAAAGAGTGTCTACAATCACTGAGGTAAGTTCAACTTGCTGATATATTGAGAAGGACTTTCATTTCAATTGTTTATGTTTCAATAATCTTTATTAATCAGCCTAAATCAAAGTTATTGCTCTGTCTTTCTAATCGCTGCAGTTCTCTTGGTGAGGGACCCATTCAGGGAGGAGAAAGATAATAATTATAATAAATTGTTTCAGTCACTGTGATTCCTGAAATTATCCAAATTATGCTGCCAAGCTGTGGAAACTGAATTCCCATTTAAAGCGGGAATTCCCACTGAAGTACTTAAAGAAGTAGTAACCCTGTTCCACTGTTAGTCTAAGGACACTTTATAACGGTCTGGAGGTTACACCCTTTAGAAATTCGGCATTCCCTTCAGAAAGCAGAAGGAAGGAGAAAGTGGAAGTCAGAATTAGACCCAGTGTTTTCTTTTGCAGAAGATAAAAGAAGAAATCTCCTTTTCAGTATGCAGAAAAGCTCATCTTGCATTGAGGTGCTTCACCTGCTACTTGTGATTAATTCCCCATTCTGTCCAATGTCTTGCATTGATTATTAATGATAATGCTTTGACTTATTACTGGTGCCTGCCGCATACTCTTTATTACCAAACAGAGAGCACATTTGTTGAAACAGATGTGTGCTGGAGAGGAGCAGTGCAACAGGCAGATGAGTCTATCTTGTCTTGGGCAAGGGCTTGAATCCCACTCATGCTAAAATTTTTACCTCTTAGCAGATCTTTACCTCCTTGGTAACAGGCTACAAATTTCTCACAGTAAGCAGGAAAGGCAACCGCAAAAGAGTTCATCCTGAAAATCATCCTGTGTGGCAGAGATCTAGGAATGTTAGACCAAGGTAGCAGCTGATAGCCTTCACTTGCAGGCTTTTCCTTTCTTCCTTCCTTGAAAAACTCATACATTTTCACCAAACAATTGCTAAATTGCATTATTTCTATCCCACTGCAAGACAGAGGTGAAAAACAGATATTGGAATTTTATCCTACATTAATCAACGTGAGCTTAACCCCAGGCTTCAAGGAAAGATGGGTGACCTCATTTAACAAATTTGCAAGGAAAAGAAAAGAACAAATGCTTACTTTCCAATCAGATTTTACACTGGGATTATTATCACACATGAATTATATCAATATTAGAAATTAGAATTAAATTACTTTTAAGATTCCTTTCCTAAAACAAATCACTATCTATTTCCTCTGATTATCTCTGCTGTTCACTAGCCATTTTTACTTGTATTTTTTTATTATAGAAAACCTAAGAGCCCAAAGTGGGTCATTTTTAGGTGTTGTACAACATATGCAGAGTAAACAACATGCCTGCCCTATACAGCTCACAATCTAACAGGCAAGATGCAACAGGTGAGTGAAGCAAGTAAGCAGGTGGGAGTGGGGAAATTGTACTAGTAGGATGTGTTAACACTTGTACTGTTCATAAGTGAATCATCAAAATAGCTGAGCTAGAACTGTCTTTTCTTTCTGTCACATCAGAAAAAAAATAGAGTTCTTAGTTTCATTTTGAGTTTTATTCTGGAAAAAAAAATCCTGTAGAGTTCAAAATTGGACTGAACTAAATGAGGTCTAAGCTTGAGCAAGAATCCAAAAATGAGATATTTGCAATGGACAGGCAACTCTGAAAATAAATTTCCAGACCTGCCTCATTCTTCTGTCTCTTACTACCAGTGGACTATTCAGAACAAATCTGGCTATGCATGGATCCAAAGTGACAACTTGAAGCTATAGTGAAAACCCAAATCACTGAGACAGGTAGAGAAGAAGGCCTGTAAGTGTCCATATTTGCCTGAGCAGTAGACATGCTTCAATTTCATTAATTGTATCTGGTGATTAACTAGACATGCCGAGAGTCATGGCGACGAGGAAGTAGAGGAAAGGATTCCAATGAAAGCATCCTGTGAGACTCTGAGAACCTGGAACAATTCTGATAAGGGAGCTGCGCTGGTGCCAAAACACGGCTCTAATGAAGCACATTTGATTTCAGAGGGCTCCTACCACTTACAGTAATGATCAGTGCTGTTATTCCATCTTTTCTCGTCACATGGGAAGCCCCTCACTGTCCTCATTTACCTTCAAGCTCAACAACAGTGACTCAATATCACTTGTCTTAGTGGAATGAGCCTGATGCCTTTCATAATTACAGAAGAAGATCAAATCCCTAAAAGCCAAAAAGTCAAAGCTACCAAAGACAGCTTGTTTTATTTATTTATTTATTTATATTATGTTTTTAATACTGACGATAGTGTTCCACTCATCTCAGGAATATCAGATCTTGGTAGAATTAGCCTCATTACATCGTAGATTCTTTATTCTTCAAAGTCTGTGAATCAAGAGCTAAAAGGATCTGGAAAGAATTTAACAGAGTTGTAGGATAATTTTTCCAGCCCATGCTATTCCCACGGCAAAATTAGCTGGTCATCAGTGAAGGTGTTAGCACTTTGTGATGCAATAATATTATCAGTTCTCACAAGACTGAGATTCAATGTCTTCTACTATATTATCTCTGATGCAAAATTGTAGCTTCTTTCTCTGTTTTGTGTTGACCAGAGTACAGACAGGCAGTGTCTAACAAACTTACAAGAAATTCTTAATTTAACCTTTATCACATTTCAGACAATATATAGAGTAGAAAGAGGGGAGAATCTAAACTGGAATTAGCATGAGGACCCTCTAAGACAACAGGATTAACCACACAACAGAGTGGCCCTACAGCAGGGAAAGGCCCATTACAATAATTAGAAAAGACCCTGTGGTGGACAATCCCTCTGGGAAATCGCAAGTCCCATCTTCAGATTCAGCACCTTTGATGATAAACATGTAGAGATTGGAAAAGTTGTATGCATTTACATATGCGTGTAGTGAATGGCAGACAATTTAGAAATAAAAAATAAGCTCCCCAAATCTCTCAGTAAACCACAGAAATTCACAGATGCTTTTTAATAAACAGGTCTTTTGTAGTTATATGTTGCCATAGAAAGAAACTACTCATGTCATCAGAATTTATAAATGCAGTGTTCAGAAATGGGTTGTAAGATTTTAGATAATTTTTGCATCTCAGAGGAAAAAAATTTCTTTGAAACTAACCCACAACTTAGTTTTACCCTGATATTCATATTTTATCGAC
This sequence comes from Tinamus guttatus, assembly GCF_059628265.1. Taxonomy (NCBI): domain Eukaryota; kingdom Metazoa; phylum Chordata; class Aves; order Tinamiformes; family Tinamidae; genus Tinamus; species Tinamus guttatus. The sequence goes on from NW_028288779.1 coordinate 1,928,411, forward strand.
GATCTCACTTGACGTACATGTTTTTGCTTGGGATTTTGACAAAGATAGTTATCATTTCTTCAGCGGGCTTTGTAGACCTTAGTGGGTTTAATCTCAGTTTGACATCTTGTGCATTGAGCATTTCTTTCTCTTTTTGGGTCTGAAAATCAACGTGTTTCAGAAGCAAGGCTCTAAGCAATGTGGATATTTGGGGGCTAAATGAAGCTCTAGTAATTACTGAGAGGTTAACCTTAAGAAAATTTGTCTCTATAGTTTTAGGGGAACATTAGCAAAGCAGTTAAACCCTTTCATATAGCACTATGAAAGTACAGTTATGGTAGAGAATTTTGGTAAGATTCAGCGCTGCACTTTACACTTCAGTATTTTCCAAATTCCTTATAATTTTGAGGGAAGGCTGATTAAGCCTTGAAATGCTCTCAGAAGAAAAGAAACATAGTGGTCCCTGTTCAGAGAAGGCAAAAACAAGTCTCCTCTGACACGCTTTTCAGAGTAGGGACAAGCACTGGGCTGCTAGGTTTGGCTGGGACTCGTGATCTTGTGCTTTCTGGGTGACACAGAGGGGCCTGGAGAGGACATGCAGTTCCCCATGCTCCAAGTCACCCCCAGCGACCCTACAGGCATTTTTCCTTGAGGGGATCCAGCTTTGCACAGATGGGGACCCAGCAACTGCTTCTGGGAGCATCATTTTCATACTCTGTGGACATTTACTGTTTTCCTACAAAAGTCTGCATCCCAAATTCTGCTCCAGCATGTCTGACATTGAAGGCTGTGGAAATGAAGGTGCTAAGCACCCACCAGACATTTCTGAGAGCTAAGGCCACAGTCAGGCTGTGCACAGTGGCAGGCAGAAACAGTGTCCACACTGTGGTGCTTAATATATTAAAGAGGATATTTAGAGTTGTTCTATACACACCAGCGGAAAATGTTGATATTCGTTTGATATACTGGTAAGTCTAATTAAAAAATAACAAATGAGAAACAAATAAAAAGTGGTTCTGTCTTTGAAAGCCAAACATTCTAGCTGAGAGCTGAAGAATTTTTTTTTTCCAGGAAACATACTTAGCCCTTTTTTATTATTTTTAAAGAAAAGAGGTGCTTCCCTTTAAAGATATTGTCTGATTGCAAGCATGTTTGCACATCAAAACATTTTTGACAGAAAAAAAATTCCCTGCCCAATTACAGCTTAGTAAAGTGTTTCATTTGTAGAGTCACAAGTTCCAAAGCCATGAGGGACTATTATAATCGTAAAGTTTGACCCCTCATAGAGCACGGCCTCTCACCTCTTCATACTTGCATCATAACTCCTGCCTGGCCTCCAGCATGGGTGGTCAGTCCCCTTGACCTTTCTGTATGTTCAAATCCTCACATGGCCAAAAGCTACCCTAGGTACGGCAGAGAGGGAGCCCCAGTGGGTGATGACCCATGCTCGGTGGGATCCTCCTTCATCCACGGTGTCAAGTGATTGGGATAGATGGTTTGCAGCTTCCTAATGCTCAGAAGCCCCTGATGATCACACTGTCATTTGCATAGCTTACCCAAAACCCATGCATCAAAGAACATATATATGTAAAAGGCCATTTTTAAAGCTCATTTATACCTATGTAAAGCACCTCAAAAGATCTGGCTCATAGGAAAGACTTTCCAATAGGTGAGTGTATTTTTACTGTTCAAATAGATTGCCGTACGTTAATGAAAGAAATGTCTGGATAGCAGACAGTTGGTTTTAAAGTGGCAGGAAATACATATGGGCAGGTTTACATTTTCAGTGCTCAACAGCCTCCACATATCCTGGCTGTATCAGAATTAAAACCCTCAGACATAAGCTTTGTCAAGTGCAGGGGACAGCATAAATGACTGTTGATTCATATTCCTTCAGACCTATAAAGTTATAACTATGTAATATGAACACAGATTCTTTAGGGTAGTTTAGAGCCAAACTGGAACTGTTCCAGCCTGCACCAAAGGATTTAATGGCATAGTTTTATTTTCTGCTTAGTGCAGTGTACCATTAATTGAAGGTAATTGTCAAGAGGAGACTGGCTTTCAAAAACTACATAGCTCTCAACTGTTCTGGTACAGAATAGATGCCCTGAGTTTAGGATCACATTTCCCCAGTGTTCTACATTGCATTTGTCTTGTCACACAATTGTGTGATTGTGTTCGACTAAATAGTTATTCCATGCTATTACAGCATTTCAAATTGGGGACTCAAGTAACACTTCAGGGAAAGACAGAGGGAGTGGGGGAGGCAGGTTTACACTGGGACCAGAACTTGCCCGCTTGAGCTAAACAAAACCCTGAAAGGTATCACAGGTTGAAAGTATTTAATGGAGCACAGCATTTGAACTGCCAAAGGAGGATGCCCCGCTGAGGGAGACAAGGAGCCAGTGGCAGCATATGTTAAAGAGAAGGATTAACTTTTTAGTAAAGCTACTCAGCAGTCCCCAAATGTGCTGTGAGACCTGACAGTGCTTCCCAGCTTCTAGAAGGACCCCTGAACATGAGCTTCTCTACCACATCCCCTTCTTTTTCTTGCATCAGGACAAGAAAAGTCATAGTGAGTCCCACCATGCCCTCCAGCTTGGACAGTCAGAAGACCAGGATTACAAGGCAATATAGACACAAAGCTGCACTGCTGATCCCAACCCTACTGTTGTATTTGAAGGAATTCCCATAAAAGATTATTTTGTTAAATGCAGTAATACTGTTATTTATTATCTCTACGCCAGTAATTCACCAGAACCTCAGCCCAAGTCCTGCGTTGTGCTAAGCACTGCACAAGTAAAAGACAAAAGCCCTTGTCCCAGTCTGGAGGTCATTTGCCTTGCAGGGTGTAACCTGGCCCTGCACCTAGAACTTAATTATCATTGATACTGATGAGCTGTGAGGCAGGATGGAATCCAGTCCGTCCTTCCACAGCTGCACTGGCTTTGCAATGCGAAAAACCAAGATGAGCCAAAAGTGATTAAGAAATTAGTTTTGAAAATGGAGTCAGCACATGTAACCACAATTAGAGAACAGGGAACAGTAGATCTGCAGTGTAAGGAGGTTTGAGTCTTACATCGCTGCTTGAATAGTAAAGTTCCCCTGTGAAAGTCCCTCCTGATCTTATCTGTAAACTGAACATCAGCATCAGCTGAGAGGCTGAGGAGTGTGACTAGCCATGGAGGAAGATCTGCTTTTTGTCTCTCTCTTTTTTTTCCTTTGTAAAATATATTTGGGTTTGCAGGACATTCTTTGGATGAATATGGGGTGGTCATTTCATCAGGGCATCTATTCTGTACCAGAACAGTTGAGAGCTATGTAGTTTTTGAAAGCCAGTCTCCTCTTGACAATTACCTTCAATTTGCACCTGTACCAGTAGAAATACCACTTATCATGGCTTCACTGAAAAATGTGAGTCTTCGCTGAAAAATGTGAGTGATCCCCAGCATTAGTCTCACTGTGTGGGCTTTAAAGTTGATATCTGTGTTTCTGCACATACAGGTGACTGAATTCTGTCCAGGATCAAAATGGAAATTCCAGCTGATGTTTTCAAATACTATCATAGTATTTATTGCTCTTTAGAAGACTTCTTGAAGGTATGGGGGAACAGTGTTTGTGAGGGTGTATGTATATGTATACATACATCTACCTCTCTATATATGTGGACATATAAATATAATTAGCTTTCAAGGGATTCATACATAGAAGCTGCTCAGTCTATAATTCTTAAGCAATTAGCTTCCCAAAGTTTCCAGCCCTCTGAAAGAAATAATGCTTTATCTGGTGAGGCTATTGGGAATGTAAAGAAACTTCTTTTAAATGTTTCGAAAAGAAGAAAAAAGTTGAGTTATTCTGGATGAAATATAAGACTTCCCTGCAGTGGTTTTGTTCTTGCCTTCACTGGACTTGGGTTCTCACTATTATTAAGAAAAAATCTGAAATGCTGTCTCTGTTTTACCCAAAACTCATTGGTGATCACATACCAAGAGTCTCCAGCTGCAAACAAATGTCTGCTATAGCACATTTTTAATCACATATCCCTCACCAATGCTGAATGCTCAGCTTCAATAAGGCTTTGACAGTATTGAGCAACTGCTGGACTCAGTGTAGCAAAGTTTGTAATGGTCTTTTAGGTCCTCAAACTACAGCCCTGAATCACTTTCAATTTTATCAGAGCTTACTATCCATACTCGTGCAGGGCATGCTACTAACTTTGTCACCATTTTCATCATTTTCATGTGAGAGTGCAAGCCTGGGCACTCTCACATGAACAGAGACATTGAGATCAAACTAAGGGCTCAGCGAGGGCTGAAAAAAGCACAAAGCTTATTAAAATCAATAGAAAAGATTTTCTGTATGTCTCTGCATGTGCTTGAGTGCACAGAAAACATTTTGATTTGTGTGAGCGTATGTGTATTTATTTACATATAAAAATGTAATCTCAAATATATTTACTTTCTAGACATGTCCTGTACTATTGTGAAAACATGTGAGGAAAATTAAAGATCACAAACTGTTTTGATCAGTTTTTCCTGGGATCCTAAAGAGCTGTGGGTGAAAACAGAAGAGCCTACCTGTAGAATAAATTATTTAATAGAGCTTCATAAATCATAAGGGATTGGAAGAAGTTGAGATAATTCTGATGTATGTTTTAATGAATAACAAAAGCAAATCTCCATCTCCTTTGGTGCCCCCCAACTAAAACAAATGGTGCCAACCAGTAGCTTTTAGTAATGTTTACAGTTGAGTATCCTTTGGGCTCTTTGAGTGATTAATCAGAGATATAGAAGTAGTAAACAGAGTGCTATTAGCTTGTCTTCACTGTATTCTGATATAGACCAAGCTTTGCAAAACCTAAAGGATATGAAACTCTTAAAAGTTCAGTGTTTGGGAATTTAAGTCTTTGAGGAAAGTAATAGCTCTAATGCACTTTGCTACTTGACAAGTACTTTTCTGGAAAATGTATTGATAGACTGGGAAAATTCTTGAATAAAAAGATGTTGCAAGAGTTCCTGCCAGTGGAAATAAAAAAGGTCAGAAAGGAAGAGAGCTCTTTTATAGGCATGAGAATGACCATAAGCTTTTGTTCCTATAATTGAGAGAAAAAAAAAAAAAAAGTAGAGGTAAAATGATTTAGTATAATGTTGCAATTATGTTCTGAAACTCTTGTCTGTCTAAAAGAGTAGTGACTTTATAAAAATTACAGGCTATGAAAATAAGAACTCACTTGTACTAACTCACTATTACGGGCTAGGAAAAATAAGAACTCTCTTTTTCTAGTTGATTAATTTAGCACTTCTGAAGAAACTAAAATTTATTCACAGATTTTTTAGTTTATTTATACAGAATGTTTTCATGTTTGTAACCTATGAGTCTCTTACTCTGAAGAGCAATAATGGAAATGTAAACGTGAAAAGAACCAATTAAAATGAATGGAACAGAATCAGAAAAGATATAATCAAAAGTACAGAATTAAAAAGAAAAAAAAAAAGCACATCATTATCAGTTATCCTGGTTTAGATGTGAAAAAATATATTTATATATATAAGTATATATGCTATTTTAATTATGGTCCTTTATGAAACAAAATCAAGAAATCTAGAGATTTCTGCCGATAGCTTAGCTTTACTGAGGTTTCTTTTCAAGTTAGTGTTGTGTCACTTGAGGAGTTCAAACATGGTCTGAACATTTTGAAGTAATGAATAGATGTTTTTCTTTTCAGTCTGTGTCCAATAAAGAAGAATTCTGGCTTACTGCATTATTATATCACCTTGGGCCTCTGGATCCTGCCATAATACAAATAATATTGTGTCTAAATGGGGAGAGCAGAAAAGCCCTTCCTCCTTTCCTGTAAGCCATATACCCCAAATCTCAGATTATTATTTAGGCCTCATGTAAGCACATGGTAAAGCTAAAATTTCCTTTGACATCTCCTGCAGCATATTTGTAAGCACGAGTAATTACCATACTGGTAAAACAGAAGTTTAATGCACAAAAGAAAGATATTGAGATGGAATTGGAACAAAAGAGGAAAGAATGGAGTAAAAACAATTTAATGTTATATATTGTGAGCAAATAAGTTATGCTCCAGAATTTAATGGTGATTTTGCTGGTCTAGTTAAAAGCCTCTGGTATTTTGCAAGTTGTAGTCTAACATTCCCAATACGTTTGATAGTGGGAATATAAGAAATAAAACATCGCCAAATTTGTCTGTGAGTTTAATGGAGTGTGGGGAAACTGTAGTGATGGAAAAACTGACTCAACAACTAACAAAATCAGCAAGAGAGACAAAAATAAATAAATATCTAGATGTAGGGTTTCCGTTTGCTTCATTCTCAGAAAAGACGGAACATCCGTGCTAACACAGAATTTCTTCGAATTTTTACATGAGGTATATTGTAGGGTTAATCCATAGTCAATTGGTATGACTGGGAACTTTCCCATTGTTTTTCACAGTTTTTGGACAAAGCCAAGTCAAATTTGGGATGAAATATTGTGTAGACAACCTTCCTGGTATCCAAGAGAGGAACTGACAAAGTGGAAAGTTTACCTACTAAGAAAGAGTCTAGCTAGCCAAAAAAGGGATGTATCTTTTTATGGAAAATATCATGAAAATGGTCCCTGGGCAGTTTTTCAAGCAGCTCTAAAGAGCAGTAATTAAGTTTGTGCAGGATTTCCGATGAAAATATCTTTTTAAAAAGAAAATAGAAAGCATCTGGTACATTTCTGAAATTAAAGTCATATTTGAAGAAAAAATGGCCATGAATCAGGGCTTGTTCTCAATTTAATGTGAATATATGGCTCCCATTGGTGATAAAAGGAACTTCACGTGCACACCAGAAGGAAATCTATGACTATTCCCACTTGAAATATCAAATGGCCCCTCTAAATCCATGGAATAGAAATGCATAATATGAAAAAGAAATATCTCTTTTGATTAGCTCAAAAGTATCTTAGCAATTTCTAAGGCAAATTTTCTGAGTCCCCTTTAGCTAGACTATTATTAAAAATGACTTGATTTAGTGGAGAACCTTAAATGTGAATTACTCTGTAAGAAAAGGTACACTGAGAGAAATAATTCGAAGAGTATCAGTCTTGAAGAGTGCCGTAATATCTCATTGAATGGAATTGGTCAGTTTTTATTCACATGCCACATTTTTACTACAAAATATTTGCTACTAAATTATATGTGAAATGTTGTATTATCTGTCATTCAATTAGTGGTCACGAGTCTGAATTCACCATTCAAAGTCCTGCATTAAACTTACATTTAAAAGTTGCTATTGAACTAGCACAGTGATTCCATAAAATGTACTCAGTGTGAGTGCCACAAACAGTTACTTGTTTAACGCACAGTTGAAAGTTTCCATAACATGATTCATTATTAGAAAAGCTCTCTAGTGCATTGAGAACCTGATTTTAATCTCATGCATAGCAGGGAAAAACGGGGCTAAATCTTCTAAAATCAATGGACTTATATTGGTGTGAAGATGAAATTGGATACTCCCATTAGAAATGAACTGTCTGCCTGCCCCAGCACCTCCTGAGCATAAAATCCCATATGTTCTTTCAGCTCTTCATTTGGAAAGAAACAAAAACACATCACTAATTTTTCCTCTAATTCATATTCAGGCTAACTTGAAGTTTCAGAATAGAGTTGAAGAAAAAAAAAAAAACAAACACACAAAACTTTCAATAGTTCCATCCTGTGTAAAGATGCCTCAAGAATCAACAATCAACAATCAAGAATCACTGCAACTTCAAATTGAAAAGCATCTGAACCCAAACCATCAACCTAGCATGATCTTAAACTCAAACAGAAAGCTATTATTTCCAGTTACTTTTTCTTCATTATTTTTCTAAAAACAAATAAAAAAATACAAATCTGATCCATTTTGTAACTTTTCCATTCTGTGACTAATTATATGGAGATAATGCAAGGAAGATGAGCAAAGAGGAGATGAGCATGATCAATATAAATTCTAGTCATTCATGGAGTATACTTTTTACAAGACATTATTTTTCTTGACCTTTTACATACATTTATATATATATATATAACCAAGGAGTGTGTTTGCAGTCATAACTGAGTTTCATAGCACAAAAGTCTTTTTCCCTAAATGTTCAGCACCTCTGCTGGGAATTCAAGAGGATGGCAGAAAACATTTGATAAGGGAAACTGTGTGGAGACTCGCTGCTTGAGAAGAAGGAAAGATGATCACTCATAAAAACACAGGTAGGAAATGAAACAGGAAAGATATCAGATCCAGACGTCTTCCATGAATAAAGCTTACCAAAACAAACACACACACACACACACACACAAAGAAAAAAAAAAGGAAATCATTGACATTTAGTCCATTGGGACAGAACCAACTGCAGTCAGAGCCTGAACTGCTGTGACACAGAGAGCATGGCAGGAAAGCTACAGAGGGCCAAATGCCAGCAAAAACATGCAATTTATTTGACTCCACTGAGGTTAAGCAGACTTCATGCTCTCCTACCCTGTGGCTGCTCCCTGACCCTGATGCAACTACTTAACAGGCAACCACAGCTCCTAGGGCTGCTACTGCATCTCCAAATTTCACCTCCTAATTTGGCTGTCCCTTTCCATCCTCCCACACCTTTACCCCAGCCTTATTCCCTTTGGTGGATCTCTTACAAGAAAGGAAAAAAAAAAATCCCCTTTAAGGCATCATGACAGATTTGCATGATACCTATACAGCAGGAGTCTCACCCCAACTCTATGTACACAGTCAGACTGGAGCTTTTAGGGCTCCTTAATAGCACAAATGAGCTGAAAGGGTGAAGAGGTCAGGCCAGGGTGAGGATTTCATCTAAAGACATTAACACCCCGTAGGACTATTATCATTCTGCCATCAGAACTTCCCTAGTCCTGACTACAGAATTGCACGAGTAATAAGTATCCAATGAGCTCCCATAAACTGTCCTGAATCTTGGGACTATTTTTCACAATAGCATTTAGTCCTGATTTTGAAAGTGCAAATGGGTGAGACTTCAATCCTCTTGATAAGCTGCAAAAATGATTAATTACTCACACTTGAAAAAAGAAAAAAAAAAAAAAAAAAAAGAACTCCACACATACCCTCACATGGTTTATAGGAGGTATTTTGGAGGTCAGAATCTCATCTGAGGTCATTTCAATGGAACTCTTTTAATCCTAAAAAGCATTTCTGGATTATTTTAAACCTCTCTGTTGCAGATCCAGGTTGTATCTCATTCTTAAATTCCTTCTCACAGGCATCATTATTTTGATGATATAGAGCTTAAGTTTCAAGTTATGTGACTACAGTTTTATATAATCAATGCTAAGCATTGACCGATGGGTTACCTTATTCCTTTCTTTACCACACAGCATGTTTTATTAAAGTTACGGTATTATTAATGTATTTATAACTATACATTAATATTACCCTTGTTTCTAATGTTTCCACATTAGTTAGTGCAGAGGTAGCACAACTGAACAAAAGCCTCAAAAAAAAAAAAAAAAGTTAAGTAAAAAGAATTTTGATACAGCCACCCTGCAATGTACAGAAATCTGAAGCTATAAAACTTTCCTGCAACTGATTCATATATGAAAATATGTATAGCAGAAGGTATAGCTGTTTGATAGAAAGAGAAGACATTTTTAACCCTCTCTTTGATTCACATGTGTGCATTTAAGATTCTAATTCATAAAAGTGGATCACAGCCATTCAAGGCTGTATGAAACACATGAAGTCCTATTCCAGTTATGTACTATGCATGAGCATAGTCACAAAAAAGGGAGTGCATAAGTATATTATAGATAGGTGCATAGATAAACAGATAAAAAGCACATTCTCATTTGCAGAACTTTAAATAAGTGCATTATTTACTGTTCTTTTACTTATCATTTTACTATTATCAAAGCAAATATGTAGAAAATAATTTTCTTTGAAAATTTAACTCTCAAAATTTGCCCAATTATTGAAATTTGCCATAAGATTCAAAAGTTACTATGGATGTCTCATAATCACAACAAAGGCTCACAAAATCCACATATCCTTACAAAATGAGTCTAAGAATGGGCACATTTGGAAATATTTCCACACAGCCACCATTTGAATTTGCCTGTACTTTCTTCCTCCCTCTTGTAGTACCCTCTTTTCTCAACCTCAGAAAAAAGGTGCTGTGCTACAGGGATACTGTCATATTTATCAAGCTCCTCAACCTTGTTCTCAGTCACAGAATCTTCGGATCCTTCCAGCTGAAAGGGACCTTATGAAGTCTCTTGCCTCCAAGGTAGATCAGGTTGCTTAGGAATTTGCCCAGAGTATTTTTGAAAAACTTCAGGGATGAAGATCCCACAACCTCTTCAGGAAAACTATTCCAGTGCGTAAGAGATTCCATGGTGTGAATCTTTATTCCTTATGCTGGGATTTCCTTCATTGCATCTTGAGAGTGTTGGCCCTTATCCTTGATGTAGTTACCGCATCAGCTTATCTGACCATATGCTAAGTGGCTATCTGGGACACCTGGTCCTGTGATACAGGTATCCAGGGAAGTGCTTTCTACTATGGATTTTCCAAGTGGAGCATCCCAACGATGCGGTGTTGCACCTCTCCTTGCAGTGCAGTGCGCAGCCCTTACAGCTTTTAATTACTCCAGGTGCCAAGCAGTATAGGCAAGTGTTAGACAGGGACACTCCTGTTCACTTTGTGAGATTGGATGGGTTCACTTCAAGAATGTATTACCTTGTGTAAATTAGAATAATTCCTATACTCATGCTGACCAGTAGACAACCTGCTCCAGACATTCATACCATTCTCTTCAGACCAGTTTCGACTCTAAGAAGTTGTTCAGAGAAGTTCTGAGAAGTAGGACTAGCTCCAATACTCCAAAGCTGCTGGTGGCTCAGTTACAGCTGCTTGGCTAATCCTTTTTCCTTATTCTCAGTGATGAAATCATGAGCAAAAATATCCACAAACATAAAAATCACTCTCCCCTAATGCAACTGTGTGGCTCTGAAGAGGTGTGCAGACTTATGCATGCAAAAGTTTGACACTTACAACTGAGCTGATCACTCCAAGACACATTGATGTCAAATGAGAGAGATAGAAGAACATACAGAGAATTATTCAGCTCATTGTAAAATACGTATCTGAGATATATCAGATAATTTCACCTCTGCTAGTGCCTCTTCCTCTCCACTAGGAGAGCCTCGTGTGATTAAAACAAATACAGAGACTAACTTTCGGATATTTAAGTGGTTGTGAGATTCTCCTCATACTAAGATATAATCTGCATCACAAAGAAGTTCAAGAATTCTTGAGTCAGAAGGACTGATCTCTGTATGTCATCAAAGCAGCAGCCTGGAAGGTATCTGATCTCAACTATCAAAAGACCAGCAGAAGCTTCTCCCAAAATTGTACATGCAGACTTTCTGCAGACTATTTTTTTCTGCAGACTATTTGCTCAATGTCCATTTTAAGTTAGATTTTACATCCAAGAACACTCCCAGATATCTTGAAAGAAGTCCATTTGTGATTCAAGATTCAACCTCTTCCTAAATTAGTGTTTGAAGCAAACTTAGAGCATAACAATAATCGTATAACTGAAGTCTCTAAGTTTTCAACAGTGTGCTGTGCTGATGAAAACTCTGCTCTTTCTTGCAGCAGCTGAAAGATATATTAAGAAAAAAAAAGAATATAGCAGTTTTGACTCAATATTGAAGGGGGATTTGAAAAACAAAAAACAACAGACAAAGAAAACAAACGAACAAAAAATCAGAAGTTTTGATTATTAAAAAAAACACACACTCCTGAAACTTGAAAGTTTTGCCTCAGCCTGAATCTCTGAGGCATGACTCTCTGAGGTTTATCATTCACTGAGCCTCTTAGAACTGTGTGGGCTCTAAACACCAGTCTTTGGACACACTAAGATTTTTCTCTCTCCTTTAAAGACATCTCCAGCATCATATCATTGTGGTTTGGAAGAAGAGAGCAAAACCTACTCAAAGAGAGCCCTGTCACACATTACTAAGTTCAGAAATTTGCAGAGCAAGTTCATAAATCAAGAGGTGACAGTAAATTTTTAATAGCGTATAAACTCATGCATGAGTAAGAGCCTAGTTTACTTTATGGGTATGATGATAGCTGCAAAGAATGCTGCAGAGTGATACGGATAACATGGTGGCGCACCTGTAAACTACAAGACTGAAAGAAAGAACTGTTTGCACTTCATCATTCCAGGAAGAAAAAATACCAAGTCCTTCTGCTGTAACACACCCTAAATGGAGCCTTGCTGTCCCGCAGAAAAAAAAAAGATAAAACATACAAAGTGTACCTTGTCAATCTTATTGTCAATGGTTATGTACTTCCATGGTATGTGGAAACTTCATAGAGCAATTGCATCCATTGTGACTTTGTAATTACAGTATTAGGAGGTCACAGGCAGAGGAACTTTGCCCTCTTTATTGATTTTTAAGGCTAGTCTGAAGAGGATATATGTTTGCACTGAACTTGTAACTTTTCAATAAGTACACGATGTGCAGTCTGCTCAGGAGACTAATATTGATAAGTGATGTTCATAGTAGCAATGGGCCAGATTCTTGTCTCTAATTCCCTTTCAATGTAAATCTGCATTATTACCCTAGAAGAGGGTGTCTCTGAGAAGATTACTATTTAGGGTAAAGTCCTAAAGACTGGAAGAAAAGGTTTAAAAAAATTTAAATACCTTGAACAATTTAGCAATCAAAATTCACCCTGATGAATAACTGGAAATAGGATCTGCATTGTTTACATAGTCCGTAATTTTCTGAAGCACCTATTCTACAGCAAAAAATCAATCATAGGCAACAAGGTAATAGAATAGTTGAACATTTTTTTAATGTTCTGTAGTGTGTTTTCTGTAGAGAAGAAAATGTGGGAAAGAAAGATTTTTTTATCACGTAAATGACAAAACCGTTTGAGCTATTGAACTGAATAAGACTGAACTGATCTTATTGAAGTAGATAAGGGCTACACTTGCAGAGTATGGTGGATCTCTACAGCAGCAGTTAGTGAGAATAATAGGAAACCATCTGCTCTTCCACAGAATATATATTCTTATAAGTTTATGCATAGAGATTCTTGATGGCTGATTTGGCAATTGACAAATAATAGACTGATATGCCATAAAACTTTTTTTTTTTTTAAAAAAAAAAGGATCATTTGGGGGGAACAAATCATCAAGACAAATTTAAATTTTATTTGTAAAAATATCCAAATGATAAGTTAAAAAAAATCACCTGAGATTGAACAAAACTTCCCACTCCCTCTGTTGTGAAAACTGTGAAGAAAATTTACAGAAAAAGATAGATTTGGAAGTAACATTTCTATAGAAATATTGAAAGATGTTGCTATAATACTAACCATATTTCATGATTTTAACATTGAATGAATAATATGACAAACTGTAAATGGCACCAGTAAACATTTTGATTAAACTGACTGCTTTTTTCACTGAAAGCATGTCTTTGGGTTTTTTTCCAAAATCAATTCAATTGTACTAGACACCACAAAACTTTATAAAAGCAAGCTAAAGTAAGCATCTCACAATATGCAAAGATCTGTTAAGAAAATGTGACACAACTTGTCACTACACTTGTGAGAATCTAGAAAAAAAAATGTAAATGAATGAAATTAGAGGCAATTTCCTATTTTATTTTCCTATTATTTTCCTATTATTCTAGGTGATGGAACAGATCTGTCACTTTTGTCTGCTTTAAAATTGGCCTAACTCATCCCATATAAATTAATTCCTTTGCTATTTTTAAAGGACAGGTTATTTCATAGAACAGAAAAAAAAACACATGGAGAATATGTAATTTGCTTCTCTAGCACAACAGAGTGTAAAAGGGAAACTTTAGTCAATGCAATGGACAAGACTCTCATTTACAGTAGGGTTACTAAGCACTGTTCTATATCATGTAATGAGGACCTTAAATTAGGGTAACTGTAATTAACATATAACATTAGTAAAAGTCATTTTTTCTTCTCTTCTTGAGGCCGACTGGCATTATTATTATTTTTTTTTAATTTCCTGGTTATATCTCTTTCCTTACTACCCTTCTCATATAACTGAGATAAGCTGTGGCACATTTTGATTTGAAAGCAAGATGAACAGCAATTAAGTAATTTGAAAATGAAAAGAGCTTAATCAAGAGGGAGCTTATAAAATATGAAACTGTGCAGAGCCTCTATCTGCCTTTGAGAAGCACCTTCCTTCACAATCTCTCCTAGAAAATACAATGGCCTGATCCTGCTCTCAGTTTAATCCAAGGGCAAAGCCTCCGTTGCTATCTCTAATGTGAGACCTCAGCACATTATTTCTTCAGAAGGGTGAAAGACACTTTTTTAATGTGCATTTTTAGGCTGAGAATAGCAAAGACACTCAAGACATTTTGAATCCAAAAATAAATTTGGTCTACTGGGAAGTGCAGGTGCACCACATTGTACCAAGAAGTTTGCAGACACCTAGGAGAGCATTTATGGAAAGGATCAAGCTGCTACATCTCTCCAAGAAACAGGTAAAACATGCAGTAGAGATAAGTACCACAAACCAGGCACAGGCAGAACTTGTTTTTCTACTTGTATTGTTTGCCTTTGTTTCCTTAGAAAGGAGAAGCACATACGAAAACAGTGCAGGGAAAGAGAACATAGGAAACGTATTAGTTTTACCTGGTATTAATTATAGAGGTCTATTCAAGGATGAAGAAGGTTTCAGCAGGACTCTGGATCCCGCTGGTTACAGCACTCAGAACAGAGAGGAAACTGGATTCTGGTTCTCACATTAGGGTTTGTTTATCCTACACTTATAATTTTGAAACAAAGAATAAGATGGATAGGGGTCCAAAACCCAAGACTTTCCTTCTATATGAACATCTTGAAAGCAAGGCTGCAGACACATGTGGTTGTGAGATCCCCACGGCCTGAATCTTCAAATCTGCCATCCTCTGGAGAAGAAGTTTTTGGTTTTGTTTTTGTTGTTTTTTTTTTTTTTTCGAAAAATTCTAAAGCAGTCTGCTAGCTGGAGCCAGTGCATCAGAGATGATATAAGTCTGAAGACCCTCTGCATAGAGAAGTAATGAAATTTGGGTCATCCACATTCCGGAGAAAAAAATCCTGAGTACATAATGACTGAAAAAGGGAGAAAACAACAAGGCCTTGTGTTTCCTTTCCAGCTAATATACATGTGTATGTGGGTAGAGTGAGATACAGATTGTCATGGTCATTTTTCTATACAGATTATGGTAATGATTAAATGGGCATGAATATGGACAATTGAAAATGATAACAAGCAGGGGAAATTCCACCCTGCTCTGTATCTCTATCTCTTCTGTGAACATTACTTTGTTATCTACAATATGGAAGTCTTTTGAATAGGTGCTATTAATTTAATATGCATTTATTCTTTCTGATCTTCCTTTAATTTTAAATTAAGTGAAGTCAGTGATCAAAGAAAGGCCAGAATAATATCCCTGTAGGTTGATTTTTTTTTCCTTTGGTCCAGAGAAAGCATTGAGAAGTAGCAGTGTCTGTTTTTTTTTATGTGACAGTTCTGGAAATTATGTGTACCTCGGTGACAATGTGGCCTGCAGTAACACAAAAGCACACGGGAGTCACCCAGGTAAACAATTACCAAGTAGAGCAAAGGCTTATGATCAAGCTCTAAACGTACTTATTTATCACTTACTTTTCAGCAGTTGCTAAGATCCACAAGCTTATTGCTCTGAGCCATTAAACTTGGAGCAGAAAGACGATCCTTGTCCCAAAGAATTTGCAGTAATAGGTTGTTTAATTCTGTGTAACTTAATCTCATTACAAGTGAAAGATGTTTGCTCACACACCCAGACAGCATTCAATAGAATATTTAACTATACTCTGTAAGAATCTGTAAGAATCTATGTCCAGGACTAGAACAATCCAAAAGCTCCCAAGTTCTTCAGCATCCCGTGGAGACCAAAGTAATGCCTGGTATAGAGTTGGAATTTGCAAACCAAAGACTACTCAAGAAACGAGCCGAGACCTTACCAGTTCATGTCACAGAAGTCATCACTAAAGCAAATTGTTTTCGTCTACATCTACAGTTGTATCAGAAAGATTAGTTTTACATAGAGAGGGTAGGGCTTTTATTGGCCTATGGGTGATTCTGGGGACAAACAAGCAAGCCAAAGGATTTCTGCATCAGAAAGCTGAGATTTTTGTTTGTTTTGTTGCCTTTTTTTTTTTTCTCAGATAACTCCACACAGCTTCCTTCGAAACTCCTCCTGCCAGTAGTTTGCATGGGCAGCAGGATGCCCAGACGCAGGAGACAGTGCCCAGCTGGATCGTCCTTTTGAACAGTGAGGTGCCTCCTTGAGACCAGGAGGCAGGCTATGGGCTGCAGGGACAAACAGAGCTTTTAGCCACTTCCTGGAGGCTTTTCCTGCACAATCTGGTGGCACATTGGATTGCTCTTCATCAGAAAGTTCAAAATACTAAATACCCACCTCTAGGGGCTGAATTTTTGGCTCTGAAACGGCTGAGAAGCAGCAGCCAAAGGAGCTTTTTACCAATTAGGACAATTTACAATGCCTGAAGCATTCCATAGGTAAATTTAAAAGCCAGAAACCAGAATAAAAAGCTTTTTTTAATTCTTCCTTTCTGGGTAATGTTACAAAGGCATCGAAATCTTTGAATCCTTTTTCCTCTCCATTTTGAGTATGTGAAATGTATATTAGCAACCATGTTCCAGAACCAGTTCCAGTTTTGATACTTTGTCATGAGGAATGAAATATATATATATACTGTTGAATTCCTTTAATGACTAACAGAAAGCCTCATGTCAAAATCTCTGTTTGCACTCTAAAAAATCACCAATTCCCAGCCACTCTTCATTGCTTAGTTTATGATCTGTAAGATTCAGAATCAGTTGTTGCAAGAGTGGACTGGTTACGTCCATATTAAACAGTGTTCAGCCCATGTCTCTTGTTGGCCCCATAGCACTTCTATCTCTATCATCACTTTTGCTTTCAATTCATAATGCCTATGATAGCGAGAAAAATGTTATGCGAAAAAATGTTTAAAGAGAAACTTGGTGGATTTCTTTTTTTCTTTTTTTCTTTTTACGGTGTCATTGAGGATATATCTTGCCTTACGGTGTGTCATAAGGATATAGGATAGTGTCTTCTCTTTTGAAGAACTGGGAAGGCAAAGACACACCTCCCCTTGGTGTGACCTCCTTGACCTCCTCCATACTGCACACAAAATTCCACCCAGAAAGTGATCATTCCCCAGAACTATGCCCAGGTCATTCTTCATATGGAATTAGTAAACCAGCAGAAAAGCAGCATGGACGGTCAGTTCTTTGACAGTGCAGGCAGAATGAATGGGAGTCATAGTTACTATTTGCTTACTATTGTGATTTTCATCTGAGGACACTGAGAAGCTTAGCAAGGAATTGGGTTTTGCATCAACCATTTTGCACCATGGGCAGAAGTTAAATGTCACTGCTTTTGCGCAAGTATGCAAAACAATTATTTTCCTCCTCACTGAAATGTAGCTATTTCTGGGGTGGAATGTGGGAGTTGCTCATTTCACTGGTATACAGTAAGTTAAGATGGGAAGTACAGATTACTTTACCATTTGTAACCACTGGAAGGATGACCTGAGCAAGTACAAATTCAGGCATGAATTTCCGTTTCTGGAAAGCATTCTTACCGCTTGGAAAACTTTGTGGGTGAAATCTTACAGGGTGCACAGATAAACATCACATCCTGATATCAATGGAAATTATCCCCGGTATCAACAATAAGAGTAATTACTTATAGGGAGAGTCATCACACCTAAATTTAGTTATCTGTGAATCTGGCATCTAATCTAAGTAAACCACCTAGACTTTCTGTAATCAGCAGACAGAAATAGGGACTGAGAGAGAGACTGTTTCCACCCCAAGATAAATGGCTGAAGACAGGTACACTGAATCTGCTTCCAGAGGTGCCTATCTCTCATTATTGACTACAGAAGGAGCACAGATAATTAGCCATGAGTAGACACCTAATTTTTAGACACCTAGACACCTAAACTGTAGCAAGATGAATCAGAGTCTAGTGATTACTGCTAGCTAAACTTCCTCTTGGCCATTCATCAGTGAGAGGACGTCTGACGCCTGAAACATAAAGCTTGGATCTTTTCCAAACCCTTTTCCTTTTTTTCCCCTTTCATTTGGAATTTATTATTCTTCTGGAGTGCTGCTTTATCTCATATTGCCTCACATTGCAGTCTCATATTGCGCATGAGGATATTCCAGTAGCGGTTTCACTTGTGCAGTTTGTTACTATTACATTGTACAGAAACTGTTGGTTTTATTAAAAGACCTGAAACAATGTGCTTTCTGGATGGCAAATCGCAACATGTGATAAATACATATTTTTAAACATTATAATAGTATCATCTGTGCTCTATTTGCTTTTTCTCCTAAATCTGGTGTAATTTAATGTACAGCTTCTATTTCCTAAAGGATTTTAAAAATTACATCTTTTTTAAGAAGATCTGTGCCTACAAATAAATCCAGGTTCATTTTATTGCAGGGCTTGATATAATAACTTTGTGTAAGTTACAGCCTAATTAAATGTAGGAGACAAACTTTTCCAGACACATTATCTATTTCCCCCTTCTCCCCTTCACCCCCAGCAGAGATATAAAATTATATTTTTCCTTTTTTTTTGTGTGTGGTTCATCAGATTAAAAAAATTTACTAGACCTCCTACTTCGGTCTTGTAACAATATGATCTTCTCATGCCAATAAATGAGGCTTAAAGAAGTTCTGATGCGCTTATAAGCAATGTAAAAAATATAGGCTGGAAAGGCATCCTCATTTATTTAAGCACATACTTAGTACAAGATTAAAGTTATTTGCTTACATGCTGTCCTTAATATGGATAGGCTTAAAGGCATTTCCATGTATTTTCCTGAATGGGAAACACATTCTCAGATGTGCAAAGAATTTTTATTATTGTTTATTTGATGTTAAGAATATTAACATTAGATGTGCTAATATATGCAAACCATGATGGTCCCTGTCAAGTAAAGTTCATAGGCTATGATGTTAAGGGCAAAAGAGTTGAAAAATCTTGTTCAGACTTTCAGAGGTGAAAACAGTGCAATTGTTATTTCAGATTCTGGCACAATTTCTCTGTCTATATTTATCAAAGTAGATTTTTAGGATGTCCTTTAGATTTGGAACATCTCCAAACTTTGGTTATTGACATGCAAAGGCAGTGAAGGCCTAAGATTGGTTGATTCTTCCAAGTATTATGAAAGGAAGCGAGAATTTTTAAGGGATGAGCAAAGAGAAACAAGGAGAGATGAAGGTCTTGCTCCATGTGAGCTGACTGCTCAATTCCTGATTGCAAGTGAAGAGGGATCAAATTAATATTTTGTCGATAACCAATGTCTTCAAAATGAATCAACTCCCTGGGGTACTTGTAAACACAGATCTCAAGAACTATTAGGACAAATCACAAACAAAGGGCTGCATAATATAGTCAAAATTATCACAGATCTTTGGGAATTAACTCACGCTTTCCAGCTCTGATAACAGGAGTGAAAACAAATCATGAAGCCATTGCAGTCAAAGAAGATGAACTTCTGTGGCACACAGTTGGTATGATAATTGTGGTCCCTAAAGGCCTCAATCTTTTTCTTCCATGGGAGAAAAAAAAAAAAAAAAAAGATTATGGTTAAGGCACTAAATTAAGACTAAGTAGTGTTGGACTCTGTTTACAGGTTTAATTTGGTGTGAGACTGGGAAAGTCTTTCACGGATGTCAGACCTGCAGTAATACTTATGTTCGTGCTTTGAGCTTACCCTCAGACATCCCAGTCAGTGAAATTAATTGGGTGCATCTACATCTGCAGGACCGAGACTTTAATTTCTCTGTGTCTCACTTCCACATGTGCAATTTAGATATAAAGAACTTCTCACTTTTTACACCTCTATTTGCTCTCTGTATTTTAAGAAAATCTGTGAAACAGTCCTTTTCTTGTGCTCGGCTTCACTTGAAACAATACGCTCAATTTTGAGAAAAATGGTTTAAAAGAAAAGAGCGGGAGAGTGTCCAGAGGAGCCTCAAAAAAAAAAAAAAAAAAAAAAAAGACATAACTCTGCAGGAAAGAAAGAAGAAATTGGGATTGCTTAAGGCTGAGAAGGGAAGAAATATGATATCAGTGTTCTGTTGTTTAAAAAGATAGCTGGAAGAGGCAATCTGTTCTCCCTGCCCACTCGTCAGCAGGACATGGAGCGATGGTCACACCAGGTCACCCTCAATGTTCCCTCCAGCCCTTTTGTTTTTGACTTCTCAGTCTGCAAGATTTGTTTGCATATGGGATGTTATCACAATGATTCTTGAACTTAGTGCTCACCTCCAGCACTGCTACAATATGGAAAATCTGGGCATAAACAAGCATCTTTGTGTTGGAGTTGCTTTTGGCCAGAGTTAATAAGAAGTCAGCCATCAAAGAGCAAGAATACTTACAAGTTTTGAGTTAAGAAAGTGTAGCAGCAAGCTTTTGGGGGGATTTCACAATTCTGATTTCTTGGTTTGAAGCAAAATATATTTACAAGAGCATCTGTTGGTGTGAGGCGCTTAAATATAGCATATACTCGGTGTTACCGCTTCATCATCATGTATAATTGGCAATAAACCTATTTAGAATTCAAGACGCATAAAACGGAAAGTCTTTGAAGGGAATAGCTGCTGAGATTATATTTATTGTGCTTTCCCACAATATTTTTCTATGCATAATGTGATAAACCTCCAAGGTGGTTGTAGGCAAAGCTAAAATATTCACAAGTATGCAGTTATTATGAATTTAGACAGGTTGTAAGACATTTTGATATCAAACCCTTAATGAATGGCAGTAAACATATTCTACATTACTTTATTAAAATGCCTATTAAAACATACACATCCACGGAATGATCACTGGATGTGTTTACTTGTTAGTAAAAGCCCATGAAGAAAACAGCATGGAAATAAATATTCTTTTTCTGCACTGGGATGATAAGAATTAAGGCATGCATTTAAAGTTCATATTATTTCCAGCACCTTCACAGTACATCCAGATAATCAGATATTCAAAGATGCATTCCCAGTCCATTCCAGTATGCCCCAGCTCACGGTAGAGCAAGTTGTATGGATGATCATTCCATATACCATGAGCATTTATGAGATTCCAAAATGCCTTCTCTCCTCAAAAAAACAAATAACAAAAAAAATCTTTTTTTTCTTAGGTAAAATTTAACAGAAAAAAAAAAAAAGCATTTGTGTCAGAAGGGCAAGAGATTCTTTTTTTTTTTTCTTTTGACAATTTCTCAGAGTAAATATTGACAATTTGAAGAAAAAAAATCAAATTATGAGTTGGAAACAAGTGGAAACTTATTCCCTTCTAGAACAAGTTTTATTTTCTTCACAAAGTCCAGGTCAATACTAGTGACACATACAAAGCTGGGATTTTTCTATAACAGCTAGTAGTGCTTTCATAGCTCAGTGCTCTGCTTTTTATATGGAGAGACTGCAAATCTTAGCCCACCCTGATGTACATCATGAACTTCACCATGGGATCCCTATCCTTGGATGAGGGGAAAGATTTGGCCACCCTGTAACCAGTGCCCATGCTTCCCTTCCTTCAATAAGGGATTTTGCCCTTGATATTTGAGTCCTACAGTCCTCAGGAAAAGCCATAGCTCTTCGACGGGGAAATTCAGTACCAAAATGCTTAATAAACTTAACAAGATGCCTATAAAGCTTGTCACTGAGCCTGACCCCCATCTTCTCCCTTAACCAGTAATGGGACATGACCACACTAAAAGAACAATACTTCATATACTGAAAGAAGTTTCTTTTTTTATTATTTTTTCTTGCTATGGTTACACAATACCACATTCCTACCTGACTGTTGGAAGTATTTTCTCATTCAGAAATGATTTTTTGGATAGTGTACAACAGCAACACAGCCTACAAAACTCCTATTTATACAGCACCACTGTTGCTATAAGAACTGTTTATACAAATAAGTAACATACCCCACAGTGTAATATCTTTCACTTGCTTAATGTAGTTTTTGACACATGATGAGAAACTGCAAGCCCTAATCCCCCAGCCTAGGTCAAAAAGACTGAGCAATGTGCCATCCAAATGAAAGACTGTCATTGTTCTTGCTGGAAAAAGACACACTTATTTTCATGTCTGGCAATAATATTGTTTTAAAGCAAACTGTGAAGAAATTATGCAAGTTGAGTCAAATGCTTGAATATGCATTCAAACGCCCTATTAATAGGCTCAGAGGAGTATGCATATTTAAGAGGAAAAGAATGCTTTATAAGGAATATTTATATATATATATATTTTCTTTTCTTTTCTTTTTTTTTTTAATTTTTATTTTGAAGAACTATTTTCCATAAGAAGGTCTATTTGGTATGTCCTTGTTTATTGTCCAGACCTTAATACACACTCTTATACGATCAGTGCCAAGTCACTCTGCTCTGTCTGGTACACTGGGGGTTCAGCAGATGTGCTTCTGGGGTATTTGGTCCTTACTGCAATGAAAACAGCACTATCTGGAAAGGGTTGAAAGAAAAATAGATTATAAGTTTGTGAATGTTTCCAGGGCATTTCTCAGAACAGATCAAACCTCCCAATATTCATTTAGATCCCTTCTCCCCCACCTCTCCATGGTTGTTGCATAGTGAACTCACCTTAAAACAGAAAACTTTCCAAGTTTTCTTGTCCTGGGAAGGAGGAGGAAGAGCAAACTTTTCCCTATGTCCTCACCAGTTACCTTTTCCCCTTTTCTTTCCTCCCTTCCCCTTCCCCCCCCCACCCCATTCTCCAGCCCTGCTGCTCAAAGGGGAAAGTAACAGAGATATTTGAGATTATAAAGGGTTTTGGATGAGTGAACCTGGAGTGAGTAAAGCTCTTAGAAAAGAATTTAAAGGATCGCAGTGGCATGCAGTCATGTTATATAAACATATTCTGAATGGTACCATCATACGCCCAGCCCTGGCGCCACAATTGCATTAAGTGAAATTTTATACAGAAATTGTGAAAGTGCACTGGCGTTGGTTGATTTTCTGCTCTTTCTGTTCCCTTTCAGACGTGAAGCAAGAGGCCAAGGTGCTGGAGAAGAATGTGGACAGTGCCAAGAGGTTTCTGACCTAATCTAAGCAAAAGGTTTTCTTTCTTTTTCTCCTTTTTTTTTTTTTCATGTTTTCCTCTCTGGTTTGGTTTCATCCAAAGAGTTCAAAGCAGTCACTGTAGTCAGAAATGAACACCTGGAATTGACTGTCACTGGGATTTTAAGTTTTCAAACACCAAAGGAAAGAGGGGAAAAAAAATTGGAATAAGGCCATGGTGTAAAAGCTATATGGTAACTTCCTGAAATATCTAATGAATATTTTCCCCGCGTATGTTGACATTTTAGAAGTATGTGTGTGCAAGGTGGAGGGAAGTTGCAATACTATTTAGGGATTGTTTATTCTTGGCAAAATGAGTTCATTAAAATGAGATTCTGATTAAAATGAAAGGGTCTGGCTCATTTGAAATATTAATTTAGGCCTTGAATTCTGCAATCTGCCTGCAAGGGTCTCTTTGCAAGAGCAGGGCTATATTTGTTAAGTAGTGAAGCACTGTTGCAAGTAAAGCCAACTTTTTCGCTTTTAATGTTGTCTGATCTCTTTCAGGGAGCTAGCCCAGGTCTGTTGACCTCCAGGGCAAACACTATTACTTGGATTGAGGATGTGAATATGGGTTATGTTTGAAAGGGGAAGGGAAATGGGAAAATCAGTAGTTATTTGGGGTCGGGGGTAGTTTTGTTTGGAGGTTACCTTTCCTAGCAAAGCTGTTATTTATCCCTGCCTCTACAAGACCGACTCTACCTCCTGTAGGATATCCTCCCATCAACCTGTCTTATTCTGACATTCACTAGCAATAAGACAAAGAGATTGTTCCAGAATTATTCAGCCACTTCTGAATGGTTTTTTAAACTGCATTGAACTACTAAAACTAAAAAAAAAAAAAGAAAAAAAAAAAAAAGAAAGAAAAAAGGAAAAAAAACCAGAAAAAAACAGATTCTAGATTTTAGATCAAATTTTCTGCCCCTGAGATATGAGGAATTCTGAATTAAACTTTTTTTTTCTTCTCCTTCTCCCAGCAAGCAACCAAAATCAAAAAGAAAATATTTGGCCAATACTCTTTCCACATGCTGTAAGTATAAATAGTATAAATAGTATGCTTATCTAGCTGAGGAATTGGGTGCTATGATAGAGCAGGTCCCAGAAAGAACAAAATATCCAACAGGGATCATCTTTCAGGATTAACATCAGGACATGTTCTCCAAAATCCTTAACCAGACAGAGTGGGAAATCACATGAAGGCAATATGGGCACTCATAGCAGAAATAGGTTCTTTCCTCCTTTTTACATCTATGCAAGGACTTAAAACTCCGTCAGCCTTGTCAAGCACTGCCAGTTTTCCTACAAAAAGAGCAAAAGCATTCTGAAAATTCCACACAAATGTTATTTTACTGGCTATAGTGACATGAAACCAAGTAGTAGGGACTCTCTCTGTTTTAGGCCATTCCAAGAATGTTGGTGGCACAGTGTGCTTCAGGTCTCTGGAGGATGCCCTGCTGTTTATAGACTCACTAAACAGTATCTGCTGTTGACAGTATAACACTGCAGATCCCTTTGGGAAGGGAAAAGCTATCAAAATGAGCCAGTTTTCATTTGTTCTACTGTGCTCACTGGCCCCTTGCTTTCTCTGAGCCAGAGGAAGCTAAGGTATTAAACTATTTAATATTACTCCTATTTCTCATTTGCCTTCTGACCTGACAAACTCAGATATGGAGTTTGACTCAGGCTATAAGCAGATGCTGGTGCACGCTAGGGAACTTTCTCTGCAGAAGCAGGCATTGGCGCATGCTAAAAGCTGGTATCTCCACAACATTCACAAAATGGGATTTTTTTTTTCCAAGTAGTCATTGCGTTAAAAGAAAGTGCCGCTGATACCTCCCTTCTCCAACTCTGTGAATGCCCTGACAGAGGTCTATTAAGGACACTATGGCAAGGATTCTTGTCCCATGTCCCTTTGAAGATAGGAACCCCTCCAAATGCTGCTGGACACAAAGAGAACATAGCCACACCATCTCTACTGCAGGCTGTCTTCATGCATTACACACCTCCACTGCTCCTCTCCTTCTTTGTGCTTCTCCATCCTCGCTGCCATCACCTCACACTTACAGCAAGCCCAGCTAGCTGCTGCCAGGACACAGGTGGAAGTTGAATTAGAGGTGCACAGAAATGACATTTTCTACAGGTCCATTCCTAACAGCTAGGCGTCTTTCCCTCCTGTATCAAAGCATCTTGGCTGTCTTGCCTTTTTGTTGTTGTTGTTGTCCCTCTCTTCCCCGCACAGAGTGGGGAGATCTGCAGAAGATGTGAAGACCATCTCCTTACCTATCCAAGAGTTTGAGACTGTACAGTGGGTACCCAGTATTCTGGTTTTGGTGGGAGAGGGTCATGGAGGGAATGGAGATAAGGACAGAACATACCTATGAAACAGCGGAAATTGAAATGCAAGGGCTCCTTCAAATCCTAAATGGCACTAACTCTTGAGTTATGGTGTTACTCCCATCACAAACAGAAAACATCTGTCCCTCTATTTAAGATAAAGCCCAGCACTTTGGATGTGACCTGAATACTGATCCTGAAAACTTGATCCTGCAGGATCAAGGCTATCAAAGAAGAAAAGATGTAGGGCAAGGTCCAGTTCAAGAGAAAGACACAGGTAACTTTCTATATGAGGTGGAACTTCATACTGCCACTAGAATCAAGAGGTATGTAGGGCTCAGCTGCTCACACATTGACCTTTGTGTATTTGAGGTGCTTTAGGGTCCTGAAAACTTTCAGTATATTCAGTACTCAGTACTTAGAGTACTCTGTATGTCTTAGGTCTTACTGAGATTGTCATATGCCTTATGGTACTGCATTGTCAGATGTAACAAGGACATATGGAAGACAAGAACCTTTCCGGATTGGCAGCTAGACACTTTGCCCTGAAGCAACTCCAAGAGACACTAGATGTCTGTGTGAAGGTATCAGAGTTAGACCCTTATTATAGTGAGGATAGACTAGAGAGGAAGTCACTTCCACCTGAAATAGGCCTAAGATACTGTTATTGGAATTGCCCTTCAGACTCCTCCGCTGGAAGAGATGGCTAGCTATCCAGCTAACTGCACCTACATAATCTATATGTAGTTACTGTAACAAGTACATTTAAGTGTCTTAAGCTCGAGCTGAATTCCAGCTCCGTTTTTTTTGTTGTTGTTGTTGATTTCATCCTATGAACCCACATCTAGACAGCAGTATTCTGGGATATGGAAGGAGAAGAAACTTTCAGCTGAAAAGTGGAGGTGCCCTGAAGGTTAGAGTTACAATTTTATGAGTGAATTAGACAGATTCAGGGACCACAGAAATGTGATCATCCTAACCATTAACATGTTAGAATGTCACAGGTTAGGCTTGGGACCAACGAGCACTTTTCTCATCAATTATCAGGCACCAGCTGGGTACAAGCACAGGCCAGGGACCATTCACAATGAACAGTTTGGATGCCACTAATCTGTTTTGCAGAATGAGAGTCTGAATCATGACATATTCATTAGCCAATGAGCCAAAGAATGGTGCTGTGTCACATCTACTTGACTCCAACAGCTCTGACCCCTGTTTCATAATGTTAAGGGACAGATAGTAAGGATTTTTCTGAACGCAATTTTATATTTAGGTCCCAAAATCTCATCTGATATATTTCCAGTCTTTAGTTCCTTACTAGAACTGGAACTATTTTTGATAGATAGAATTTTAAAATACAATTAAATGTCTAACAGAAATTATTTGCCTGATTTATTTCAAGGAATATCATAAAAAATACCATTAGATTATTTAAAATCTCTGTGATCTGGAGCTCTTTCTCATAAAGGTGATGGATCAATAGAAAGATGTCTACTTGGCTACCCTTTCCAATTGCACCCTTTGCTGATCAGAAAGCATTCTTCGGTGACTTTTCATGGGGGTGGACAATTTGCAGCCCACAAATCACCTGGCGGACTAAAGAATCTTTGTTAAAATTCTTGGCAAGCAGATCATCCAAACTGGGAGTCCTCCTGTATGTATGTGGAGGGTAAGCATTCGAAAGCAAGACAGTCCCCAGAGCCTAGCAAAGCTGGCAGGGTTTCTTGGGGCAGCTATGATATTCCCATAGATAACACCCAAACAGTTGGTTTGAAATTAAAATCTGCTCTGACATTGCAAAGGTCCTCATTTCTTCTCCAAATAAATTTCCAGGAAAACTCTCAGCCGTGTCCTCCTCAGCCTGGTATCCCACGCACCAGCACAGAACCTGACACAGGAGAGAGCAAAGCCCTCGTTCTAAGACTTGCTCAGCTCACCTGCTCAGCCTCAATTAAAAAAACAAAAAAGTATTCTCTTATCTATATTTCCCTTCTGAGAACGTTTATATTTATTTTCTTTAAACAAAACATCTCCAGTCAGTACATACTTGCCTTCCCTCCCTGTTGCTGCAGATCTTTCCTGCTATTACAGTGCAGGTATTTGGCAAAACAAGATAACAGCAGGGAGCTTTGTTACAATCCAAAGACTAAACCTGAAAATTCTGTAAGTGGGAGTGTTTTTCTGATGGAAAGTGAGGCACCAGCTACTTCTCGGGGGAAAAACCTTTCCTTGAACCAGTACCACTATGCTTGTATTATGTGGTTCTTCTTATATCTCTTTTAATTTTCATTTGCATCAAGATTGTTTTCTTAGAGTTGTTTCACATAGCGAAGAGGAAGGAAAGCATGAATAGACTATTGACTGTTCTAGGTTCATATATAATGCATATGGAACTCTTATCTGCAGAAAATATTATCTTTATAGCAGAATATATTTTAGAGGTCAGAACATTCAGTTTGTTTTGGCAAAGCAGAGGATTTAGGATGACTGGCCTCATATAACACAGTATCATGAGAGTCAAGACACTTGGGTTTGATTTTCCCTCTTCCTATGGTACCTTAGGAAGTCACAGAGCTTTTCTGTGCTTACGTATGTTAAATTTCTACTTCCAGACTGTAGGAAAAAAAGCACATATAGCTGGATAAGTGCCTCCCTACAAGCCCATTTCAAAGCCTTTGCTCTAGTTAGGTATAAAAGACACAGGGAACATTTATGAGTTTCACAGTACAGCCATTTTATCTCTGCCCCTTGGTTCCTTCTTCCAACCATCCCACTGATACACTAGCCTCTTCTAGCTGCTTGTTAGGGGTACAAACAGATGACTAACTACTGCACTGCTGCCTGTGTCACATCTCTTTCTGCTTTCAGGTTCGGGCTTCATTCAGAAGAGAAGGAGAACAGCAGAGAACACACATGCTTACCTTCTGCCAGCGAGATGAGGCTCGGAGTTTGCATGGTAGAAGGGCAAGGGGAGAAGACTCTGTAAACCTCCCTTCTTTCCTCCCCCAGGTGGCATCCCCAGACTTGCCTACCTCCCTGGATACAGCAATATTTTGTTGCTCAAATTCTGTCACATTCTTTGAAATCATCAGATAGGGGATAGATTGATAATGTTGTTCTGCGTTTGCAGGAGTACAAAGAAGTAGGCTTCCCTTCATAGAAGCTGAGTACATTTGCTTACTATTTTTGCATTCATTGGAAAATTCTACACTTCACAGAGTAGAAACTGGTTTGATTATCTGCTGAGAGATGGTGAGACAAACATCTCCTTAAGAGAATACTCCTTAGTACTCTTATTATTTACAGTATACATACAAATATATATGAACAAAGATGCAGATGTGAAAGGACCGGCTCCCTAATGCTTTTTCTCCTCATGTACATTGCATGAAAGCAGGAAATGAGAGAAAAATGGAGAGAAAATTTCAGAGGACCAGGCAAGACTGGAGTCCCAGCATGATAAGTAGAGGCAAGCCCTGGATGATCTAGCTCAGATCCCAAACAGGTACCATTATTCATGAAGAAAACCTCAGACTTTTGCTGTGACAGAGGCTGTGCAAATCTGCTGGAGAATCTGCTGGACACTCCTGAAATGCAGTTTTGAGTAACCTGTACTCCTACTCAAGCCTCTAAGACATACAACCACAGTTGTTATTAATACTGACAAGTTTTGCAGTTTGGTCGATGTAGAAAAATGGCCATTCTGCATTTTTCTTACATATTGAAATACAGTCTTTCAGATCAAACCGAAATAGTTATTGACACTAAGCTGCCTAGGCTTGCAGGAGATTCAAACTTTCAGTAAAAGGTACTGGCATAACTACATACAGATGAAGGATAAATTTGCTATATCCACTCACCTGATATACAGGATATGCAATCTAGCAGATTTACGTATGTCTCCAATAGCTTCATGATCTTCAATGGGTCGCTCACTTTTAATTCTTGAACATCGATTCAGATATCCTACATTCCTGCAGAACAGGAACTTTGACACTGGCAAATGAAGGAGAGCGAAGCACATGACGGGAGCCATTTGAGCTCCTTCTTCAAGAGTTTCACATGCCATTTTGCGCAACATGGTGTATTCCAAGGACAAAAGCAAAAAGCTCTTCAGAAGTATCTTCATGAGCTGAAGATAAAAGTAATCCCTGCTAGGGATGGTTTAGCAGTATGCATATATGGGGGAGGAATTTCAGAGGAAGGGAAATACCCTGCCACCCCATCCTGAGATTTCAATACTACTTTGTAGTTCTGCCTACTTTTGAAGTAGCTTAAAAGAAATGGAAGTAGTTGGAATGTATTTACACAAGAAATACTTCCCTTTGTATAATTAAAATTATTGTGGTTGGCTCCTAGAGTGAGAGGCTCATAAATTTGTTTCCAGTGGCAATCAGTATAGTTAATACTCATCCTATCAAACCAAGTTAACTCATGTTCATTTTGGGCTTCATCCAGAGCTCATTGATGTCAGAGGAAATAAACTCTTGACTTAAGCAGGCTTTGGAGTCAACTTTACAAGCTGAAGAGAATAGATAATCTGGTTCTCTCTGAAACAAATAAAAAGGACATCCAATGAAAATAAAAAGGGGGAAATTCAAAATAATAATAAAAAATACAGAGTCATTCTATGAGTCATTCTGCCACTGAACCTGGTTTAGGCCAGAACCATGACAAAGGGATAGGGCATTTTATATGACCCAACACTGTGATAGGAAGAAGTAATAAACCTCATGCTTCAGAGGGTAACCGCATGGTTATTAGAAACCTGGATGAGGAGAAGACAACCTATCTTTCAAATCTGGTAGGATTGATATACCTTTTTTTTTAGTTTAATATTTGGCCACTGGTGCAGGCAAGGTATTAGATCACATCAACCTTAGGCTTTATCTGTTCAGGCAACACCTATGATATCAGGTGTTGATGATGTCCAGTTAAAAATAGATTGAATGACACAGAGGTTCAGGGAGAATGCAGAATACTGACTTGTGGTTCTGACCCAGCTGAATAAATTGTTGAAAGACAAGGACCTCTGAAATGAACTCAGGACTCAGCAGGTTTCCCATGGGAATATGCATTTGCAATGTAAATTCCTTACCTGAGGCCTGCAGCAAGATTGCCAGATCCAAGCATTAGAATCATGAATAAATCTCCTTTTCCCTCCTTTTACAGATAAATAAATTACAAGAAATAACATATATAAGAAAGAAATAAGAATTTGAGGTCTTTTTATTTACCTCTTGGCTTGAGGAATTAGAGTATCATTGGCACTCTAAAAGCTCCAACTCTGAAAGCTTCCAACTGTGAGAAATAATTTTATTGTTCAAAGTGAGGAGTACTCATATCCTTACAAATTTCCACTTTTGTACTCCTGTTTAGCTTGTCTACATCACATTTCCATATTCTTTATTTGGTTTATGTCCTCCAAACCCTACTATTCATATTCTCTATGCCATCCTTGAACTTATTCCCAAGGTGAAATCAAAGGCAAGATGCCTATTGAACTCAAGAGGGTCGAATTCCTGTCACAGACAACTGGATTCACTTCCTACTTTATTTTCTTTCATATGAGATATGAAATATATTATTTTTACATGAAATATAACTTTTCATTAAGTGTTTTTCATATTTTTAGGTTGCCATTTCTAGCAAGATCATGATTTACATCTTGACTCTTTGTTCTATCAGTTTAAAGTGATGTCATATGATGAACAATTCTTCTAGAAGCCCAAAAGATCATTTCAAATCTGATGATGGACTAAACAGCAGGCATGAGATACCAGTCGTCCAACCAAATATCTGCAAAATATCTAGTGGTCTCTTAACTTTTCCATGCCTTGCTATTTCCAGTTCTGAACACTCTTATCTCTATGAGGGCAAAATGAAGACTATTTCTACTGACAGATTATTCTGGTGACTTCAGCCAACACAGAGCTTTACTAAAACATTCCAATGGAAATAAGGTCAGAGAAAAAGTAATGCAAAGAAAAAAAAAAAAAAAAAAAAAAAACTTCAACTGCCCAGTGTAAATATTTAAATTCTGGGTTGTGAGACTAAATCCTTAATTTGTGTTCACTGGTAAAGGATGGACTGTGGGAAGGCACATAATTTGCTTCTGTGTGCATTTTTAATGAAACAGATCCTTAGATGTACACATACATAATCAAAGCAACTACCCTTCCTATTAAAATTTTAAAGGATGATGGTTGCTTTAAAGGTAACCAGGGTGTGCAGGCAAACAATAAGACTAATAAAAATGTAACTCTGGGCAAACAATCATTCCCCTTTAAAACAAAGAAAAAATATTAGTATAAAACTCCAGACTCTGTGCCATAATATCCCCCAAAGCCCAAAAGACTTAAAGGTTTTGGAGCTGGTAAAGTCTAGCAGGGAGCTTGAAATACTAACTTTTCATTCAAAGAGTATTCTGTACCTTTAGGAAGAGATATACCCCGTATAGAGAGAAGCGAAAGAACTTGCACTACCTTTTAGATCTGGAAACATTATTTTGGAAGCATTTATCTCGTTTTACTCAAAATTTGTTCAGAATCACACAGACAAATCAAAAATAAAAACAAAGCACTAAATGGAAGCAAATTATCTTTTAGTACTAAAAAAGATTGAAATGCATATTTTATTTAACAAAAACAACAATAAGACTTGACCACTGATATTAATTCCATCTAGCCAGACTATTTCTGATCTGAGCAGAAAGAAATATCTTCCTGAAGCGTCTAGGTAGTTAACACTGTATTTACAGCTTAATGCCAGGGTTGATATGGCACTGAAGGGATGTGTATACCATATCTACTATAACATTCATGTTTGCATGGTAGTGAAGCATCAGCTCTATTGCTGCTTTAATCTTTAATTGTGAAAGCTGCACCTTTTTTTTTTTTTTTTTTTTTCCACAGAGATTCCACCATGATATAAAGTGTCAAACCAGTTAATCACTAGAAGTTTGTCAAATGGTTGGAATAGATTAATAACAGATTTTTTGTCATGTGCACAGAGTGCACTGGCAAATAAACATCTGGACTGATATTCAATTTTCTAGGTTCTCTTTTTAGAATAGGTATAACTTCATGATCTCTGTTTATATTTAGGTAGAAGATCAAGCTGAGGTCTCCTGTCTCTGTTTAACTAAAAGTTAAATATTTAGGAAAAGGCTCCTGTGAGTAAATGTCTCCAAAGTTGGTGCCTCCATCTGAGCTAGTCCTCCTTTGTTTTCTCCTCAGTGGAGAAAAACACCATCTCATCCTGAAACAGATATCTAAAATAAGCATGAATCACACTCGTGTTCTCCACTGACTGGGAAGGGAATTGAAAAGGATTAATTCAGATGTGGTCTTCTCACTGTAGATGATTTGAATCTCACTCTAAGCCAATCAGCTACCATCTCTGTAATTACAGGAAAGAGATGGGAGGACAGTAGGACCCTAAAGTATATCCTAAAGTAGGTGGGATAGATTGTCATACAAAACTGCTGATCACTCTTCATAGAGAGCACTTTGATCACTAACCTTTAGATGGATAAAGATAAATGAGATAAATCCCACCCACAATAGAAGTTTGTGACCCCAAACTGGACTTCTGTCTTTTACAAAACAAATAACGGTGACAACAAAAACTCACCAACAAAATTCAACAGAAGCTGAAGACATTAAAAAGCTGAAAATGCAAAATCTTTCAGATCAAATACATCCCTTCCCTTCTACTGATGCTAATGCTTCTTCTTCTGCACCAGGCCAGAAGAGAAAAATTGGACTATGTTTGCCAGCCATGGTCCAAACAAGCCAGAAATCAATCAGTGCAAATCCTATTTTGTAATCACTATTTTTGAATTTACTGTTTAGAGCACACACCTCTAGTTTTCTTTCACTTCAAATAAGTTCATTAGAGACACTGGCACACACAATACCACAGGACTCTAACCTAAAGATTGTTCTAAGATTATTCAGATGCACCCATCTCTTATCAATAAAATCACTAAAACCCAAGATTACCAACAGATATAGTAACATTCACATCCGCATCTACCTCAGCTCCTCTTACAACCCAAATGTCAGAACACCTAAAAAAGCTCAGCTCCACAGCCAACTTCCTTTCAATGCCAATGTGCAGCTGACCACAAAAGTCACCAAAAATTGCATCCCAGCTTCATGCCCAGTGTTGGGCATTTTATTGGTTGCAAGCTATAGCAATAGGAAAAGAGGAAAACAGGGTTTTTCAAGGGATCCTTTGATCTAAACAAAACATGC
Organism: Tinamus guttatus; assembly: GCF_059628265.1. Classification (NCBI taxonomy): domain Eukaryota; kingdom Metazoa; phylum Chordata; class Aves; order Tinamiformes; family Tinamidae; genus Tinamus; species Tinamus guttatus. The sequence continues at coordinate 1,962,228 of NW_028288779.1, forward strand.
AGGCTGATTTTTTCTTATTTTTCTCTTTGTATCTCCTCCCGTCCTCTCCTTCGGTATTCTTTACAGTTTCTAGGTGTGTCCATGTATTCAAGAACAGAATTAAAGTCTTTTGCTATATTCAGGAAAGTGTTATTCAAAATGCCTTACAAGCGCAAGATACATAAAGTTACTTAGACATGAAAATAGATCATTTTCATCCATAACCACTCAGAGTGGGATGCAGACATTACATTTAGGTTTGTGAAGAGCTATCCTCATTCTTTCAGGATCCCCATCTTTCTCCAGATCAAGGCTTGGATGGATGTTTTAAACGGCAGGTAAGATAGATCATTTAAAACAGAGAAGGAAGGACAGCCCCCTTATGCCTTTAGTAGGATCATGTCAGGCCATTTATTCAGGATATAGAAGGCTAAATTCACCATTCCCCTCTGTGTTCCCAGAAATACATCATTAAGAAAGGGCTCTGCTTGACGTTATGGGTTAGTTCATGCTGGATTGAGTGACGGAGGGCATGAAGTATCCTTTTTTACAAATTGACCCTTCAGAGAAGAGGCCAAGATTCATAGTGCAACAAGACAAGGACATGATTTAAGACCCTGGCAAATGCGTGGCTTCCTGTGATCAGGAAACAGTTTGGATGCTGATGCATACTCCAAGGCTGATTTCTGTGCATTTCACATTTAACAGTATTTATACAGTTTGCAAAAAGCAGTCTCTAATGCAGAGGTTTGCATCCTCCCATCCAAATGAGTCTTTTAATGAGTAAAAAGCAATGTTTCCTTTAAGGCTACCTTGCCAAGTGAATGATGAGCCCTTTCCAGGACATTTTTAAGTGGGGAGTACAAAATACCTCAGAGTCACCAAATAGCCCAAAGTTAATACCTTTTAATGAGAAATGGAGTCTTAGGTTGTGCTTCAGAAGGAGCTGGACACACATTTCCTATGTTCTGCAGCAGTGCTCTAAACACTGCGTTGCTGCGAGGGTAAACCTCTCTTCTTGGTAAATTAGAGGCAGTTTACTTATACAATGGGGACTGTAGGCCAGGCAGTGAGAAGTGAATAAGCTCTACGTTCCCTAAATCCTACATGGATAAGCCATGTTTATTTCAATTCAACTGCCATTACATGACCATTGCAGGGATTTCTCCTCTACCATCAAGCAAGGTTGATTTGGGGCCCTGAATGGAGAAGGAGACTTATGGCACTAGGATAAATCAGCTTGAGCCTTAGAAGCAGCAGGATTTAAGGCAAAAAAAAAAAAAAATCACTGCTAGCTAGTGTTTTTTTGTAGACAATTGCCAGGGTTTTTGTGCTGGCTAGTTGTTCCAGATCCCACTCTGTCACAGCACTGCATTTGGGGCATACAGCCTTTATATGTGACATGTATTAGTCACAGGGCTTAATGCAGCCCCCCAAAATTCTCAGACATTAAAGTACTGAAGGAATACAAGTACTATATAGATATAATAAATGGGATTATGCTTAGACTGGGATGAGACTGTAACAGAGACTAGTTCAATTTCATGACAGTCTGTCCTGGTTACCATTTATGTTAATGCAGAGACTCTATAACATTACTGGGAATAGAAGGAGGCTGCTGGTGTGGGAGCAGAGAGGTCTGAAGGCAATTTGTTTAAAGCTAATGCCAGATTGTGAAATAATGCTGTAGAGGACTGAATGTACATGTAGTTTCAGGATAGATGCAGAGGAAGAAGTTGATTCCAGTCAATGTTAAGCAGCGAGCATTCTGGAAAATGAGCCTCCGAATATTTTTCCTGCTGTTGTGGGCTGAGTTAAACTGATATGCAGTGGGAGAGGACACTGCATTACTCTTGGAAAATGAGAAGCACATGGGAAATAAAATTGTCAGGGTTTTGCCTGGAATTGAAAATTGTTGAAGGTTGCAGTCTTTAATGTAGGGGGTTTATCAACAGAAGCAGAATCTGTGGTTTTTATCTGACAAGCAGTGAGGTCTGCAAAAGGTACTTCCTGCTGATGAAATTATATAGCTAGAGATTTTGGTCCAGATTTTGTACTCAGGAAGCCCTTGAAAACTTGTTTGCCTCTGTCAAGCGGTAGGAATTAATAGATTTAAAATTAACTACTGACATATTTTTGAGGCAGCCCAAAGCTTAACAACAATGATCCCGGTGCAGCAGAAGGAAAGGAGAAGTGTCCTTCTGTGTCATGGTGGGCAGGACTGCAGGCAGGGTTGCAAGCAAAAACCAGTAAAGTACCATTTTACATAAGCTGGAGGGCAGTCTGCATTCCAGGATGGAGAGATGTTCTTTGTTCCATGATGTCCTTATCACCTAAAGGAATGGGCCACAGAGTACAACTCACTGTGACCAAGATTTTCCAATATCATTCTCGACTTGGAGTGTGCAAAATGAAGTGTCTTAAAAGCACCTGATTATCAGACTCTCAGGGGACTAAAATTCAGGGAAATCAATCCCCTTTCACAACAAATTAACAGATGCATTCAGTAATGGAGAAGCCCCAAATCACATGGGCTACAAGGAAATATTCTAATCTGTATTTTGAGGTCTTAGGTGATGCAGGTTATATTGGTTATATCACTCTTAATAAAGGTGATGTGGGCTTCCTTACTGTTACTCAATGACCAAAGTTAAACTGTGCAATTTAAGGGTGGAGTGTGGTTGTTGTATAAGAAAAGACAAAAATTAATTATAATACAAGGACTGAAAATAAGAACTAAAAGTTCTAAAATAAAATATGATCTTGAGGTAATAACTGTGAGAGCAAGAGCATTAAAGAGCATTTAACACTGTCAGAACGGTATAAGAACATGAACATAATCTCTGATCCTGTAGTCTGATGAGGACAAGCCGTGACAGGACCCACTACTTCTATGGCCCATCTCCTAGCATGTATCTTGGTAGGGTCTCAAAACTAGCAATTAATATGAGAGAATGGGAAAGAGAAGGAGGGAGAAGGATGGGAAGGATGGGAAATCTAAGCAGGGGAAGAGGAGTCACCTTAAATATCCCTTCTGGGATTCAAAAAAAGGAACTTCCCTCCTGCTACATGGGTGGCAAAAAGCAGCATGAAGGTGACATTTGCTAAAATGCAATCCTAATACTGGATAGACTTTTTTAGATGGATAGACTCAGATGATCCCTATGATCATCTGAGCTGGTAAGAGTTCAGGTCAGAGTTTCTGCTTCCAGAAAATTGCTGTGCCTTTGTCAATAGTACAAGTGTTTCTACAACAAGCAGGTCTATGAAGAAGTAGACCTCCTTTAGGGCATATTCCTGTTCAGAGGAAATCAATGAGAGTTTTGCTATTAACTGTTTTGGGAGCAGGATATGGCCCATAATCTGATTAGCAGATTCTTTGAGTCTATGTAGACTGGCTTTTCAAAGACATACACAGATAAAAGAGTTTTACTTTCATGTCACACTTATCTATCTTTGTTGCAGCATAAAAGTCTGTAAAATGTTACCTTAGTTCTAATTCACAATACAGCTGTTTTACTTATGCTCAAGATTTTTTATCCTGTCCAGGAGGTGGATAATCTAATCACATAACTAATTCCACACATGTTACAGCCTTCAGGAAAACAACAATTTCAGACTGGGTGTTGGACCTCTGTATCGATAAAGCAGTGGAGCAGTACCAGCATATCTCTTCAACTTGATGGTCTTTCTATTCTCTAGATTTAGCCAGTCCTGATGAGAAGGGAACAACTGGGTGGATGTGATTTATCTGCTTAAGGTGCTTAACGCAGTGGGACAGAAGGGGTCTGCCTCCCTCTTCGAAGGGAGGGCAGACTACCAGGCCTCCATCAGATGTCCTACGTTGAGATCAACCACCTTGACAGCCGCACGGCAGCAGTCCTTAAGCAGTTGAGGTTGTGCGGCCCTTCTCATGGAAACCAGGCATGATGAGGGGAAGGGAGGCCTACGGTTGAATCAGGATGTGGTGGGGACCTCTGCCTCAACCTGGAGTAAATGCTGCTGAGTGCCTCCATTCAAGTGTAACTACAGAAAACCTAATTCCAGCATCTCCAGAGATGCCACTCTCCTGCCAAAGTACCAAAGCAGATTGTGTAAACAGATAAAAGATCACTTCAGACTTTCAGAAATCCATACTAATCCAGAATGGGTAATCCATCTCTCTCACGCAACTGTCCTCCCTTCTCTTCCCCTAGTCACTCACATAGTTAATATTCATATGCACATGAAGGCAAACCAAGCCTAGGAATTATGCTGGCAGAAAACGCTTTTTATTAACTAGGCCGGTCTGTGCTTAGTTACAAAATATACGTTGTGGAAGCATCTCTGCTGCACCTTCCCCTCTACTTGCAGTTCTAACCTGTTATTGTAAATACTGTATAAAGACCACAAAATTGAGATTCCTCTTGGTAAATATGAATATGTTGAGACCTGAGAGGTCAGTTGTTCTCTTGACACCTTGCTCGCTAACCCTTCAAGTGGAGCAGGGAAACTCCCTCTCAAATTATTTACAGGCATGAGAACACCTGTATGGAAGAAGTTTGAGCTTTATTTTGTTAGGAAAAAGAAGTTAGGTCTAAGCAAGTTCTATCTCTGAAAAATGCATTTGTGTTAATTGGGTTTTATTTCCTTGAGCTTAAAATAGGTAATATTTTAATTAATTAAGAAGTATGTTTGTTAAGAATTTTATTTGGCTCCTGCATTTGTTGAAAGGAAATGTATCTGTCTCTACAAAGCACCCAGTTTGGTCAACAGAAAATAATATGGATGTTATACTAAGAACTGCCAGCTTCTGAGATATCTTATTCTTTAATTGCAATACTCATATTTTCTAAAAAATAACTTGTTAGTACAGCCACATGATTTCATGATAATACCAATTTTTTCCCCCTTATTTTTTTCTTAAATAAGAAGCCTGCTTTTAATGTGTACACAAAAATATTGGGTAGAAAGCATTATATCCTAAATATGCTCTTTGTAGGATATTTCAGGAACATCACAAATTGTACATTCTGATAGCTGTAATATAGTTCCAAATGGTTACGTAATTTGAAGCATTTTTCTTTTAAGACTAGTATGCAAATATTGGAGGAACAAGTTGAAAAATTCTTATGATTTATTGCAACTATAAGATCACATCTCTCTTTCTCCTCCTTCTTTCTCACCCCAGCTCATCTTTAAAGGATATCAGTTGGTGGGAACTGACACATTCAGCTTCATAAAGTTTTGCCAAAATGGCTTAAACTGCAGTCATTTCTTGAGAGGTGATCTTAGCTCTTTTTTCTTTTTTCTTTCTTTTTCTTTCCTTTTTTTCTCCCTTTTTACATCCTACTTCATGCTTCTGCCCACAACTATGACTCTCTGAAAACTCTTTTCCCTTTGTGAAAGGGGCTGAATTCCCCGAGCAGAGAGGGAAACACAAATGATGGTGTCTCTTGTGCCTAGGCACAGGCACATCTTTCTACTCACCAACCAGGCCATTTTGGCCTGAACTGCATTAAAGAACACTTTCCAAAGCATAAAAATGTCAGTCCCATTTCCTTGGAGATGAAATTTTTCTCTGTTGGAATAAATCGATTCAGCACAGAAACTGTGTCTCTTACCTTTCAGGAGTCTATCTAAACCTGACAGGTCTCAGCCCCCGGTTCTCTGCTCAAAGCTGCAGGGATTTTTTTTATTTCTTCTCTCTCCTTACGCTCCTGTTCTCATTCACAGTCCAGGAGCCCAGGATCTCAGTCACAGTTCCTTTCACTGTGACTAGAAACATGTGTGAAATAAAAAAAAAAGGTCCATCTAGCTCAATCTTAGCCATCTAAGCAAACTTTCAAATTAGAGGTTGATTAATACCACTGAACTTACATGGAGCCCTTCATAGTGCTATGACTTTGGACTAAGGATTTCTTCTTATCTCTGGAAAGTGGGTTGAGATTGTCCTGAGATAAAAGTGAACTAGTCTTATTTAACCCCTCAAGTGGCTGTACTGACAGCCAGCATCCCATTCTTACCCCTGCAAAACCCTTTCACATATGTACCCCTGTTCCATCTAACTACTCAAAAAGTCTAGATGTATTTGGAACTTCAGGAGGGCCCATAACCTGCAAAATGATGAGAAAAGGGTTGTTATTCCGCAAGGATGGATGCAAACCAAAGCTGATACTTGACCAGCCGAAAGCCTCCAGGCCCTGCCCATGTGCAGTAGTAAAGAATTCCAAGCTGTTTTTCATACCCCTGCAGTGGTCGCATCTCCTGGCAGTCTTCAGATCAAAGTCTTGTGTGGTTCCGCCTGTACCATCCCCTCATAGCAGTCAGCCAGTTTCAAAACAACCATGGGACGTCTTGCTGCTTCCTGCCAGATTATCTCCTTATCTCTGGGTCTGCAGCAATGGTGGGCAAAACAATTCCTATCTCTGCTCTGCCTAATCACGAGAGCTTGACTTTTCAAAATTACTCAGCATTTAGCTAACTCTGCTCCCACTGACGTTAGTGATGCCAACCACAGTGTGAAGAGAAATATTTCTTTGGGGTCCATCTGCGTGCAGAGAGTTATCAGACAGATGAGCTGATAGGAATTTATGCTCCCAAATCCCAAACTGTGATCCTAAAAACTGTTTCCTAACACTAGGGGTCACTCAGCTTCACCTCACTACTCTTAAATTCTCCAGGCACTTTGTATGGCTTGTGCCCAGAACTACTCTTCTCCTGGCAAGACCTGGTAGAACCACTCTGGCTTGTGTCTAGACATCTTCTCAATCCGGGAGTTCCTCCTCTGTCTAAGTCTCATTAAGAGGCCAACCTGGCAAGCATCACCAGAGCATTCCTGACATGAATCAACAGGCTCGAAAGCCCTGCAAGATGGAGTGATGACTACCACTGTGTGGATGCTGGAGTTACTCTTGCTTTTATATGGAAACCTCTAGGCCAGATTGCTTGCCTTAGCACTGGAAAACCTATTTCCTAAAAACTATTTAATTTCCTACTCTTGTTTGATACTGCTTTCACCTCCCAGGAAATTTGTGTCTGCTCACCAGGCCAGAAGGTATTTGTCACAGGAATAATCTACCTTTCCTGTTGATGCTGAGCAACTTCTCAGTGGACAGTTCAAGTTTCAAAAAAAAAAAGAAAAATGTCATTCTAGTTCAAGGATTAGGTCATTCATTTGGCGTAAGCCTGGTCTCGTTCCAAGGTCTCCTTCTAGTGTTGCCTATGGCCTTTTGTATTAATGATAATTTCCTTGATTAGAATACAGAAATATCTGTTTTATTCTCTATTTTATTCACTCTCCCCAACCCTTTTCAACCTTATTTTACCTCTACTCTCTCTGTACAGTCTAATCACTTCCATAATATAGGACAGTACTTTCACAGTATTGCCTATAGCTTGTAGTTGGGGTCTTCTCATGCAGTGACAAACATGGCAGTTTGAATGGCTTCATAAAGAGATGGGGAACTTAATAATCTAGATAAAAAGTCTTGCCCCTTTTTTTTGAAAGAAACTAGTCACAAGCATTTAAGACAAGGTTTAAACTTCTTGCCTACCTAACTCGGTGGTCTGAGAGGTAGCTCTGTGTTCAGCATTTTCCGTTGACTATTTGTAGGGAGTGAGCTGGTTTGTTTGGATCCATTGCCATGCTCTGGGATCTGGGCACAAGGGCTGGCTAGCATTGGGCACTAGAGTCGATTCCTTGAGGTATAGCTGTGGATTTAATTTCACCTAACAGGACATCTTTTGTGTAGACATCTGCATTTGAGCTAGCTTCTTCATGCTTCTCTCATAAGTAATGGTGATTTAATAGAGGCATGATTTTTTTTTTCAATTTATTCTTAAAGCTGCATTAAGATGTGAAAAATTGTGCCTTAAAATTGATCTTTTTTTCCTCCAATTAACTGATGATGCTGAGGGAGACTAGCTCAACTGACCTCCTACTGATGTCTAAGGCTACATGAAGAAAATCTCACCGATCAGCCTTCATGGCTTATTTTCTCGCACTTTTTGAAATGACTCAACACAATCAAAATAGCTGAAGTGAAAAAAAAAATGTATTCGGGAAGAGATCAAACTCTGTACCTTGGAGTAATTTATAGTAACTAAGTGCATTTTCTTATTTTCTTATAGCAAGTTTTCAAAAAAAAAAAAAAAAAAAAAAAAAAGTCCAACCAGTAGTTATCATTCTGGTTCTGACAGGGTAAGTCTGAGTAAGATTGATGATTTTCTTCACAGAAGATGCGGTACTGAACCTACTGAACTCATGCCTAGAGCAGGATGGAGCTCAAAACAGGCTGACAGCATTCAAGCCCAGTGATGCATCTGGAAGAATGCTGACGCATGCTACAGCAATTCGGAAGAATGTGGAAGCAATCTCCGGGACATGACAGTTTGGTGACTGGCTGCAGTTAGCAAGTGATTGGGAACATGATCTAAAACTCTAGCCTCTCATTTATCTCGGTCTAGCTGTTGACAAAACAGTTTTGCAACTTTATAAAATGCAGGCACTTTGTATAGGCATTTATGCAGGAATTTCCTGGCACTAGCCCCTGGACAACCTCGTAGTTAAACAGTCAAAGAGAGCTAGTCAGAGAAAGGATTAGTGTTCGCTATTGTTGGCCAAACATATATATATAAATATATATATATATATATATATAAAGACCTAAGATCACTCCTCAAGAAATGACTGCAGTTCTAGCCACTTTGACAAAATATACAGGCATGCACGCACACACACACATAATTATTAATCTTAGGAAGAGACTGATAGTCTTGTGTCAATTAAGCTATGTATCCTAGAGAGTTTGCAATGATGTGGCATTTGACCCAAGACATCCCTGCTAACAACATCATCTGTAAGACCATTATGGTCGGCAAAGGCTAGCAGTGTTTTGGCCAAGTGCCTTATGGTATTTGAGATCTACTGATTAGCAAAGGCAAAAACTGCTGGCCTGAGGAAGAAGAAGGTCAAGTGCCTCACAGCATCACCCTTTAAGGGCTCTTGCTCTAGGTCATGAGCTCTATCTCTCTCTGCTCTCCCACTCTGGGGTTGCATCTGGAGCTGGAGGTTACACCTTGGGATTCTGCAGCCAGATCTCTCGTAGATCTTCTGGTTTCCTGGCTTTTGGGCAAGTCACTACTTGACAAGCTGCATTTTCAGCAGAGCTCAAGGTCAGATTTTTTGAGCTCATAGCTTAGGTTAGCTTTTTTTAAGATTGCTTAATACCTGCAGTTAACCCAGTATTTAAAAAGCTCGGTCTCTGCCTTATTTTACTTGCATGTAAAAGAGAGGGAGGAATCTCTTCCTCCAGGTTAAATGCAGAGGGGAAAGTCTAGCTATGAAAGGGAGAATATTGCAGATCACTCCTTTTTAGCCAGAAAACATGAACTCATTTTGGACTGTATCGTTTTTTTCAGCAATTTATCAAGGTTTTTGTTTTTGTTTTATATTAACATGAGCAGTATGCAAAAAAAAAAAAAAAAAAAAAAAAAAAAACAGAAAACTAAGTGCAAGAAAAGCAAAGACTGATCTAAGCAGTGTTTGCACAGGAGAGGAGTAAACTTTGTTGAGCTTCTTCATACAAAATGTAAATGACAAATTTGTGTTAATCTCTTCCCTCAGAACCAGGCTTCAGCTCACCTGGGAAAATCTGATTTTTTCTGTCACAAATGTAAAGCAGTTTTGGAGTTTGGGTCCTTAAGACGACCACCTGATTGGGTTGATGGCAGAGCTGGAATACAGCAACCATTGAATTCAACCTGAATTTATCTATTAGCCATTTCCATTGAATTCCATGATCTGGGTCAGCTAACTTCTCTATTTAAACAAAATAAATCTCCCTAAAGTCAGAGAAAAATCTTAAACTGTGTTTAATAATAAATTCACCCATCAACACTGCTTTCATCAACAATACGAATACTTTCAAAAGTTCCAAGTAAAACTTGCTGAAAACTCATGTTTCCAAAATAATTATGATTAAGTATTTCCACAGAAAGCAAGAGTACAAAGTTAAATGAGTCATTCATGTAATAGCTTTATCTGCACTGGCTCTTATTCCAAATCCCAGCAACCATTGACATTTATTTATGCAGCAAATGGCTAGTTTGGAATAAAGATACTGAATGTGGCTGCTGTTTATTGATATTGGCACAGGCTAATTGGATAAGGATTGGGGGACGAGATAGACACACAAGACAGAACAAGGGGAAGAGACCCAACCTGCATCTTTGCAGGCCAATTCATTGCCAGGTCACCTGTTCATTAATGCACCTTTCTAACAGAAGCACAGAACCTGTCATTCAGATAACATTTTAGGAGGCTTCTGTCTCAAGTGGGACTTCCCCTTCACTCCCAAAACAGTATCAGAAAGTCATTTAACTTCCTGGGATGTAACTGCCAAGGCAGTGGTTTTCATTCTTCGAAAGATGTGTTTCAGATCTAATGTCAATTTTTAAGAGGAGGCTGAATTACCTCAGCCAGTACACCATGGGCTGTCCCCAGCATGACCCCTTCAGGACCACAGGATAATTCAGGTTGGCACCCAGCCTCCTGCTTGAAGCAGGACCAGCTGCGACCCTACTTTAATCCGAACTCTTGCCAAGTTCTAAAAGTACAAAAATCACCGTATCTTGTAATTATAAAATGTTCCTATTCTTTCAGTGCTTATCCTCAGTTTCATGCAAAATTATCACCTGCATGGGAATGACTTTTGCTTAAGCAAATGAAAAACAATGATACTAACATCCTGTTGTCAAAATTTGACACCTGTTGAGCAACTCTTCCCAAATCCTGCTAGCACCAATTGTTTTGAGGTTCCTTCACAGACCCTTTGCCCCCTGAAGTTGGTTTTAGTCCAGAGAGGAACATCACAGATGGTTGAGGTTGGAAAGGACCTTTGGAGATCACATAGTCCAACCCCTCTATACAAGCAGGATCACCTAGAGCATGTTGCACAGGACTGTGTCCAGGCAGATCGCACTTAATCTCCTGCTGGAGAGCAACAAACTCCTATTTCAGAAGCTATTTCTGCACTATTCTTCATGCACTCAATACATCCCTTCCACTCAAATGTAATAGTTGTTCATACCATATGATTTCATGACTTTTGGGAGTGGCTAGAGCTCGTGCAGAAATACATGAGTTTTATCACATCTAAAAACTAAAAAAACTATTTCTTTAGATATCTGAGCCCTTGCCTTTACCTCTGCAGATCCTACATTTAGTCTTGATCAATAATACAAAGAGGATGACATCGCAAAAATCTCAAAGCCCTTCCCTGCACTGAGGGTTGTTCTCTTGTCTGTTGGGACGTATTATCAGAAGGAAGCAGGTACTCTTACTTACAGAAAGACTTCACAATACCATAACTCACAATTTAATAAGTAGTAAGGTCCATGTTATTACCATAAGCAAAACTATTACCCTAAGCATTAAGTTAGACACCCACATGAGGCTTTCTCTCTCTCTTTTGGCAAGAGAAGTGAAGCCCTGGAAGCCCAGCTCCACTGAGTCCATAGCTTAAACCATGCCTTCTTGCAGCACAGCCATGTCAGGCTGAGACACGGGCACTTGTTTCTGTGTGTTTGTTTGCCTCCAAATTACGTGGTCTGACATCTGTACTATCCTTCCATGGCTGAATGAGCTCATAGACTGAGCAATTTTTAACTTACTTTGATTTTTTTGTAAAAAAAACCTCACACATATTTAATATAAGATAGTTATTTCCTTTCATCTTTCAATTTTTGTCAACAGAATTGTAATTCAGAGTGTCTGATTTGTTATTTTGTGCAATATTCTGAAACCATTAACAGTCTGCCTGTTATCAACTAGTCAATAATTCTCCCCATTTTTTTTTCTCCTCCTGCTAACAGGTTATCATCTTGCTCTGCTCTGTGCTTTAGATTCAGTCATTGCTGGAGCGCGAGGAAAGCCTGCAGCAACCAAGCAGGGCATTACTTCCATCTGTATTTAACAGTTAATTGCAAACCTGTTCCTTGAAGTACTGCCACAATTCTTTGCTTCATTGCAAAGTCTTTGATATCAACCTACTGCTTTTGGAAAGATTACAACCTGTGCACTCGGCTACTCTGGTCAGATGTGCACGAGAACATCAAGTATGAAAGTAAAATTGCTTTCTGTGCGGCATGTGAACCCAACAAACCTCTCAATTGCCATGTTAGATATGCTTCAAACCAGTGCAAACCTGCAGGGGAGCCTGTTCAGGGGGAACGGAAATTTCCAACAAGGAGACTTACTTTCTGAGTGGGAGTGGAGGGAAGAAAAGAAGGGGAAGCCACAGTTAAGGACACACATACCTTGCCAGCATTATAGCAAATAAAAAGCTGTCCCCACCCTGCTGATATCTTAGCATCAAATACCACTCTCATTTCCAGTAATGTAGATCCAGACTTACACACTCCATTCAGCAGGAGAATTTTAATCAAGATTAATAACTTCTCTCAAGCAGGAGATGTGACATACGTTGAATGGCAGCTTAAAACAACACTTTCCAGCTAAGTAGCTCAAACCAATACCCTGTCGGTAGCGAGTTAAACGCAGATCAACCAGAATACACGGAACAAAAAGCTATCACTAGCTTACACGGGAGTAGATGCAATGAAGGATATGAAGTATGAGACTTGCTGCTTTATATTAATATTCGGAGTTTACTAAAGAGATGAGAAAGTATTTCTCCTTAGCATAGTCACATTTGTGTGGTTTCATTGCTCTCAGTATCTCTAGCATTTCACTAATATTTTAGTGGTGCCTATGTCGATATTAATGCACTGCCCCAAATGTATCTATAGTCTGACATTATAGAGTCATGTGCATAAACTAACTAGATATTGATTTGCTCTCTTTTTGTGGAAAAGGAGTCTGAGCAGAGTGGGGTCAGGAAATGCTGCAGGTCAGGAGTTTTCAGATATCTTTGGCTCCAGGCAGTCTTACCTTATACATGGGTATGGTCCAGGAATTACTTTGGTAGCGGATTAAGATCCACTTCATGCATGCTGATTTTTTAAACCCATCTACTATTTTGAATACTATTTGACTATGAGAATCTGATTATAATGCTGATTTTTTTTTGTTTGACATGTGTGTCCACACAGGAGGGTCCACGATATCTCTCAGTGTGTTGAGGGGCTACAGACATCTGTTTCCAAGTTGTCAAACAAGTGTTTTGCCCCCATGTAATGTACATCAAGCATTAGATGAAGGTATTTAGGCTCAGAAGAAAGAGAAGGAAAAATTCTCATAGACTATAGGAGCAGCAAAAAGAAAGACTATACTTGAACATCTACACTACACAAACGTATCAAGACGTCCAATAGCAGCCATATTTTACAAATTTGAAGCACAGAAGATGTCACTGTAATCATCTTGTCCCAGTGTTCTCAGTAAGAGAGCAAACAACTCCACAAAGGAGTGCTGTTCCACCAAGCATTTCAATTACAATTTCTGCTTCTGTTTCAGCTTCTTTTTCAGAAATTCACCTTCTCCTAATGAAAAAATAGTACCTGATAAAGAATTCATTGTATTAAGAAAATATGTTTTTGCTGGTTTGCCATTACCATCACTATAAAAATATTTCTACTATATATACGTGCAGTGTCTAACCATTGGTTGATCACAGATCTATTGACTCTCCTTCATGATAGTATGTACAAATCGCTCCCAAGTCGTGCTAAAAATGGTCCTGAATGAACTCCTTGATTGAGCTTTGAAATCTCTTACTAAAAGGTTTGGTTTTGACCCTGGCAACTCAAATTGCTCTGTAATCAGTACTTTCTAAGTTGCCAATATTCTCTTTTCAGGTAAGGATACCAAAACTGCACATGCTATTCCAGTATTGGTCTCAATGATGTCGTAAGCCACAATAGAATCCCCTTCTACATAAACTCCATATATCCAGGCTAATACATGCCAGGATTGTATCTTATCTTTTAGCAATAGAATCACGCTGCATTTTGCAGAATAGTCTTGCACACAAAATAATATTCATGATTCTGGGAAGTCTTTTCCAAAACACCATTATCCAGAGTGTGCATGAATTGCATGTATCTGTATCCGTGCCTGCTGTGTGTACACGCGTATTTATTAAACCCCATAGCTCTGAAAAGTAACTCAGAAAGTTGCGCCCTTCATACACATGAATATTTCTTTAACCATACAGGATTCCAATGGGTTCTTTTGTAAAACAAAGCTGATCTCTACAAACAGTATTTCAAATCCAGCTGAGTAATTTTCGCTGTGTTCAGGGTTATATTTACATGACTAGTGGTACTTGCTGCAGTGCAAGCAAAGGATAATATTTCTTCTTTGCTTCTTATTCTCATGTATGAAACCACAAATTGGAGAAACACCAAAGAATGTTTTCACAGGGTTGCATGCACATTAATCATTTTAGAGACTTCAAACAAATACATGCACAAAGTTATAAAACTGAGAATAGAGAGACCTGAACTAAAATCCTGGAACTGAAAAACCTCAAGTATTGAGAGTACTTGAAATTAAAAACTGGATCCAGATCTGAAATTTTCAAATGGCATCATTCTGGCTTCCTAGCAAGCAGAATCTTAATTCCAGTAACAAGTTAAGCCTGAATTTAGGGAAGTTCAAATACCACTTTTAAATCTGGGTGTTTGGCTCATTTCTAAAATGTACAAATACCAAGATGGATACAACAAGCAAAGGAATTTTACCTTTGACTTTAACAGGAGCCAATTTGCTGCCAGCACACATTTATCATTGGCAATATTACAGACAACGCAAATTCAAACCAACTAATCAATCATGTGTTCAGAAGTTCACCTCAATATCATATGATCCTGGACTTACCTTTTGTCTCAGAGTATAAAAAAAATTATCTTCTCTTACTCCTCACAGAAGAACAGGCTGTTTCTACAGAAGAATTGACTTTCCATTTTCCACATCAGGACCTTATTCTCTTTATTGCCTAGTTTACCATACAAAGTCACAAACATATTCATTTCTCTTTTGCTAGCAATTAGTTCTTCAATACATGGGCAGATGTTACTCTTTAACTGTAGCCTAAATATAAGAGCTCCTATTTGCCATAAGATGTAATAGATCATGTTCCACATACAATGTTCAAATGACTTCAAGCCTTAATCATAATAAAGACTCAAGAGTTAACATTCCTTTCATCTACAGATTATTACTGAACATTTCTAATAATCTAGTTAACTTGTATGAAAAGCACAGAAAAAGACATGAAACAGATTTCGCTTCTCATTTTCTTCAATACCAAGGGAGAGACAAAAGACAAATCCAACAACAACCAAATTTCTCTTTCCCTTCTTGCTTTATCACAGTGAATAATTTTCTTTAAAAGGAAGTAGGTTGCAAGCAGCTAGGAAAGCTATTAAATGTTACTTTAGTTTTCTATGTCACCTGTGAAATACCACAGAAGAGATTTTAATCTTTGTTTCGGTGTTTTTTTTTTTTCTTCCTAAATTCATTCATTTAAATGAAACAGCAGTTCTTTTGATCCAAAAAAAAGAAAGCTACAGATTAGAGTTTGTGTCTTTAAGATGCATTATATGATTTTAAATAATCAACTGTATATTTGAAAGATATGGCTTGATTGACAGTATGGTGATATACTTCGATGATTACATGATACTAAACAATAATTACCATTGTCAATGATACCTTCACATCTTGCCCCAAGGACAGGTAGGTGAGAAAACAGGGAAATGTGAACCAGGTGCAAGGGAGAGGAAGGGTGATGGGTGAAAAGTGACTCCTGGCCAGGTGGGAGTTTCTCTGCTCTGGCGATTTGGACGAGTGCTAAGAGAGGTTGAGCTGCTAGGATGGTGTGTGGATGGAGGGATGAAATGTTCGTGTCCATGGGGATAGGAAATGACAGGAAAGATAGAGAGATTCATCTGAGTGAATACATCAAATATATCACAGAGGGAGGGTGATTTTTTTTTCTCTTAAATAATTTTTGTCTACCTATGTCATCAGTCTTCCCTCTCATATTTTTCTGTTGAATAAATAAAAAGTTTGAGTCTCTTTCCTATGACTTTTAACAATCTATCACCCTTCTTCTGTACATCTCAGACCTTTATTTCCTAAATTACCTTTTTGTGATACTTCTAAGCTTTTATTATAAGCTAAAATTACAGAAATGTTTGTTTTTCCTTGAGTATTCAGTTTTGATTAAATTAGGTGACATAGTCTAGCAGTTTGGATCTTGACTCTTGCTTTAAGAAACTTGGCATTCATGTGTTTAGGCATGTGGATCCATAAGAAATGTAGTTGTGCCAAAGAGTTGTGAAGAAACCAAGGGCATGACTCACCAATGCGATAATTTCCTTTACATTGTAACAGCACAGGTTATTGCAACTTATGGCCAAAGTGACCCAGAAGGAAAGTTTTCAACAGGTTTAACTTGAACATTTATGGGATTTTTCATTCCTCCAAATGTGACATTTATTCCCAAACCAAACTGAAAGTAAGTGTTGAAAGAGTGAAAGGTTCTCTTCATCGAAGTTTCAATTTTAGTTCTGATAATCTATGTTTGATTGGAGCCGCTGGACATTTATGTCCTATTTATCACTGCTGGTATTCAAGGTCCCATTTCCAAACAGTCATAAAAATATTCAGCATCTACTCTTTAGATCATGTGTCATGCTCTAACTTAAATAGTTAGTTCTTAGGAATAGCACACATATATAAAAGTGGCATGGATATTTAAAAAATCAAAATGTTTGTCATTCAGGCATCTTGATGTGATGTTGAAGTATCTGCCTAAATCCTCTGCCCTACTCATCTCCTGCCTCACCAGCTTTGTTGCTGCCAGCTCATGTTACAACCACCTGAACTTCTCTATAATGATTAGGATTGCTTCTTCCGACCAATCCAACCTGTTTAAATTAAGAGAACTGTTTAAGAATAAGTGCTTGCTGGGACTGAAGTTGCAATGAGGCGAGCCCTTGCTGCTGCAACCTAAAGCTGGCTCTGCATCAGCCCCTCTCATTTCCCCGCCAGCCTGCTGCTCAACAAATAGCATTTATCCATAGCTTTGCTCCACTGATTGGAAAGGCTGCTAGTTAATGGCTTTTCATTACAAACTTCCTTTCAGTGCACAGCCCAGCAATTAGGCCCCAGCCATGCTTCACGACCTCTGGCCGTCTCCCCCCGAGCTTTGATCAGAACTTTGTTCACTGACACACATCTAATAACCTGCCGTGGCACCAACTGAGCTATCAAGTCCTAATTTATGCCTCATCCCGCATCCTAAGCCAAATAGGAGGTGTAATTAGCTATTACACCAGCCAGGAGTTTGACCTGACCTCCCATTTGGAACTCGCATGCGGGGCAAAGAAAAGCAAGAGGAAAAGCTACTGAAAATGCGTTTTGTGGATCTCTATAAAAATGTAAGCCACTAGTAGTGACCTCTTCTCAACGGAGCCTGCACTGGTGTTCAGATTTCAACAGATCACATAACACTATCAAAGTAGTTATAGTAGAAATCAGCCCCTGTGTCCCCCTTATCTCAAGGTATTGTTCTAAATTTGGTAGTAGAGAGTTCCTCTAAGATCACGCCGTTGTCTCAGGCTGTGCACAAGAGTAGAGTTAGACATGTGTAAAATGCTAAGAAACACAATGGTTGCTATCTATACACGAGAGATGTGATAGATCTGGGTTTCAGAGATACTTTTATGGATTGTTTCTGATTTTTTGAAGTGACATAAAAATGAGTGGCAGAAGCCATGAGAACTGCAACAAAAGAAGTTTTATTTCATATCTCACTATTTTTTTCCAGACTGAAATGAAAAGTCCAGGAAGAAAAACATGAAATGCTGCCTCCAGTGCTAGACCCTTCAAGCAATCTCCTTCCAGTGACTGTGAACCTGCTGTGGGATTTATGATATGGGAACATGAACATAGGTTACTGCTGGCTGTGTTTTTCATTTGTTTAAATACAGAGATGAAATAGAAACAAGGAGCATCATCAGGCACTAGCTGGCAAGGCAGTTATGCTCAGTTAACTAGCAAATTCTCGAGGTTTAGTGCTGTGTTATTTCAGCAAATTTGCAGATAACAACTGATCAAATACATATATATGTGTGTGTGTGTGTGTGTGTGTGTGTGTGTGTGGGCAGAGCAAGCTGTTAAGCAGTTGACCACTACTTTGCCAGATGATAAAGGAGTGAAAACAGTTTTTTACAGAATTCTTGTCACAGCTGTAATCTTTCTATCTCCTCAGCCGACTTGGAGAAACCACAGGGGTTTTCTGCCCTAGGATATTCTAAAGTAATCTAAGTTACCATATCTCTGATACACAGAGGTTTCTAATGTGGCATGCCTTCTTTTAAAGCATCAATTCATACTTTGTTAGGATTTTTAGAAGCATATTTTAAAGTTAAGTTTTCAATATTCTTATATTCTAAGGAGTTCAGAAAAAAAACTCTAGCAAAAGGAATGCAAAAGAAACCATGGCATGAATATGAAAAGTATTTTACCTTTTATGGCAGGTGTTTTTCTATGGTGCTATATTTCAAAGTTCTGTTCTTGCTTCAAATAACGCTGATGTTCAGATGTGAACTTTTAGATAACAGGAAAACATCAGATTTTAGAATGCAAGCTTTGGCCTATTTGTGGAGAGCGATCAAGGACATCAAGGACGTGGCCTCATAGTCACCAGTGACCAAGTCACCTTGTGGCTTAATATAAAGATGCTTTTCCAGTTAAAACTGGTCCCATGCACTTGACTTTTGTACTCTTCAAACAGCAAGCTTTGAACATCTACCAGCTGCAAATGCCAGAGGTGTCTCTCAGCATTGCTGAGGACATGCAACACCCAGAGATGCTATTCCTGTTGGGTTTATACTAAGGAATATGTTGATGGTTTTTGTTGCCAAAACTTTGTCTGCCTGAAATCCGAATTATGTCCACAGGGAGTTGAGATTCAGATGAACATCCCCCTTCTTACATTAATTAATACATCATTAGTGGAGGAAGTCAAAGATTCCAGATAAAAAAAAATCTTGTGGCTTGCTAAGGAGGAATTAATTCATGCAATGCTCCCATCAGGATCAGGCAGTTTATCTTTAAGGAATGCTACTGGCAGAGCAGACAGATGTGCTGCTCCTCAACAGCAGGAGCATTTCTTTTTCAAGGGATATTCAACAGTCCAAATGAGGGCCAGATTCCTTAGAGGTTAAGAGAATATTGCTAGGGTAGGACTATAAACCTTATAGACCAGTATTATTTGTTAAGTACTAATTTATTTGGGAAAGAAAGAAATGGTACCTGCATCATCCTATATCTTAGCTTTGGAGAGCAGAAGACTAATGAGAGGCAGAGGCAGAGAAGCCCTTGGCCTGTTATGCAGCGACAAATGGAAGAGATCATTGAATAAAAAACATCTCTTTAAAACACAGTAGGCCTGAAATGATTATTTGACATTGCACCCAAAAGAAAGCAGGTGATGATTAAGTCAGTGCTGATAAAATGTACTACTAATTTAAAGAGCACAGGAGTAATGAATAACAAAAAGGGCAAATCAAGCTCTTGATCCAAATGTTGTGAACCACTTAGCCTGGACTTGAGCAAGCAGGATGTGCTACACTTCAACCAGAAATCTCATGATGGACAACAAAAGGGATAGTTATTCTACCAGACAAGGGTATAACACGGTCCAAGAAGTAGAAGTAGAAGCTAAATAAGAGCAGTTTGGGACAAATTAGGGTAATTCACTACTGGAACAATCAAATCTGTTATAAAGATCTGTTATAAAGTCAGAGCCTAATGTAAGCAATCTAGTTTGCTCAAAGAAGGATATAGTATCATTCAGAAGGTCAAAAAAATATGACACTATGTGCCTTTTGACTTTAAAGAACTGTGCGTTGGTATCCTTACAATGATGTCAGGGGTTCAATTCTCATATTTCTAGATTGGAATGAGTTGATATTGCCTTTTATTTCTGTGCAAGCAACTATTAGGCTCTTAGACTGACAAAATATGGTAACACTGTAAAGGGACCTTTCACAGAAGAAAAAAGCTTTCTTAATACAGACCATTGCAATACCACATGCATCAACACTGTCCCAAAGACTGCAAAGCCTGCTAAGGTGCAACATTGCATAAAATAATACTGAACTGTGGGCAGTTTCCTAATAATGATGAATTAAAAATTTCTCCTGCCAGGTCCTAGAAGAAGAAAATCATTCACTTAAGAGGAATAGATAAGTTTAATAAAAATAAATACATAAACAAATAAATAAATCTAAGAAAAAAAATAACTGACAAATTGATTCAATAATTCTTTTAAACATCATATGATTAATTCATAGAATGTATTGCAATGGGATGCAACTGAAACAAATGTCTTAGATGCACGTTAAAGATGGTATGCCCCTTTGAATACAGATCTGAATGTGAAGCTTTTTTGCTTGTTTAAAAGTGACAATATCCATTAATTTCCAAATTTGGAATCATAAACTGTTGATTAACTGACTTCCAGAGAAATTTTCATTTATTAGAGTGTTTGATTAGGCAAACTTAGTTCACTAAGACATCCTTTTTTGAAGATTTATTTATCATCTTCTGGATGAATGCAGAATACCTGGTTCCCCTTGTTCTGCTGTGAGATGAGAATTACTATTTTCTGTTCCTCTAGGACAGATATTAGTGTGATTTTCTTTGGTCTATATAGAGACCAATTCTTTGCCTGAAATGGCTTAATCTCCAAAGATGTTGCCCCCAGACAAAGGTACAAACCAAATACTTCTGAAGTCATTGTTTCTATTGAGGCAATTCTGTTTTATTATGCAGACTACAGGCTGACCTAAGACACACGCAAAAGATCTAGATTCAAGACAGGATTGACTTGCAGCTGCTAAAACTTCAAAAATGTCCAAACTCCATGTCCAATGTTACTAGTGGGAAGAAAAATAAAGAAAAAGATTTTAAGGCAGCAAAGGTTTGGAGAAATGAGAATCAAAATTTCATTTCACATTATGTTCTGACAATAAAATCGGTTCGCGTGTTTGCCTCTGCTCTGAGTCCTAATTTCTTCCCAGCTGTCGAAGGACAAGTTGCTTATGTAGCGGTGATTACAGCTCTTGAAACAATCTTCGTTAAACAGAAATCACCATAAAATATTAATTATAGGCTAGTTCCTGCCACATTATAACCAAAGCTCTGGGTAAGTATATATTGTGACTTGTGTGCCTTATATTTAAAAGATATTTAATTTCAATTTTGCCATTGACTGTGTTGTAGGGAAGGCCTTCACTTACAATTTCCTAATAACATCCTAAACTTTCTAATGTCATAAGCAGACCTCTTCCATTTTTCTGTTACTTGTCTTCAGGTATTTTCTATCAAAATTATTCATATCCTGCACACATTTTTAGCACTGTACCCACTATTTAAAAAAAAAAAAAAAAAAAAAAAAAAAACACAGAGAAAATGCATCCTCTAAAAAGAATCTGGTTTTTTTTTGGTTTTTTTTTTCAGGAAATGTAGGAGACTGAATCAATTCTTTTCCCCAACGCATTTAAGATTTCCTGGCCTTTAAGATGATATAATTCCAAATTAAATGTTTATATATTAGTCTGTTATTTCACATTGTTCAGTTTAGTATCACTTCTCTTTTGTCATATTTCAAGAAAATTGAAGTTAAAATAGCAGAATTTTCTGGAAAATATCTATTCTGATTTCTAGAAGAGGGACAGATTTTCCAAGATGAAACAACCAAGAAGGCACTTTCTTAGAGGAAAGTATATCTGTTTTAAGAAAAAGATTATTTTAGTATTTCCTAATAATCAAATATTCCATGAAGTTTTAATCAGATATTCTAACAGAAGTTTAGTCTGTTCTTGGTCTGAAACACCACTGGAATGGCCAGACTTTGCATTTGGGGCACGAATTTTTTTTAGGAAATTTGGCTTCTGCTTAGGGTCATCTTCACATGGGACCCACTTGCTTTCACTTCTGTCTGGGTGACTTTTTTTCCAGGAAAGTTTTTTCTCTTTGATTCATCTTGAGCTGCTTGAAATTTTGTTACAGCCTTGGTGATGTGTCAGTCCAGTTTGGCCAATCCAAGTGTCCTCCATTTTTCCAGATTAAACAAAAGCTTTAAGGTTTTATTCACTGAAATGCTATATAAGATCAAGATACGTCCACAGTTCATTACTCACATTTGGAATTGCTTCACTTACTGTGAAGTAAATTAACTCTTCATGAAAGAGAAGTGAGTTACCTTGTGGAGGAAATGCATGTTGGTGTGTAGATTTTGCGGAAGAGTCGGACACTGTGGATTGATGCCCACTCTTACTTGTCTGCAAGTCCATGTTACAAGTCTGCACCAATAGAGCACTGGCTGTTCTCGAGTAAAAGTCTCCAACACATAACCCTGAGTACATAACCCAAATAATATATTCCTGAATACAAAACCACCAACAATAACCTCTGACGGCATTTTTTTTTTCCTAAATAGTCACTGTGAGGGAAAAAAAATGTTGATTTAGAGGATGCAAACATTAATTTTGGACACATCCTTTCTTCAAATACTGACTCAAGTCTTTTTTCAGTTCCCACATTTCAGCTTGCCCCGAGACCGAGAAGCAATCTTGCTGCTGATGTTGAAAGCCTGCTGCAGCCAGAAGGCCCTGGACGCATGTGATGATGTGAATATCCGCAGGGAGGGGAGATCCCCTCGCTGTGGTCCTGCTGACTCCTGAAAACGCTTGCTGTGAATTCCACAGCTGCACCGCTTGCAGCTTGGGAAATCCAAGCATCGTCCTGGATATTAGCCCAGACGATGATGGGCAAGAAAGAAGCTACAGAGCAGTGGAAGAGGGATTAGCAAGTGCACAGAGGTCACGCCACTAAAAAAAATAATTATAAACTTCACAGTTCAGTGAACAGAATTAAGAGTTGAACAGAGCTTTATCCCTCAGTCTATGGTTCTGCTGGGGTCAGGATGCCCATAACACTGGATAGCTGGACAGCATGACCCAATGATCATAAACTTATTTTGTAAATACCTATATGACAGAGGCTGGTCCAAGAAACGTCTCTGAATCTAAAGGAGCTGCTAGTCTAAAGCGAGGTTGTGAGCATGGACAGATGCAGTCCAGCTCTAGGGCCAACGCACTCCCTTTCTCTCCTAACCACTCCCTATAAATCTGTGCTTGATTAATCCAGGGTGTAGACAGGCCAGCTTCATTCTCTTGGCTGAAGATGTTAAGGAGTTACTGCTTGTTACTGCTTTTAGCTAGGGGCTGATGTGCTGGCTGCTGAGTCATGGAATATGTAAGAGTTTCTAGTGCACTTCAGTGCAAATTAGTAACGGTTTAAGCAAAGCCAAATGAGAGCTTGAATTCCAGCTGTTTCTGCTGTGTTGATGCTCTGCATGTCACACAGAAGGGGCCTGAGGTGCAGAGGGCTCAGACATGTTATCCTGCCACTGCCATTTAGTTAGGAGCAAGTAAAACAATGTGGTTTTGTACTTGGCATTTGCAAAGATTGACAGCCTGGATATGGGCAGGAATGGTGAGCTCTGACTCATCATCCAAGTCTTTCTTTTTCTTTTTGCATTCAACAAGATTAATGCACCCAAGCTAGTCACCCTCAACACCCTTCATAGTCAATACAGGAGTAGATTGTGCAAAAGCATGGCCTACCTTGGACCTCTGTTTATGCGTGGGGTGAGATACAGTACTGATAGCTCAATATTTGCCTTCTGATTATGAAGGGAATCCAGACCTCACATCATACCTACAGCCCAGGCAGAGCTCTGCTCACCTAGAGAGTTTTCTACCCTCTTCCCAGTTCATCCCTCAACAACTTGGCCTACCCCGAGAACAAAACCTTGGACCCGCAGTGGGGAAAATGCAGGAGCCTTCTGAAGCTTTTTGCTTCTCCAGCCAATTTATTGCTGCCCAGATCCCTTTGCTGACTGAGCTGGATTAAGTCTTCATGACATAAGTCAGGAATGTAGATTTATTTAAAACAGTGGCACAAATCCCAAGGAAGACAAATAGCCTTTTCTGAGATAATTTGCTAACAGACTGTTTCCCCCTCACATGTATCTGTCCTGTTATCGCATGACTAATATGGATATAACCCCGCACACTTTTATCTGACATGCATATGTATGACAACCTGATTTGTGTCTTACTTGCATGGGTGAAAAAGCCAATGGACTTGTGCCCGAGCAAAACCAGCTAAACTGAGATCAAAATCTGGAGAGCATTTTTAATTCACCACTCATGACTATTTGCAATAAGTGGCTATAGTTCACATGAGCATTTTTAGAAAGGCTGTTTTTCACTCAGTCATTTCTCCTACTTCCATCTTACATGGAAAAGAATTCAGAGAAGAAAAGTACTTGCCATTCACTATCAGTATTATCATCCTTTCTGTTATTCATTCTTATTCTTTTCATCAAAAGAATGATAGGCATCTGATCAGGAAAAAAAATTACCATTTGATTAATCCCAAACTGTGAGTAATGATTGTAGACATATCCTGATCTTATATAGCATTTCAGTGAATAAAACCTGAATAATTCCTCCCACTGCGGACAGTGAAACTGAGGCAGGAGGCAAGCCAGGATCTGTGCAATACAAACACAAGCCTGTTCGAGATCCCAATGTGACAAACCATCTACTAAGCTTAAATAACAGGCAAAGAGGTCTTTGGAGCTTCGAAAGAAATACAAAAATTGTAAGAAAGATCTGAATTCTGGTTGCATCTCTGCTTCAGGGACAGTAATATTGCCTTTAGTCCCCACTGTGTAGACTGCAAGGGCACCGGGAAAGGCAATGACTCTCACAGGACACTTGGATTGCATTTAACATATCGGGACCTTCTCCTGGATCTGCTCCTGGCAGCGTCAGGGAGGCAGGAAGTTTCCAGGCACATTTGGGGTTAAAAATAAGTTCTGATTCCTCCTCCAGGATATGTGACTTTCACAGAATCAGCCCTCTCGGAAACATGGTGCTTTTGCTTACTAGCCCAGACCTGAAAACTTCTCATCCTCGGCTCTCTGACGGTTATCTCTATATTCTCTCTCTGAGATGAGCCAAAAAAAAAAAAAAAAAAGGACATTAATAATCATTATTCATGATGAAACAACTGGCTCCAGTACATCATTGACACAAATAGTGTCACAAATAGTTTTTCCAAAACTATGTACATATATTGGGGTTTGATTCTCACTGCTGGATATTTGGGTTGTCTGGAACTGTTCTTCCCATCACTGCTATGCCAAGGGCAGGTAAGCTGGTGTTGTAATAACACCTTCAGCATCCTTCAGGTGATGCTGACTTTCATTTTACATCAGAGCAAAGCTGGAGAGCTGCAGTTCCTCTGTACCTACCTTGTTGAAATCAGTAGCAGAATTCTGTGCAGGTATTAACACTATATTTTAGCTTTCTAGAGTACAAATGAAACTGCACAAGCAACTCTCCCTTTATCAGATTAATAAATAGAAAAGCTAGTACCATCCACGCCCTACCAAAGCAAGCCAGAGATGTGTGATTAGAAAGCAAATCTTCAATCAAAGTGATGCAACAGCTACTTAAAATAACTTTTAAAAAATATTTTAAAAAAGATAAATCCTTTGTGCTTTTTTAATGATACTTTCAGGCAATAAGTCCAGTTTAAATAAACACTTTTGAAACTACCCTCCTGCAGAGACCCATGAGTCTTTGCTTTCCATTGGCAGAACTGAAGTTAGTTAGAAAATCCTCCACTCTGCCAGTTTTTTCCCATATCACAAAGTGCTTTCATCAGAAAAAATAACAACAACAACAACACTTTTAAAGCAATTATATCAAGTGCAATTACTTCAGGCATAAGAAAATAAAAAGAATAAAAATTCAGCTTAGTATCAAAAAATTCAGTATTAAAATGTGATAATTTTGTTTCAAAATAATTTTAAAGTGCATTTATTTGATATTATAATTATTTTTTTAAAAAAAGAAGGCAAATCAAAACTGACATTAAATGCTTTGATTGGCCTGAAAACTTCCTTTATCACTATTTCGTTCAAGTTTATGGAAAACTCTGAAAGAAAAGAAAAATGTTTTGTTGTGATTCAGAACAAAGGCGAGTTTCCCGAGGCTGGAATTCCCCCAAGAAGGGGAACTATGAGTATTGGCCAGCTCTAATCTCAGCCTGCTCACTCACTGACTCTGCAACCAATTTCAAAACTGTGTGACAGTCCACTATAGATTCATTTTTGTCGTTTTACACAGATTCCTCTTGCACTGGGATGTCTCATGCAGAGTGAAAGAGTTTTGGGTGAAAGACCCAAACGCATTTGAAAGCACTTGAATTAAAGTCCTTCCTATTTTCATCACTTACTCCAAACTACATGTCTCCACATTCTGCAAAAGCCAAATACTCATACTCTCTACCTGTAGTTTGGATAGGAGAGGTAGCAATATTAAAAATAAAAGGATTAGATTTTTTTCTTCCTATGAAATAAGAGAAATGTTCCAACATAAAAAAATAATAACAATAATTTTATATCTGCTTGTGTTCCAGTTGAAAGACAAAGCAAAACAAAATTGGTGTTTTTGATATCCAGCATATTTTAAGATTTAGTGCTGCTCAGGTAAATTTCCCCTGAAATAGCTTGATGCACACTCATCAAATCAAAAACAATCTTTCCAGCAGTTACTAGTCTCTTTTCACCTATCCTTCAATAGAAATAGGCCAAGAATAAGTCAAAAAAATCACTGACATTATGATTTGAAGAAATCCTGCTGAATCTTTATTACTGCCTAATCTGGCAGCAGTGACTGCTTTGCCTGTGTATGAAGAAATCTGTTAACAAGGCTGAAGTTTTTGGTATAACATAAATCAGACAATGAGTCCTTCCAAACAGCCTTCACACTTTCCAGCTCCTCTGCACTACTAGCTACATGGGAGTTTTCACCAGTCATGATAAATCACTCCAGGAGGACACTAAGAGGCCTGGGATGGAGTAAATAGGGAAGGAAAATGCCAACTAATAGCTGAATTACTGTGAAATAAGTATTTTTAGTGGCCTAGCTTTGATGTAGTGAATAGACTCAGGTGCAGAGAGGTGGATTTAATTGTAATGCATGGCTTAATGTAGACATGGGTAACGTCTGTTAGTTCAGCTCTGGTTCATTTTCCTGTTAACTTGGGTTTTGGCTCAACCATATATATACATAGATTAAAGAGATCCACATGTCAGACAAAAACAGAAAAAGCTCAGGCAGAAAAAGATTTTCATTTCCAAGAAATTTCAGAGTACCTGGGACAAAAGTGTACAATCTTATGCAGGCGAATTGTTGTTAATTAAAATGTTTCTGGTCATCAGCTCCCTAGCTGGTCTCTTCATTGCACCTCATAGGCAAGCTATAAGACTCCAACACAGAGATCAAGTGATGGGGAGTAAGTTTACTTGACCTATTTTTACACCCTGTCTAATCATCCGGAGGTCACCTGATAGCCAACAGCTATGATTCCTCTGGGAATCTACATGTTTTTTTTTTTTACAATAAGATGAACTATGTGCTAAAAGTGATTATTTTCCTCCACTGACCATCCTGGAGACTTATCTCAGACAGAGCTATTGATGGATACGTAGAACATGAATGTATTCTAAGTCCTTCTCAGCTGTCTTCCATTTAACTACAACAGCTGAAGCCCCACCGAAACCAGTTGTCCACCATGCCCCTTACCTGGTGGCTACCCTCCTAACTGCAGAAACAGAAGAACAAAATGAGGATTAAATATCTGGGTGCCACAGCATGGTGGTCTTATCTGGTAGATTAAATCATCTTACTGCAAGACTATGAAAGAGAAGTATAAGCACTCAACCTATTGTCTGTGGGAAAAACAGTATCTGGAAAACTGGTGAGGCAGAGGACAGTAAGACAGAAAAGCAATGTTACCAGTTTCACATAAATCCAAAAATTCTGGAGTCAGATTCTCTTTTGGGAAGTAAAAATGTTCTTCTTGATGTAGTCTAAAGTAGCTTTGGGCTTATAGTAAACTGTACGGGGAAGCCACTATCACTCCCAGCTGAACTGAGGGAGAATCAGCTTAGACCAGATCAAGGACCATGTTCTAGGCCTACCATGGTGCAGCTATTAAAACTCAGGAAAATCCACACTAGAAAGAGCTTAGTACATTTTTTAATTTTGTACTGAAAGTCATTATTGAAGAGCAAGATATGAACTCTAGTTTGGGGAAGAATGAATGGAGAGGAAAAGCCTGCAGGTGTATTTGGTTATGATATTTTGCAAAATACACACGCTTCAAAGTTGCTTGTAGTGTTAACTCTGGTTTGATGGATGCTCAGCAAAGGAGTACCCAGGATATGACCATATGCAACTTTACCTCTGACAGCTTTCCTTTGTGTGGGAAATTCCCTTGGTTTTATGTTTTAAAGGAAAACAAAGGTTAAGTTAGTCTCTGGGAAGATTGTTCTCTTTTGATAGAATTTATGAAGCCCTCTGAAGCAAGCATCTTTCCCTGTAGGCCTTTCCACAACTCACTATGGAATGAGTGGGAGTGAATTATAGCTGTGCAGTATGGGAAGTGGTTGAAGGAACTTCAGGAGATGAGGCAGAAACTTTTATCCAAGCTGAGACCTTAAACAAATATAGCAATCTGGGAGATTTGATTAAGGGGTCAGCTGTATTTCACTCTGTCCCTATCACAGTTGTGTTCCTCTGTCACCCCTGCTCTCTCATTTGTAAGCATCTACTAGACTTTCAGACTATCTATCCCTATGAAATGGTGACCACTCTGAAGGCACACCAGGAGTATACCTGAATTACATCAGATCCTCATGTTGTCTCATTGGAGCCTGTTGTACCAGAAAAGCATTAAATGGTTATTAAAGATGTCAAAATTTGTTTAAACTTATGTTTTTTGTATATGTACATATATATGGATATACATATATATCCACACATGTGTTCGCCTATGCCCACAATATGCTTACATAATACATATGCATGCTTATGCATACGCCATGTTTATGCATATGGTATGTTATGCACATACACAGTTATGTGCTATACGAATATCTACAGCATTATATGTCTCCGAGTACTACTGCATGTCAGTCTGGTTATGTATGTATGAATATATACAGATAAGGTTGAATGTATGCACACAGATATTTATGTTTATATATGCATATAGCAAATATGTATTTGCATCCCATACGGTGGCCACAGGTTCATGTAGTAATGTCTATTTGTACAGTTGTGTCAGCTCATGATCACATGTGAGTACTTGAAAACCTAGTAGTACCTGCTAGAGGGTGTGTGGAACACAAACACACATAAACACATGTGGACAAATTTGCATGCAACAATGTGTAATGATACCTAAATATTTACCCAAACACATGCACGTCTCTGCATGTGTATTTGAAGCAAAATACTAATGCTATTTACATATTTGCTCATATCAGTTTTGTTTGCCAGAAAGCCTTCCTTGAAAGGTGAGATTATTAATTTTTTCAGTGACAAAGCTGCAACAGAAGTTGTGAGATTTAAGCAAACATTAAAAAAGTGTCATATAATAGTCCATCAAATAGCTCTCATTCACACAGATAAATGTTTTATCTCTCTCTCCCAGATTCTAATCAAGAGAACGGTTTGCATGTTTCTTGTGTCACTGCAGCAACCAATTCAGCTGGGATTCCCTCTATGCCCTGGGAAATAAACTCTTTTTGACCCAAATGAGCATTTCAGTGTCTTGCTTTATCTTTTCAAATTAACATTTTGGCTATTATTTGTTAGGCAAGACAGCAAGAGTGCATTTTCTCACCAAAGAGATAGATTACAAGGCAGACTATATCTGTTTATTTTAAGAATTTTGTACACAGAAGAAAAACAAAACACTTTCTGGGAAATGTCATTGTAAGGTGAAGTTTTCATTGTGATTAAAAGACCATTTGAGATATCATAGAATCTGAAGATTAAATAAAATAAATCCCAACAGATCTATTACTTAACATTTCTACTTATAGTTTCCACAGTATTTTTGGTATCTAAACAAAAAAACAATAGTCTAAAAGAAATTTTAAAATTTCAAATTCTTTCATTTTTACAATACTTGCTTCGATGCACATTCAAATGGTGTATTTCTCATCTGTCTGTGCAGAATTAGTCATCATTCCTGGTTTTGCAGTCATAATAAATTGCTGACACTGAGGATCAAAATAAAATGACAAATATATCATAGCTGAAACTTAAAGAGTAAGTCTAAAAATATACAAATTAAATATTCTTGTGTTATTTTTATCATTAGTCTTGTGATACATGATGATTGGCTCAATATTCCTGGATTCTCAAATTGTTTACATCAGCTTTCATTCAGCTGATATTAATTTCTACCTTTCATGTTGTTGGCAAGGAGTTTGAAAAAAAAAAAAAAAAGGATGACCTTGGGCTAAATATATATAAGTTGGCTTATGAAAGCGCGTATAAGTAAACTGAATAAGGATAGAAATTGAGGCCAGGGCTTTCTCACGGGTGATTTTCACCAAGGCAACACCTCTTTGTTTCACTCATTGCACACTTGCGTGCACAGCCCTCAGTTTCAGAGTCTGAGACACCAATAAATAGCATTCCACAATTCATATTTTTAGTATTTCTTTCTTTCTCTTGAGATTTGAACCCCTGGGCATACATTATTGAGCAAAACTGACAAAAAGTTCTGGAGAAAAACAAGAGG
The DNA here is from genome assembly GCF_059628265.1 of Tinamus guttatus. Taxonomy (NCBI): domain Eukaryota; kingdom Metazoa; phylum Chordata; class Aves; order Tinamiformes; family Tinamidae; genus Tinamus; species Tinamus guttatus. Next base: position 1,992,919 of record NW_028288779.1, read on the forward strand.
TTGGACATCACCTGGAGGCTTCTCCAGTATAGGTATTGAGAGCCACTCCTCACACCTCTGCTCCTAGCAATGGGAGAAACAGGACCTTTTTGGCCCACGATCCTTGTGACATATTTTCACGTTTACTTTTGTACTTTTGGGTGAGATGATGGTTAGTAACACATCTTCGCTCTCTCCTTGGGCTCAGGAAAATTCAGACAGCCCAAGCTGGTTTTATTGTGGAGAGGTGGCTTGTTACCTTTCTTTACCACAAGAGGGGATTTCCCTTCTCCCCTCTCCAACTGATTGAAGAGGTTTTTTAGGAATTTTCTTTTCCTTAAGCATTGTTCTTATTAAAAATAGTTCAGCACCTTAGGCCATAAAAGAAATTCTCTTTTGATGAGGCCTCCTGCCTGAGGCAATTAAATAAACAGCATCCATTTGATGTAGCAAATGTGAAAGCTGCATGTTTACTTCTTCACTTTGAAAAAAAAAAAAAAGTATTATTATTTTTTTTCCACTAGTTTCATGTTGTTGTAAAATAAACAGATGTTTATGGGGGGGAGAAATGTATACATTATGAATGTTTAAAATGCTCCCAGTTACCCTGATTAACAAGCATAACAAAGGGTGATAAGGAAACAGAAGACATCAGAAGTCACTGGCTTTGTTTTTGTTTTGTATTTTCTACTGTAAAATGTCTGGCATTTCCAAAAGCTGAAACCTGCTTTGAAAAGCAGACATCTGTTTTCAGGGCCTTTGAGACTGTAAGCGTGAAATGTAGGAAACATATAAGGAAAGACCCTAGCGAAGCGTTGTTCCCCCTGCAACAGAACATGAAAAGCTACAAGAAAATCAAATCAAAATAAATATGAGCAGCCATTTTATGGACGAAGGTTCCTCTTTTAAACAAATAGTTTCTGTCGAATATATATGAACCTTAGCTTTCAAATCTGAGCTAGCTCAGAGCTACGTACGAACAATTTCTGAATGGTCTCCCAGGTCAGCATCTGCTTACAAAGCTGCACAAAATAGATAAATTTAAGTCTACACCAAGGTAATCATGTTCTTACATCTTTGTCCTATCTAAGCATCATGTAGCAGAGGATTAAGTGGAGCGATTAAGACTTCTCACCTTATTCGCCCTCTCTCTCACTCTCTGGGGAAATAGAATTGAACAGCCAGGACCGAGTATCCCAGCACAAAATCCTGCTGTTTCCCACCTCGCCCAGCATAAGAAATCTCCTATTAGCAGTTAATATCGGAGCCCCACGTGGCTCTGGGGTGACTGATGTAACTCCACTGACCACCACAGAAATCTGTTACCTGTTAAAAGGCATACCTGCCATGTCCATGATACCCATTTATTTCCTTCACATAGCTTTCAGGAGCTGGAGTTGAGGTCAGTCAGACTGCTGATGGATCTTGTATAAAGCGTACTGATGTCCAAAGACTTCTGCTAACATTGGGTCAAGATCCAAGACATTTTCACTTTGCTGTAGCCTGTTTTTGCCATGCTTGTCACACACTTGCTCTTTGCCTAAGTAACTATTTTGCTATTCACAGATTCACATTGTGAGATTACTTTCCTTGAAACTGTGTTTTTTTCAAATCTGATTTTCTTGATTAGACCTAATTCCTGCATGGATTTGCCAACATGCAGCATTGCACACATGGACAACTCCTTTTTATACTACAGAATGAGCATACACATAAAGACAATCGTACATGTCTGCAGGACAGGGCCACAAGTCAGTTCTTCTTGAGACTAACAGTTCAGCACAGTTATTTCCTTAAATCTTTACTTTGCTTAATGTGTGATAAATATTTCACTTGTTTTTATGCTTTGCATAAAGGTCTGGGTCAGTGATAGGTCCAGTTATACTTTTACGATTTAATTTATCACTAGTCAGTTATTATTATTGAGTGTCTTTGCTGCTCTTGAAGGTCAGACTTGACTGAACAAGAGTGGAATCTGCCACATTGCAAGGAATGCACTATTACTAAGCAGTAGCATTCGCTATCCTGAAGAACAGCAGTTTTAAAATGTGAACTGGAGAAGCTGATTACCATCTGACTGCCACATCTGATGCAGTTGACAAGAAGACACTACACATTTTATGAGAACATTCCTCCTGATTTTGAAGAACACAACCCCAGATTGCTGTTGCGCCTCTCCTTACAGCCCTCAGTGACCCGCAGTATTTCTCCACTTCACTTGCCTAGATAACTCCAAGTAACAAGCTTAGATTAGGTTATGCCCACCTTAACCAGCTTTCTTGTACAAGGCATGGAAGGAGGCAAGTATTTTTGAAGGCCAGCAGGGAAATGCTTTACCCAACAAAGACCCTGAGCTTCAGGACTCACACTCAGCTATGAGTCAGTCTCTCTGGGCTTCTTCAAAGGTTCTTCTCACCAGCAAGTACCCATCTTAGACATTATTTGAAGAAGTTTGGTCAATTACTGGCTGGATGGCAGAGCCCAGAGCGTGGTGATAAATGGGGCCAAGTCTAGTTGGAGGCTGTGGCCAGTGGTGTCCCACAGGGGTCAGTACTGGACCCCGTGCTCTTCAACTAGTTCATCAATGGACAAGGGCCCAGAGTGCACTCTCTGCAAGATTGCAGATGATACAAAAGTGAGTGGAGTGGCTGACACTCCAGAGGGCTGTGCTGCCATTCAGAGGGACCTAGACAGGTTGGAGAGTTGGGCAAAGAGGAACATCATGAGGTTCAACAATGACAAATGCAGGGTCCTGCCCCTGGGGAGGGATAACCCCTGGCACCAGTACGGATTAGGGGTTGACCTGCTGATCCTCTCTGCGGAGAGGGATTTGGGAGTCCTGGTTGACAACAAGTTAACCATGAGTCAGAAATGTGCCCTCGTGGCCAAGGCGGCCAATGGGATCCTGGTCTGCATCAGGAGGAACGTTGCCAGTAGGTCGAGGGAGGGGATCCTCCCCCTCTACTCGGCTCTGTTGAGGCCGCACCTGGAATACTGTGTGCAGTTCTGGGCTCCCCAGTACAAGTGGAGCTTCTAGAGAGGGTCCAACGTAGACTTTCAAAGTAGACTTTTAAGGGACTGGAGCATCTATCTTATGAGGAAAGACTTAGTGAGCTGGGCCTGTTTAGCCTAGGGAAGATTGAGAGGAGATCTGATCAATATGTATAAGTACCTGAGGGAAGAATGTAGGGAAGATGGGGCCAAACTCTTCTTGGTAGCGGCCAGTGACAGGACAAGGGTCATTGGTACAAATTGAAACACAGGGAGGTCCATCTCCATGTGAGGAAGAACTACATTCCTGTGAGGATGACAGAGAACTGGAACAGGCTGCCCAGAGAGGTTGTAGAGTCTCCTTCTCTGGAGATCTTCAAAACCTGCCTGAATGCGACCCTGTGCTACATGCTCTAGGTGTCCCTGCTTGAGCAGGAGGATCAGACCAGATGATTTCTAGAGGTCTCTCCCAACCTTAACCATTCTGTAATTACACACCTGATGTGCAGACACAAGTTGGCAATCTTACTTACACTGGATCCTATTTATTCTGCCTTCAAAGCAGTGATCTGACATCAGAGCCACCCCTGTCAACTAAAACCCAGTGCCCTTTGCCATCAGACCACAGACTTTCCAGTTGTGGCATACTTTATTCCTGTTTATTTGTCTAATATAGAAAACAGACAGCAGATTGGATATAAGCTGGAGAAAAAAAATCATAAATAATTCCTCATATATTAGAGAAGTGTTAACCAGTGCAGCTACAGCAGTTTATATTTCCCTTGAAAACTACTATTTTTACTGGTTTGTAACATTTTTGGAATGTGACACATCTACAAATGAGCACTGAATCCTGCTTTCTCTTGCTGCCTGCACTCAACTGGACAACTGCAGAATATGAGTGTTCTTGCACTTTCCCATCTACTGGAGACAAGAAAAGAATATGCACACATAAAAGTTACATTTTAGAGCCAAAAAATCTGGAATAATTAAAGACAAAATAGAATTTGCTGGAGGCAGGGTCCTGAGGATGTGGGGACAGAAGATTCCTAAAGTTAGGCTTATTCCACTTCCTTGTGCAAACAGAAGGAACATAAATCTGGAAGCTGACTCCCTGGGGGGTTTGAAGGAAGCACGATATGAAATGACTGTGGGTCAACCAGGAGCATAAGATGATACCTCTGCTGAGCCATGTAGGTTTTCATAATATTAAAATACACAGATCTTGCTACTGCGTCACCCTTGCAGAAATTAGTGCGATCTGGGACAGATTCTCAATCTGCATAATTTTTCCATGTAGTCTGATGATTGTGAGCCCTAAAAACTTGATGCAATTTTGCCTTCATCAGTTGATTCCCAGGAATAAGCAGTAGATTTATATTGCATGATTTTTTCCCTCTCAAACTATTAGATCTTCCTTCAGACTTTAGACACTAAGTAATTGATAGAAAGCTTATATTATCTAACTTCGTAAAAATGTAAACTAAAATATATACTTGTATATTAACAAGATAAAAGCTGGGCTAACTTTTTCTTTGGTTAGAAAATATTTTCCTTTATCAACTGGAAATACACATATACATGTAAAATCACATACTTAAAGTTTGCTAAATATGTAATTTTCACATGCGTGAATAATTGTTTTCAAATGGAAATGTACCTCAAGTAAGTAGTTTAGGGTTAGAAAACTGGACTTCAAAGGAATCTGGATGCCTTCTTCACCTTTGAGATTCAAACACTGGAGCCAGGATTGAAAACCCAGGCATTTCAGGTGTCTGCATTTGAAAGACTTTGTTTATGTTAAGGCTTAGGTCACCTTAGCAGGTATGTTTTAATGAAAACATTACCTCCCTGTGACCTTTAGGATTTGAAGGTGAAAATGCAGTCACTGGAAAAAAGGAATCCTAATTGTCATGGATGAAATCTTCAGCCTTAAAGACATTGTTTCTCATCCTTGTGAAAGACTTAGTGCTACAATAAAATATGCTCACTTAACAGAACAGGGGATAAGGTGGCCTCTCATGAGTTGTCTTCCCTAGAAAGCACAATTTCAAAGCACTAACAAAATTAAATGCCTTAAAATTTTGTCAAGACATGCCCTTAAAATGGACATTCAGAATGTTTCACTATAGAAATGAATCTTTGCCTGCATTGCAGAGCATCTTTATCTCTTATATCTGTGTTTTAGAAGCCATTATCTAGTTATTGGTGATTTATTCTGTTCCCTCTTCCTCAGAGTCATACCCAGTCATTACAACAGAATAAAGTCACATAGCAATAACGCACTTTATGCAAGCACAGTAATTTATAAATTATGTCAGACATCTGGTACAGAGGTTCTTTATGTCAAATATCAAATCTGTTTATTCGTAACATATTTGCAACTTCAAAAAGAAAGGAAGAAAGGAAAGAGAACAGGGCTTTTCCTACATTTTTGCATTAATGAAACTGACAGCCCTTGTGCTTTTTCAGTAAGTCAATTGAAGCAAGCGACTTTTACAAACCGTATTAACTTCAGTTGTCGCTGGATGTCATCAACAAGATATTCATTGCAACTGTATCTTTTAAGCAGACTAACATCAAACTTGCTGAAATCCAAAACTTTTTTTTTCTTGAAGAGGACAGGGGGGTGGAAAGAATCTGTCAGTTTCCTAAATTCAGGTCAAGGCGAAGTAGGAGGGAAAAAAAAAATGTTTCAAAATCATCATTTTACACTTGTTTAAAAGCCTGAGTGATGAGCGAAATGCATCATATTTCCACTCAAGACTTGTGCTGTTTGCAGAGAAAGATGGGTCTGTGAACATTTCTCATGTTACCTATCTCAAACACAATCCAAAACAAAAGGGGACTCAGCAATACGTATCTCCTGGTGTCTGAGGAACGCTGTCGTGGGAGGTGAGCAAACAGAGAGTTTCTTCCCGAACCCAAGCTTGCTCTGTCCAAACTTTCTTCAATTTGGACACGAGCCAGCCTTAAGCTGTAAGGGACACTGACCCATTAGCATTGTTGAAAAGCAAACCTGGGACATGGGGAGATGCCTGCTTCGTCCAGCATTGAGCTCCCCTAGGCACGGCTCTGAGATGGCTCACCCCTGTGAAAACGTGGATAAGGTCACATCAGTCTTCAAGAGAAGGCAATACCAAGACAATACCAAGCACTATAGAAAGGCACTTCCTGGAGTGGTCACCCTGGAACAGAGATTGCCCTCTGCAATGGGCAACGTTTTCATTGCAGATGCAGCCAATGATAGAGTCAATGGCTGTGCGCCCACCACGCCAAACCTGCATCACTGCTGCAGGGTGCAATGCTGTCTCGCTCTGTGTCTGTGGCCCTGAGGAGATAAATGGCATTTTGGCACAAGTGTTGTTCAGGTAAAGCATTAAGGAGTTCACTTTGATCCCTACATATGAAAACTGTTTGAATTTGGTCATTATTTTGATGCATACTCTCTCTCTCACAGTGCCATCAAAAATCCTCTTTGCCTTCTTAATCCCACCACACACTGAGGCTTTGCTCTTGTGAGAACTCCTAAATCCCTGTCCTAGTCACTATGTATATAGTAAATAATAGAGCTCTACAAGAGTATTTTACAGGTACAAACTTGAGCTCATTGGTACCTCTTCAGTGACTGGAGGCCTGAGGTTTCTGTCATGAGATTTCCAGATCTGATTTAAAGTAGGAATGTGTTCCAGTCACCATTTCAAATAGGTCTCATTATAACATCACCAGAACAAAAATATGAGAGGAAATGTTGAACCATTAACTGCAGAAATATCTTGAAGGAAAGTTTGGGATAGGAAGAAGGAAGTAAGAAGAGACATTGTCCTAGGGGGGCACAGAGGGAGAAGAAAGCATAAGGCCAGGCTGGAACAGCTAAGGAATTCCCCAGTTCAGAAAACAGACTCATTTTCTAAGCAATTCCTGGTTGGGAATGAACGCTTGCTTCTGCCATTGTTCCTGTGGCATTAGAGTTCTTGCATGGTTTGGATCAGGATATGGAAGAACCAGAGGCTGTGCCTGAAAGAGATGAAAAGGTAAGAGAGGAGCCCAGAAAAGGCAAAGGCAAAACGCAGCATGTTCAGCTTGAAACTGGCTTCTGCAGGCATTGCTAACATCAAGGAGTTAGCAGAGTTAATCCTTGTCTCTTCTGGTGCACTTGACAATCTGGGCTTTTTTCTGTCCTGTCCTGCATGCACTACTCAAATGAGTTAGCTGCAATTATCTCAGAGATGTTCACACATGGAGCAGCCACACCTTGTCCTGCCCTAACTCACAGGAACGGAAAATATCTACAGTTTCTTCCTGAAATGAGAAAAATAGCCTTTCCCAGTTCATTAAGATCAGGGCACTGCTGGAAGCTCAAAGAGGCAGGAAGTTTTAACTTTGAGGGCTCTTTATGCAAGGGAAAAGAGTTCTTTATGTTTGGCTGGAGCACAACAAATGTCTTTGCTTTAATAGCATTCTCATAATACATAATATTACATACATTTGACTAGTAAAACCCACCACAAATTGCTTTTGTGTAGCGCTTGAGACAAACATTATAAGGAAGGAAGTCCAGTGTTTGACCAAGCATGCAATTAGCTGCCACCCCAAAGCAGGATTTGAGATCAGCGCATTATCTTTCCAGGATTAAAGAGGTGGCAATAAAAAATAGGAAGCCACAATTAACAAGAAACAAACAAAAAAAGGCTTAGGAGTCTTTGTTGTGAAGCTCCTCGCACATGACACAAATTAGCGTGCCGCCCAGACATAAAGGAAAAGGGAGGTGAAAATAGCAAAGCCTGACCTTGTCTTAAACTGGCTGGATCCTGCCACTGACTTCACAGGCAAAAAATTGATGACCACATGAAGACATAGAGTGGTAGTCGAGCTAGAACTGCCTCTTTCAAATAATTTCCACTATAGTGAATTCACAAGTGCATTTTGTTCCCTTCCCAAGTCAATGGTAACGCTCCTGGAGGCTGCAGTGGCATTTGAGTTTGGTTTTCCACTGAATATAATGGCCACTTTGCATTTAGCTTTGCTGTAAAGATCTAAAGCACTGGCATAGGTTTTCAGCCAATACAACTTGCCTTCATTACAGAATGGGTCTGTTGCAATTCCTCTTTCAATCAAGAACAATTTACACCGTGGGTAATTCTGCCTTGGAGGTATGATAAATTGCCCCATAGTGTCATGGGGCATATTTTTATCTGCATAAGATTACTCTACCCCCTTGTTTTAAAAACTACCTGCTCAAGTTGAGCTGGCAATCATATATTTTAAGCACTTCTTTCCACTCAATTAATGTAGTGGGATTTTCTCACTTGCATCAGCAAGAATAAATCTTAGTTCTTAATCAAATCACAGCAAAAATAACCATATTTACCCATGTTTCAAAAAAAAAGAAAAGAAAAGAAAAAAGAAAAAAGAAAGAAAGAACGTGTATCTACATCTTTAGCTTTGAAAATGTTCGTGAAATTTATTTGCTGCTGTTGTGGTTAGAGGTAGAAAGGACACAAGATTTTTAAATGATTATAAACATTAAAATCTTGTCTGCAGTCTGCCCCTTTTATTACGTCTGTAAAAAGCTGAGAAAATAATAATAATAATTAATAATAATAATCTTGTCCAGGATGCTTTAACACTTCCCCATAGTCCCATTTATAATGGTAATTTGTTTCTGAAGGGCCATGTTAAATAACTGTAAATATTACCAACAGAAACAGACAAAAGCAAAAACTGATTTGGCCTTGATTTGCAATCTGTAGAAAATCAGGTTCAGTTTAGCAAACCCTCCAATGGATAACACTCCCCAGCATGCCATCGAACCATCAGAAGTTATAACTAAAACTGCAGCTTATTGGGAAAATCCTGCCCTCGTTTCATTTCCGTGTGTTTGCATAGGTATAAATGAAGGAAGATTTGGATCTTTGCATGTTTTTTTTTTCCATATATGTAAGCACTTATCTTAAAGATAGAAATAGCCTGCATTTTTTTTATTTTATTCAGAGAAAATTTAGATGAACTTCTCTGAAATGCTTTTCATATGATGTATATGGCTGTGAATATAGTTAGAATGATTTCATAAGTCTGGAGAAGTACACCAAATCTGTGTAGATTGTGTAATGGATATGTAGTCCATGTACCAAAATGTCCCAGTCTTCTGCTGTATAAACCAGAGAGAGGCTGTGCTACACTTTCCCATCTAATTCATGTATACTGATTTTATTCATATGGAAAGTGGGATGTTGAAGAGAATGCTGCGTACTTGAGCCTTGCCTCCATATAGTATCATGTCACAGCTAAGGCATCCCTAGGTCTTCCATACTAGTCATAGTCTGAATGACTTGCAGAGATTTACTGCCAAATAGAAATATGGCTAAAATCAATTTAGTTAGTAAAGAAAGAATTCAGTGATCTTATCTATCTGGAGTTGCAAGACCGATAATGAGAAGTAGGTTTACTCTAAATTTTCCAGTTTAGAAATGAAAAGATTCCATTTATTTGGCTTTACTCTGAAGTCCAGCAAAGGTGTCTACCAGCTCCTGCTAGTAAGAGTTAAACCCTGTAGAAGATAAAATACATACATGTTTGTTTAAATGAAGCACATGACTAATTTTGCATGATGAATTGCCTTGCTGTGCCTACAGCCCTGAGAGCAATCCTAGGCTAGATGTACAGCACAGAGAGAAAACAACTCATCTTAAGGACTTCTCTGTTTGTTTCTCATGCAAAAGCAGCGTGTTTAAGTTGTATCCTAGACATTCAGTTTAGGGAAGTGCTAATCTTACACTCTCTGGAGTTCAGCTTCTCTGCACTGCAAAACCGAAAGAGCAAATACACACACAGTGACCTCAGGGGATATAGTAGATGCTTATGAAGCAATCCAGGTAGCTCAAATTGGAAACCAAACTTCCTGGAAAATATGTAAGCTACAGAAATCCTCAGCTGAGGAGGAAGGGAGAGACGTGTGTTTTGACAACAACCTAGAAGCCAGTTCCTAAACCTGGAGTTGCTCTCCTGCTTGGCTTGAAAGTTTCCCTGGGGAGCAAATTTAGGAGTTAGAATATATCGAAGAGCACCTTGGTTTCCACTGCAGTCAAGGGTTGAGGAGGAGACTGGAGTGAGACACTGGTGGGACTCACAGCAAAAGCAGCTGAAAAATCTTACGGAGCAGAAAATGCTGAGTTTGAGGCTTGAGCCCTCCCCTCAGAGCTTGCTGAGCTCATTTTTTCAGGAAGGAATGTCTGCTAATATGTGCATCACCCTGTGATAAAAAGTCTTTTAAAGGGAATAGGATATTCTAGTTGGATTGTGTGGGTCTTTGAAGCAGCTGATAGCAGTTACGTTAGAGTAAATACACCTCTCTCCCTTTTCGCTCCCTCCTTCACACATCTCTTCCTCATCTACACTCTGTAAATTAGTTGTTACTGTCGCATTACACACCTGAGTCTTCACAAATACCACATGCTCAGCACCTGGCATAAATGGATTCATACTTGGTTTGGCCTTCCAGGTGCTGCTGTGCAACCAGCACAAAAGTAGCCATCACGATTTACTCAACAGAAGAATAATATCTTCCTGAAAGGTAAGAATTAAAAAAACGCTTGGCCAGGAAAAAGGATGAGAGATGGAGGAGGGGAAAAAAAAATATATATAAATAAATGAGCTCATTAATTTATTCTAATAATAAATCCTTATCACCTATACATTTCAGTTTCTCCTCCAGCCTCCACTTTCTATATTTAAAAACATCTGCTTCACACACACTTTGCCAATTAACTAGTGATATTAACTGTTCAGCACTATCTATTAACACGTGACACTGCCAAACAGTGGGAGAGACAAGCTTGACCGGGACAGATAGTCATTCATGAGACACACATTTCCCTCTATAACTCAGAAGCAGGAAGATAGGAAAGTGGCACAGCAATTGACCTAGGTTGTACATCAAGGCTAAATAGACACAGAGTAAATTACAGACAAGTGAGACAAGCTACAAACTGTTCCTTTAGCAGCCCATAATGTCAGTAATTCTATTACGATGATTGCTAGTTATGCAATGGAGTTGCTATGTAAATTTTTCTTTTTTTTTTAAACCTCTGTCTTTCTGCATTGTAAAATTCATAACCGGAAAGAGCCATTGTGATCATTTTGTGGACTCACCTGCAAAGCACCAAAGCACAGATCTTTGCTGAAGAGATTTCTGCTTCAACTAGAGAGTAGCATCAAAGCACAATTGGTCGTTGTCTGTCATTCCATAGGAAAAGAAAGGATTAAATATCTACATAGTTTTAATCTTTTGCAGCATGATACTGTAAAGGTCTTTCAAACTGAGCCTGAGAGAACTGAATTAGCACTAGAACGGCACTGTAAATCCATGTTTAGACCTCTGAATTAATCCCTAGATCTCCATTCATTATAACGGGACACTTAGGTACCTAGATTATCTAAATGTAGACATCTACATTAAGCTGTCTTAAACTTTCAACCTTTTAATTGCCCAGACACAAATATCTATTTGCATCTGACATTTGGGATGTCCTGCCTGACTTTTGGTCACCTTTTGAGAAACATGTGATCTCCTCTAGATTTTTACCATTTCTACCAGTCTTCTCTAGGTGCTTCAAATGCCATATGGCATTTCAAGTGGAACTTTGCTCTAGGAGCTAATTGAGTCCCAGTGTTACAATGGTAAAAGACATATTTTCCAGCATATTTCCTAATTAAAGCTAAACTGGGATGTGGAGACATGAGATGTGACAATTGACAGAAAAATATAGAACAAGAAGGAGAATAGCAAATAGATTTCTTCCCAGGTCACTTATTCCCTGTCAGATAATGGTTAGATAGATTCACTGCCTCAGTTTACTCATGTATAAAATGAGAATGATTACATTGACTTAATCTGGAGGACAGTGGTGACAAACTGGGTGTGAGATTTGATTTTTTTATGAAGCTCTTGTGTAAGAGGGCTTGCTGTCTCTGCTCTGAGAGTACGGGAGAGGTGCTTTTTGGGTCAAGCATCAATTAGGACTCTGAAGATCAGTGTGGTGTTCCTGTTCTGCTGATGGTTCCTGGATGACCTTGGCAAGTCACTAAGGCCAGGATTCACCTTCCTTATTTTCTAACCACCCAACGTTTGCCATCTCGGCCACACTGTCACTGAATAAATGCCTAAGATGAGAGGGCAGAATGTCTTTTCTGAAAGTGCCTCTTTCTCTCAAGTTTCTCCAGAAGATGTCTTACCTTCACTAGATGAGATCCAGTGACTACTGAAGGAATTAAACTTAGAGGAAATAAAGTGATGACATGATCTTTCCCTTTTATTTGTCTTTTTATTTTCTTGTCTTGTAATATATCAGGAAGTAAAGACCAAAAAGTCATGTACAAAGATAGAACTGAAGGGCAGTCCCAACTTAACATGTTTACTACATAATTTAGAAGTTTCTCAAATGGAAGTGATGACTACAGTTGTCTAAATATATATCAGCCATCACAACGTGAGGTGCTACAGATCTCCCACCTGCTTCTAAAAGAGTAGAGGCCTCCCTTGGGGTCTGTGTCACCAACAAGAAGGGTTGCCAGAAGTACCTTCAGGCAGCTCACCTGGCTGTACCAAGGAGCACAAGGTGCATCTCATCTGTAGCTAACTCTGTGCCTCTCTATTCTTCATAGAATCATAGAATGCTTAAGGTTGGAAGGGACCTCTAGAGGTCATCTAGTCCAACCCCCCTGCACACGCAGGGTCACCTAGAGCACCTCACACAGGATGGGGTCACTCTTCAATTTAAGCAGAGTTGAAACATTTATAACATGGAGGATGATGTCAAAACCTCCCACTGGAGCTCAGATTGTCTCTTGTCTGCTTAGAGATTTGATGAAGCAAGTCGAAACTGAAAATAAAATATGTCTGTCAATACAGCTATGCTCTATTCAATTTGGTTTATCTTGTCCTGCCTGCTTACACCTGAGAAAATGCTAAGCTATAGCTAGAGAATGAGAGGTAACTGCTATCAGACAGGATATTTACCTACTAAGGGCTAATACTATGGGACAACTAGCCTTAAAAAAAGTCACTAAGATATGTACTGATATTAACACTAGTCAACATTAATCTCCTGCTAACTCTCTTCAAATTCTAAAATAATCATTGCTTATCACAGCTCTAGTTCATACACATACGCATGTTGCTACTTAAGTTTCTTTGGGCCCTAACAAGGTCAGAGTCCAGAACAAGGAGAAAGCTATGACAAAGTATTAATCATATTAATAAAATGAAGGAAAAGTGTTCAGTTCTGTCGTGAATTTAACACTAAGACCAAATTTCTGCCATGTTTCAAGTTTTCACAGTTTAAAGATTGACAGAAGATCTGTGTAAAGTTGGTTGGAGAATTTGGCAAGTGAGAGACTTTGTGATCATTGTGGTCAAGTGAGTTATGTTTTAATTACTTATATAGAGAAGGCTGATGAAGACATAGGAATATAAGACTTCTGGGAAGATTTTTGATGTCTTCTGATGACATCAGAGCAAAGCAAACTTATAAGCAAACTCTCAAGCTTTGGATCTGGGTTGCCTAAACACAAGCACCTGAGTCCTTTAAGATGTCCTGGAGGAGTCAAGAGATCTCTGTGCAGGATTTATGGGAGAGCTGTACCCTTCGGTAGGAGCAGCTGGTGATAGTGCAATATTTCCCATGTCCCTGAAATGCCTGAGTTTAGGCAACTAAAGCCTATGGTGCATGTCAAAAAGAGAAGCCAGCAATTATTTGGAATTAAATCTTATTCTGCATGTGCAGCTGGCATGGACATTGTGCAATGGGCAAAGGGAAATGTTTGCATTTAGACATGCATGCAGTATTACAGAAGGATATGCTTTAGATAACTACCTTAGAAAACTAATCTCTTTGAACTCTCTGTATTGTCAAGATTGAGAGAAGGACATGATTGAAGAGAAGCTTGTTATAGGCTCTGAATGATGCTCTAAAGAGTCCTTCTTTTCCTTATTGACTACATGGTCACAAAGGTAGACTCTTTACACTAAATAGGCTCCAAATTAGATGGATAAGGTTGGACTGTTAATACCAGCCCCTTCTCTTGTCCAAGGCTCAGTGACAACTGGTAATATTCATGGCAGAATTACCCAACTTCTACTAGCCTTGGAAGAGTGACTTATAATATCGAATCCTTGCAGACATTTACAGACCTGCACAAGGAAGAAGGTTTTGAAATCCTACTCTAAATTCAATGCTGCCTCCTTAGTACTGTAGGAAACTCACATAACAACCTTTTGCTGACTTGTGAGAAGAGATGACTGCACACAGCTGCCTACCCTGTCAAGTTCTTAGAAGGATTAGGGATCCAGTAAGTTAAAATCCCTTTGAAGTATAACCAAAAATTGTCATAAAATGGTTAAGGAGTTGTTAATGAAAGTGGTCATGGAACCTTGTAAGAAGCTACAAAGTCTCAAGTCATACAAATACACTGTAGAGCACATTGTTCGAACTGTGTAGCCCCATGTGAAGCAGTCCTCAGTATACGATGTCCACTTATATTATACATTAAAAAAGGATACACAGAAGTGGCTGCAGGGACCTAACATGTACAGACACCCACAGTGTCCCACTCAAGCAAAAGCACACTCAATCTAGAGAGAATTTCTGGCACATCTGTCCAGCTGATATGGTAGGAGTCTGGCTTGCATTTCTGAATATGGGGAAGGGTGATTGCAACTCCAGAGGCTCCTGCCTTTAGCACCTAAAGCCTTCTGCATTTATCATTATAGAAAGCAGGGAGGTCAACTGGTAACATGAGGAATGGATTCAGTGTAAGAGGTGGTTTAATCTGATTTTCAGACATTCTGGATGGTAAAAGTATACCCCCACTTAGCTATGTTTGGGGAAAACACACATAGAGTGTCTCAGGTGAGGTCTATGATGAAGACCAACACACAAAAGATTGTTATTTGGTAGCATCAGAGAATGAGGAGGATATAACAGTGGCAAGTGCTTGAAATGAAGTAAGAAATCTATGACAAAAATGAGATCAGAGGATGTATAATCCAGTGGGACCAGTTTTGTTGACTCAAGCATTATTGGTTGACTGTGTTCTTCATAAAAATATAACTCATTATTAGTGGGGATCACACCAACGGCTAAACGCTTTGTGAACCTTCATATGGGGACTGTGGGAATGGTAAGAATGGCTCTTTGCATTAAGTACACCTGTGATGCAGGTAAACTTTTATTAGCTCATTAAAAATAAATAAATAATAATAAAAAAAAATGCTGCGTTCCTTACACCTTTTTTTTTTTCCTTGAAGGCACAGAGGGATGAAGCAACCATGACCTATATTATGAAATTAAAATGCAATTATTGCTTTAAGTAAAACAAAGCCCAGCCTCACGCAGAAGGTGTGGAAACTCAAATTGCTAAATGATCCGATCACAGTCACACTTGGTAATCAGCTCCAGTGTATTCTTGGCAAGGCCCTGCTGTGAATTATGATGGGAAAATTAAGAGACATGTCTTGTCCCATGCCGTTGCCATGTAAATTTGTGCTTTATGTGGAGATACAAACACTGAAAAAATCTTGAGTTACGCTGGCTGTGAGTAATTACCATCTCCATAAGCAAACTGCTATTTGCAGTTATAAGAAATAGGAAAATTACAGCTTTTGTTTGGGATTTGACAATGTGGAAGAGCCTTGCCAGACCTGTCTTGTTTAATCATGTTAGCTCAGCAGTAAAATGAATAGCTTTTTTTAAAGGGAACTTTGAGTCCCGTCAGCAGGAGGTTGTAACTCAGTGCGTGCTCACACGTAAGCCCTTTGCACGGTTACGCTGCTAGCCCAGAGAGCCTGGGAGGAACCGTCTGCACCGTCTCGAGGAGAGAGCAGTCTTCAAGACAGCGTGTTTCCGAGACACCCACACGTCCCCTTCCATGAAGTCTGAGCATTAACCCAGTTACTATTATCTTTTATGTTGAGGGCTGTATGCCCATCCGGGAAGAATCCTTCGTGGCCTGAAGGAACAAAAGAAAATATTATTATCCCCGTGGTTCTCCTGGGGATGTGAGACACGGATAGTTGGACTTCCTCGTGGTCATGCACAAGGTCTGGGGCAGGGAGCCAAAGCAAACCCAGGCAGCCTGTGCAGGATGTTTTTTACCCTGTGTTTACCCTGGAATCCCTGCTACTTATGGACTTTTCTCCCCTGCCTTCTCCAGTGAGGTGATCTTCCCTCTGCATGTCTCCCTCCCAGTCGTGCTAACATGACTAATTGTAGCAGCATGCTACTAGAGAGCAGCATGCTCTCTATCTCTAGAGAGAAAGATCTTTTTATTAACTACAGATCAGTCCCCTGATGCGATTCTGGGGGGCAGCTTCACACTGATGCAGGTCAGAGCAGCTGACAAGGGTTGTAGCTATGGAAAGTGGGGTGAGAGCACGGTGTCAGTAGCAAAAAGAAGCAGCAGAAGTGTCTTGCTGCCAGAGGCAACAGAGAGCTAAAGCATGTCCCAGGACTTAGTCCACATCTCCTTTACTTGTTCAGCCCCTCTATATCTTGGCTCATTTACAAAATTTTCTAATTCTGGGTCAGGGATGGGTCTATTATCTGAAAAAAATGCAAAGGAAAATAAGACCAAATCGATCCAATCCGGATCAAATGACAAACACTGAGAAATTAACGTGCAAAAATAAATAAATATATAGATAGACAGACAGATAGATACATAGATAGACAGGTAGTTGATAGATAGGAAAAAAAAATGCCTAGCCATTGTCTTCATTCACCTGCATCTCCATAGTATGTCTTTAAAATTGACGCAGATAGTGGTCAGAATTATGGATGTCAGTAATAAGCCTGTTCCTTATCCAACTGGCTCCTAAAGATGTTTCTGAGACCACTGTCCCACGAAATCTCCTATTATCTTTTTTTTTTCTTTGTCGTGTAGGTAGATGCAAGCTCAAATTAAATCATGCTTAGTTTTCTCTTTGATAAACTGTAGACTGAGTTCATTGAGTCTATATTTCTGTGTTTCATAATTCCCCTGGTTGACCAAGGTTTGACAAAGGGCTAATGCTTAAAGGAAAAAATTACACCCATGCTGGATAAACACCTCTGTTAGCCCAAGATACACTCTAGACATTCATAAGCAATCTGGGGGTTACATCTCCTTTCTCCTCCACTATCTTCCCATTAGCACTATTAGAACAACCCCATCAGATTTGTCAGTGGACTTTCACATGCCATTAGTTTCCTTGCATCCACTCAATGTTAAATCAAACAGACCAAAACATCTTTAAATCCCACTTGTTTGTCCTGCTGGGAGAGACCTATCCAGATCCAGTGTGATGCAGAGTCCTGCATTATAAATTACATACACACAGCAAAATTCAAATGTATACACAGGATTTGCATCCTCTCACTCTTTTTTTCACACCCTATCCTCACACAGGCTTCCTCACCACAATATCTTTGAGCACATTAGAAGTGTCCACATGTTCCCTGACCTATGCCTCCAAAGCCTTCAAATGAAAGGGAGAGAAAATTTCAGAATAAAAGTTGTGGTAGGCAGCAAATGAACCCTCAGCTTGCTAGAAGGTGATCACTGACCAAGTCAGAGATGCCAGATGTTCAAGAGCTTTTACTTCTCATGACCGGTGTTTCTGTTATGGAAACAGAAGTTGCTGAGGAACTAAGTTGAGTTTCTGATAAAGGATGCTGTGCTTCAGGGAACTTCTTGCTTGTAAGAAGTGTCTGATACATGAAACAGTGCACAAGATAATTTTTTGGTGTTCCTTATTGGACCTTGGATAGAGATCTTCCGTACTTTACAAACTGAAGATCTCAGATAAAAGTTTTTATTTACAGATTTTGTGAGAAACTTTTACTTTCCCATGCAAAAGCTTACATATTTAGTACATACCTAATATTTGCTATACTGAGTCTCTGATTCTCTGTGATGGATTTTCCTACACAGAGCTGTCCTATATAGTATGAACAGATCTGTTAACAGAGCCTATCATTAATATTGTCCTGTACTTCCTACTGTAAGTCATCTTTTCTACTTTGCACTTGCATGTAACTTTCAGTTTTGTGTTGAGATGGTATATTATCACGGAGTTGCATGTTTTAGATGATTGTTGGAGATCGTCTGCTTTGATTCACTACACTCAAATGAGGGAAAACGGTTGCTATGCTTCAGTGTGAGCCAAACATCAGTGTCTGAGAAACAGGTGGTTTCAAATAGCCACTGCAGAGCTTATAGGCTTTCTCTTATCCCTGCAATGTCCTCAGCTGGATGAGAAGGACTATGATGTAGCTTGAAAACTGTTAAGAAATTTCCTAGCTCACAGAGTCCAATTAATTTGAACTCACTTTTGGAAATGTACATTTTAAACATACTCAAGCTGTCACTCTAAGTTCCCTTCATACTAAATGGAAGAAAATGAGTATGTTTATGGCTCTTTTCTTCTGAGCTACTTCAGATGTATTTCTTAAGGATAAAGTGAATAATCCGCTGCCAGTGTCTTTTTTCATTGCCCTGGTCACATAGGAAATCCAGAGATTAGGCTCAGGTATAGACATCCATACTGGAAACCTCTGGCCTGGAATTCAGCTCCACAGTCAGGACACCAAAGTGCTAAGCAAGTACAACTCATCTCCCCCTGAAGAAGACACCCATGTTCAACATCCTTTGACTGTACTGTCTGGATCCACATTGACTAGAAGAAGAGCTCACACACCTAGTATGGAATCAGCCATCTACAAAAAGTTGTTTTTAATCTGTGAGCTGGATCCTGTCCCTCCAAAAGTAGGTGAGTAGAATCCTACCTCAAGTCTGCAAACTATGTAACTGTTGAAAAATCAACAGGTTCTGAGTTTTTTATTATTATTATTATGGATATTTTAGCATAGAGAACCATGGAAAAGTCCAGGAGGAAATCAAGCATTTTGTCATTAAATAAATACTGGTGGAGGGGACCAGCCACTCAACAAGAAAATTAAAACACAATTTATTTGTAGCTCCTAAGGGAGCAAGAATCAGCCAACCCGCACACTAAATGAGGGGGGAAAAAAAAAAAAGATTTTGTGATTATAATATAAGTATAAACAGAGGCAGGTTTGTGTGGATACACAGAGATGACCAAAGACGACCATAAACTCCAGGGTAATCAGGAGTGGACTGCTCAGTAGGATAACTATATTATGGTCAGCAGCACTCTAATGTGGAGATACAGCTTCATGGCCAGATCTGGCTTCCTGCAGTCTAGCTCAGATTGACAGAGTAAGTTTGGATCTGTCAATCCATATCTCACCTATTTCCTAAGTTTCCTATGGTGGAAAGTGTCAAGATTGTTCTTTAATTGCACTTCAGGAGAAATTATTAAAGTCATCAAATCTGGACTGCATCTCCATACAGAAAAGTTATTGAGGAAAAAAAAGGACAAAAATAATCAAATCGATTATTTAATATATATCTACTAGTGCCATCTACTAATGCCATCATTTGTATTCTACTACACAAATTAAGTGAGAAAAAGCAGTTTAGACAGTTTAGATATAACCTAGAGCACGTAAGACTCCATTAAAATCACTTCTCATTTCTCAGAGGTTTAATAGATGACAAAATATATAAAGAACTTGACAATTCAGTTTAAGTTCTTTTACAAACTTTGAACACAAGCCCAGTGAAAGGTGGGAAACACCATGGCTATTTCTTATTATTGCATATGCAACTGGCAGTGAATTAATCAGATTAATAGGATCAAGTTTCTTAAATCAAATACGTGTAGGATTCACATATATTTTTCTTACAGCAATCATAAGAGCTTTAATGGAAGATATAGGGATCTTTTTTCTCAAGCACAGTGGATAAAAGGAGATGACATCTTTGCCAGAAAACTTAAAACCTAATGAGACAAAGTAGACACAAAGTGGAGGAAAATAGTTTCGTTTCCACTTGGAAAGATGAGAGGTAGAGAAAGGAAAAAGAAAAACTGACTCAGCACTCAACTGTCAGTGCCTGTGGTCTGGCTCCCCAGGAGCTGAAGTTCATTGTAATGGTGTACACTGCACACCACGGCAAATCTGGGATAGAGCCTTCATCATGGATGAACGATTACATGTTCACATAGTTCGGCTTCAGCCGATCTTTCTAAATTTGTATTGTTTTTGTTTCTTCATTCTTCAATTTCTGTTAATTCCTTATTTGGTCTTTCTACTCTGTGATTTTTTTGGCCAAACTTAATATTATTAATTTTCTTTGCTATGTGTAGGAGGGTTTTTGTTTGTTTGTTCTCTTTTATCGTTAAGGTGGCATCTTTGACATGATAAATGATAAATCCTTTACCAAGCTTTTCCCTTTCTTGGAACACAAGGAAAAACTTGCATTTTTCCTCACATAAATGTAAGTTTGAGGACAGTGCCTTAAATTTCCCAACTCCCTTTGAGCCTATGGACAGCAAATGATATGTGTAAGTTCATGTCATTAATAACCTGCCTTAATCAAAACCTGCCTGGATGTGACCCTGTGCACATGCTCTAGGTGTCCCCCCTTGAGCAGGGGGGTTGAACTAGATGATTTCTAGAGGTCCTTTCCAACCTCAACCATTCTGTGAATAAAAAACAACACTGAAGGGAGGTTTCTGAGAGTGCCAGTCTCCTTGACAGTTTTTAATGTCTCTGTCTAGGGCTCTTACAAGCTGATTTCACCAGCAGATATATTCCCTATGCCCCTCTGGGGCATACTCAATGATGATTCTATTGATGATTCAATTAATTTACTGTACTAGAGAGAACAATGGATGAAGCATGTCCCCTCAAAATAAGGCTTGTCTCCAAATCTGATCTGGATCTTAAAATACAATTTTAGGAAAAAAAAAAAAAAAGCATCTGAGTGAAATTTCTTTGGGTAGAATGGGTATAAATGAGACCACAGCAGAGGAGGTTGAGTCTCAAAAATCACACTCTTTCTTCTCCAACGTTCCTCTCTATGCTTAAGGTAGAAAGGACACTCTGTCTTTGCTGTTTAATTTTAAGTTCATCCAAACAATTCTGATGAGTGCATAAGTTCTGATCTAGTGGACAAGCATGTGATTCATGAACTGAGCTCAGAATCGGCCTCAGCACATGGCCAGGATCCTAATGCACTGTGAAAATTCAGGGATATTTTTGTAGCAGATACCCAGCTGTTTTTTAAAAAAACTTCTGATTCACAAAAGAAAAGTGTCATGCGTAGTCATAAATCCATCGTTCTGGTAGCCAATGTTCTAACTTCCTTAAATTTGTGATAAAAGAATGAGAAATATGAATTATATACTCTCTATATACTCTCTCTGCATTGGCTATAAACACATTCCAGGGTGATCATCTTGTACGCAGACACTGAATTTTAGATTCCTAAGTTAAGGTAAATGTATGTAATTTGTTATAGATTTGTAAAATGTGGCTGTGGTGACTCTCTAACCCCAACCATAAACAAAAGCAATAACTATTATTGTTCTTCCTGTTATTGCAAATAGCCATAAGCTTAATTATACACAGGAACATCCATGTTTTACTCTAATTCTGAAGTCAAAATGATGATAAGCAACAGTCTTTTATCAACACCATCAGTTCTCCTTCTAAACACATAGGGCAAGAAATAGAGCTTTTCAATTTTTAAAGCTGCAATTTCTAGCTCCAGCTTCAGTCCTTATTATTACTATTATTATTTCCATTATCCTGAATTACCATGCAGACAGAAAAGGGAGGAGGGATAAATTGTTTTTGAAAGTCTGTCTCTTGTGTCTAGGCAAGATATTGATGTGCAGACCCAGACAGGAAATTTTATGGAATTCAAAGAAAGGATGAAAGACTGTCTATTCCCTGCTGGTATTTGAACCTGTGTTTTCTGCCCATTTGAGTATTTCTAAAGCTATGTTCAGAACTCTAAGACATTACTTGCAGCTGCCACTTAATTGATTAAAGACCACGTTTAATTAAAAACTGTTGCAAGAGCAGAGCGATGGAAGGATGAGTTAAAATTACATTTCAATCCACCTGCAACAAGGAGGCTGAGCATATACATGCCAAATCACATACATAACATACTGGGAAAGTGTTTTGTGAGGGTAGTCCTAGAGCCTTCTAGAGAGACCCACAACAACATAATGCAAAGATATATAGAAAGACCCGTGGGCTGCAAATGCCTTATGGAGGGAGAGCTGATAGAGCAGGGTTAAAAAGCATGAAAAGAAATATTCCTGACTTTTTTTTTCTTATTTTGGGGTGTTTTTTTTTTTTCTTTGTTTGGCATTGCATCTTTCATTGCAGCTGCCCGTTGCTCCCATCAGACGCTGCTGTCACTAGATCAATTACCGGCATTCATCCCGTCTTGCGCGGTGGCCCAATGGACTCCTTGTTCTCCGCCTGTCGACAGCCACAGAAGGCTCCAGCCAAACTGGCCGCTAGCTACTGACCCCTCTGCAGACAACCTCATTAGGGTAATTGCAAGGCTGAGAGCAGCCGAGACTGGGGCCCAATTACACCTGTCCCTGCCCAATTCAGCCTGGGTTTAAGTTACTCGGATGGGTCAAGGATGGTAGTGTCTTCAGGTGAACAAAAGGTTTCCCTCTATTCTTATGTCTTTTGGAGACAGACACTCTTAATTAGGCTTGTCACTGGGACATAATGAGGCTGCTTTCTTTACATGGCATCTTTCTTCTTCGGGGAAACTGATGCACGGCCTTAGTGAGCAACCCAGGAGCTTGGAGTAAGGCAGATGCGTGTTTGTCAGGAGCAGTATTTGGAAGATTCCTCTTCAGGAATCTTCTATCATCTAGTCCAGAATAAAGAGAAGTCGCTGCTTAACAGGCTTTATGTGCTCTTACGTGCACCAGTAGTTAATTACAGTGGTGACGACAGCATGAAGTGTTTCATAAGGTTTTCCCATGACAATGAGCGAATGGTAAGGCTCGCAGTCCATTAGCTTAATTTTCTTTTAAGATGATCATTCAGAGTGTTGAAATGAGCTATAACACTGATTTACGCACAAAGAAGGTTAAAACAATGGGACTAAAAGTTGCTCCCATATATTTAAATCCTCCTAATGAGAGACTTCATTTCTAAAGTTAGGAGCAAGCACTGTTGTACATGAGAACCTTAATATTCTCTTCACTTTTGCAAGGCAGTTCTTTGTTTACCTACTAGGTGACCGTGCGTGTGCAGGGGTTTGGACTAGATGATCTCTGAAGGTCCCTTCCAACCTTAATCATTCTATGATTCTATGATTTGAATTATGATTTGAATATATACTTATAAATCTACATTTTAAATTATCATCTTTTAAAATCTTAGGAAATCTTAGGAGTGTAAAGGAGTATGTTTATATTAATATATTTATGTTATCAAAACTTATATATGTATATTAGCAAAAATCAGCATTTCTATATTTAACTGGACAAGAAATGGCATGCTTGTAAAGATAAAAAAGTGCACAGAGCATAAACACACTTTTTTTTCCTATTATGCTATTAATTCTTATTCAGTTTACAGAGTTGTTTAAATGTAAACTATTATTGAAAACAGGAGGGAAAGCATCACTGCAGAAGATAGCATACATATCTTTTTGCAGAAGTAATTTATCGTATTTTATGTGTTTCAGTTATTTTATTTTATGTGGTATTTTAACATTTTATAGGATTTATAATAAAATCTTATTTTAAAATATTCATTAATATGCTTATTTATTGAGAGTGCCTTCATGTTTCATGAAGAATGAGATTTAGGGAAAACAAGGATAATTTATTATTTTTTAAGTTACTAACAAAAAGTCAATAAAATCATGAACAAACCAAAAAAAGAAGAAAAAAGATCACTGACTTTTTTTTAGTAAAATATTGATTGATTATAGAAATATATTTTTCAGTGAAAAGCATTCATCCCAAAATTTGTGCCAAACCTTTATTTATTTATTTATTTATTTTTACAAATCTACCACAGCCTGGCGACAAAATTTCCAAATTTATGCTTGACATTAATTGCAAATGACTTTAGGAAATAATTCTTGGCAAGGGAAATTACAGCAAATGATTTAATTTGATCACTCACAGATTTTCCTGCGTTATTTCTTTGCAGAAAACAGACTGTTTCTGTTTTCTGATAGAAGCAGAGTAGTAATTCACTTTTAGAAGTTGTTCATGGCATGGAAGGTAGAATCACATAGGATCCAATCTGATGGGATAGGATAGGATAAAGCAGAAAAAATAGAAAAGAAAACTCTGTATTGACCTTGCCTAGCTAAATCACATGCTCTCATTCCTAATCTGGACTGGATAATTAATGTGACTAAAAGGGCCATCTGCAGACAACACAATTTAGAAGTGACTGTACAAGGTCTCTACTGTTATACTGGTATGAGGACAAATTAGTGCAAGCACAAATCTGTGGGCAGGAGCTTTGCGTTGCAGCCACCTTTAGAGAAAACGTGTGATCATGTAGGTGGCAAAGCCATTCAAATGCTCTTCCAAACCAGACCTGTATTACTGAACCTTTCTCCCGGTGAAATCATTTTGTAAAGAGTGTGTCAAGAACAGCAGTGAAAGACCCACCTTTTAGAACATTTAAATAAGGCAAAACCTATAATTTCACAAGGAAAAAAAAATCCTAGCACTTACAAGGAAAGAGGCAGGGTGAACTAATAAATTTTATCCCATTTATAGCAATCTGGATCTGTGCTAAGATGCCTCATGTTGCATTACGATTGCTTCCAATTCACTCCACATTCCTCCACATTCAGTCTGATCACATCTGGCTTTTAGTATTAATAAGTGCTATTTTCCATGATATTGTGTATTTTCTCTTGTGGAAATCAGTTATGAGACCATCTTGCATTACTAATCCATAATAACCTCATTTAAAACTCTTGGGTTGGAATCCAGCTGCCTTAATTTGGACATCTAAAAAGACACTTTGAACAGAAGGGATTCCTCATACTCCAAGATATGGTTTTAAATTAGGTGAGAGCAATTTACAGTTGCTATACCTATTTCATCAATTTTGACGGCTGAAGTAAGGTGAGATGAATCCTTTCCAACTGAATTAAGGCAATAAAGATAATAAAAATGAACATATATTATAGGAATCAGGGCATGCAGGTTTTAAACTGAGACAGCTCTCAGGTTCCTCCTACCATAAGAATTCACATCCCTGTGGTCCTAACGCAGCAGTGACCATTTCAGCATCAAGTTGCCATAGCAGAACTGAGTCTTGCTTGCAGCCTTACATGGAAACTACTTTGCAAAAGTAAAAAAAAAAAAAAAAGAAAGAAAAAAAAAGAAAAAAAAAGGATTACTTCTAGAAAAAATGTTCTAAAAGCACTTATATTCAAGATTAAAAAATATAGCAGCTTAAGAATCTACGGGACATTAATAATAATGTCTTTTCATTTCAGCCAAGGACCTAAATAAGCCTTGTCAACAGTATTTAAATGCCATAACACATTCTGTCAAGCCATTATTAGCCACAGCAGACACTTCCTTCTTCTTTCTGTGGACTTTCTAGTTTGGATCTGCCTTTTCACAGTACCCAGCGCCCACAGGTAGTGACAGAAGCACTATCTGCAGAGCAGTGCAAAATGTGCAGAATACTTCTCTATGGCAAAATACGCCCTTGAGATTGAGGGGGCACAGTTTGCAGTCACCCCTTTGCCTAATACAAAAGAGAACCTTGAATTTGGCTCTCTCATTACTGCTGACTATTAGGCCATGGGGGTCACTTTTGCTTCTGTTTGTCTCCAAGACCAACAGATGTTCAGATATTTGTTTATATGCAGTAGAATGTATTTTAGAAAAAAAAAAAAAGAAAAAAAAAAAAGAAAATATCTATCTGAGAATGGCTCACTAATTAGGATATGCACTAAGAGTGTGAGAATTTGTTTCAAATTAAACAGAGATGATCTTGAACAGTGATCTCTTTTACTGATCTTTAAATGGCCTGACCTTCTCTCTGTCAGTGAGAAGGAAAAAAAAAATGTGTCTGTTTTGAAATTATAGCTCTTAATTCAACTAATGTAAAATAACTGGATATGTATATAAGTAATGTATATAAGCTAATACATGAAAAAATCATCCTGAGGCATTCTCCATGTACGGTAATGTGATATACATTCTCTCTGATGCATCTATCAGTGTAGTGTGAGGCCTCCTTGTACACAGATGGGAATTACAGTATCTGGGCCAGATCAAGAGCACATTTTGCCATGTTATGCTGTGCATTTCAATTTGCATTGGCACAACTGAGATCAGAATCAGCCATGTGAGTATGGAAGTGAACATAACTCTGTTTCCCATTTAAATCAGCTTTCTCAAGTGAGATTAAGGGATTAGGTTTTGCGGTTGTCTTCCAGAAGCAATGTCATAGGGTGGTTTTACTACGGAAAGACCTGGTGTCTCGCCAGCGTAAAATAAAGTCTACTGGTAATATGAATGCAAAATCATGGAGAAAGAGTCTCAACTCAGCTGTAACAAGTAACCACAAAGTTACACGGGATCTGGTTCCACTGTGGCAGCTGGTCAACCTGGGAAAATCCCCTGACTCTAGACTATCCCTCTTCCAAAGTTGCTGCTCCTCAGTAAAAATGTCCAAAGCAGCATTTGAATGGCTGCAATTTTCATCCGAGTGCCTTGAAGCCACACACTTTGAATTTACTTGAATACCTCGGGCAGATTAAACAGTCCTGAATTCAGTTTCCAGCGGGTCCAAAGGTGTAGTGATTTAGGAGCTGCTTCACAAAGTATTTATTCATCTTGCCTGTAAATCAACAGGATTGAATGGGGCAAAGAAAATACTGTCCTCTGCTATTCAGTTTTAGGCAGCTGCCACATGTGGATGAAAGCCAAATCTCTGTTAGACTCCACTGGCCTTGATGAGAAAAAAAAGCTAAATTTTAGCTGGTTGCTTAAATTTATTCAGCATGAGCTGGAGTCCCTAACTACTTTTCTAATATAGAAGCTCTATCCACCTTGAGCAGGAAAGTTCCTATTGCATGGAAAGCAGTGTGAATAAGTTTGTTCTAACCTGATGTCCTCTGATTTGTCAAGGTCCTTCTGCTTCTTTTCACATCACTATTTGTTGATGATTATTGTTTCGCTTTCCCATTTACTTTGGATGGCGCAAGGCTGAAGCTCATGAAAAGCACAGGTAGGAAATCAATAGCCTCATCTTTATGTGAGACTCTCCAAGGATCATTTCTGTTTCAAAGACTACTCTACAAAAGAGTCTTAAACTCGTGGCAGGGATTTAACCATAAAAGTTTCCTCTGCAGAAATTAATCACTCGGATATTATAGCAACTTTATCCAGCTTTCTTCTTTGGGTCACACATAACATTTTTTTTCTTCTCAATTTGCCAAAAATTTCCCTAGCATAGAATGAGAGGGCTTGACAATTTTTAAAGCTTTCCCTACATGTCCAAAAGCCAGAAAATCCCAGTTATCTAATGGAAATATTGGTTCTTCCAAAGACCCCAGGAATCCAGAAAGTCAGTTCGGAAATCAAATGTTAGACAGCAGAATGGACTCCAAAGTGGAAGACCCCTTTCTCCAGTGTCTAACTCTTCCACTTTGAATGCCAAATCTGGTAATGACAGCTCTTTGGGTCCCAGGAAACAAACAGCTACCTTTCCTCAGAAGTTGTTGATACACCACAGTTTTGAAGACTCAGTGTCATGGTCAACACTGGGAGAGACATACCGGACCATGCACAGGGATTTGCTTTATTCTTATTTGCTAAGAGCAATGCAATGCTGCATACAGACACATGTGCGCTCTGTTGTGCATCATGTTGCTTGTGGATAGCTGGAGGTGTGACTCCAGCTCTGACATTTCCTCTGCTCCTAAATAAGCACTTGCAGCTACCTCTGGAATTAGTCATGTGCACATTTTCAGGCTGGCTCTCAGTTGCTGCCCAAGCAGCCTTTTCTCCAGTCTTCAGGCGATGGAGAGCAGCCAAAGGGAACGGCCTTTCTTCCGAACCCACTTTACAGATTGCTGGTTCAATCACAGTGGCCTGAAGGCCTCTCTCACACCACCTCTTGCATAGAAACCCTAAGGATCTCCCTCTTCACATTTCCCAGCCCTTAAGATGGGACTCCTTGGCTCCCTCTAGTCTACACCAGGGAAAGCAAAATGAAGTGACTTCCAAGCCTCTTCCCCATGTCCCCTTCTGACAAATAAATAAAATGCCTTGGCGGCACAATCTGCTTACAAACGTTTCCAGGAAGAGCCTGTAGCTCAATTCAAGAATGCCTTGGTCATGTGGCAGATAGATAGAGAAAAAAGAGCAACACAGGGCTGAAGGCAGGGAAAGTTTTCTTCTGCGGTTATGTCCCCATAAAGCTCGGGTAGAGTTGTTCCCACTTGTTAATTTGTTGTGATTTAGAAGGAAGCTCCTTAGAATGGAGCACGGTATGCTTTCTAGTGTGGTTTCTCCTGGGTTTGAGCAGAGGGCATATGTGAGCTATACCTAATGCTCCATTGACAAGTGAAAGCCGTATGTGACAATAAGGCATTCAGTGATTTACGCAGATTGGGAATTTTGTTTTCATTTTGAAGCACTGGAAATCCAAGTTAGCATCTGAACCGCCCTGGCAATAATCACCAAGGCTTGAAACATGAACAGAAAGAAAAAAAGTAGTTCTAGATTTTGCCCTGGTATTCAAAAAAATTCAGGTGTCAAGATGGACATGTTCATACTTCAAGTGATACTTGAAAGAGCATAATAAAAGGGAGATTTTGATTTCATCTGCGAAAGAGAGAATTGAAATTAAACTTGAAAAGTGATATTAAGACAAAGATTTAGGCCCTGCCTAACACAGCTTTCATTTTTCTTCTGCAGTGTCTGGATTTTCCCCTGAAATAGCACCATACCACTTTTATTTTGTGAGTTATTTTATTAGTAAGAGCAGTGGTGCCACTAAGGCTCCAGCACGCTGTGGATGTGTGTACTGGAGCAGGGAAGCTGAGGAGAGGGGGAAGGCAAGCAAAAAACTGAAGTACAAGTTTAAAATATATATATAACTAATATACACCTCAGTCCTTCCTTTGATCTGGACATGAATTGTTTATTAATGATTTTGTAAATCAAGAACTCAGTATTCTTTATACTAGCCTAGGTTTGACTGGCTTCTTTGGATAGACTTTACTGTCTCATTAATTTAAGTGGAAAAGCTTTTCCTAGAACTCTCTATTTTTCTCTTCTACATACTCAACTAACTCCATTCCTTTATCTTTCTTTGAAAGGAATAAAGCGCATCCCAGTGAGTATAACTTGTACACAAAACCAGGATCCCAGTGGATTTTCTGTTTCTGTTTTATGTTCTCAAGAAATCCTTTTCTTCCAGTCCTCCTTTCTTTTCCTGCTTTGGGTCTTGGAGATTTCCTAGCACACTGCTTAGGACTCAGTGATCTTGAAAGGCAAATTTATCATCAACAACATTTCTGTGTTACTACTAAATAAGCCATAGAAAGATGCCCCTTTTGGGTAAATAAATACAATCTTATGCTCATACGATGTTTATTCCTTTGTGCAGTTCTCCTATAGCCCTTGGGGTGACAGATTTGCAAGTCTGTGCTACTGAAAGTGAGACCCATTCAGCTGTTTCCACCTCATTCCCCCTTACCGCCAGGTTTATCTTCTTCACCTTCCTTGAGGTGCATCTCCTCTCCTGCTCCACAGCGTGCCATGCCTGACGAAGCCATCACCCTCGTTCACCGGCCACCCCAGCTGCACATGCCACGGGAGTTACTGAGAAACCACAGCGCTAAACCAAAGGTGGAAGGAGATTAACCCATTCCAACCCCTGAAATGAGCTCAAATGGGACGGGGAACTGCTGAACTGCAGTTTTTAAGGCCTGCCAAATCTCCTTGTTTTGCATGACCTGGCACACCAAGATTAAGAGATTAAATTATTAAGATTAAATGCATAGGGTCAATTTTCCACATAATATTTCTGAGTGCTGTTACATTCCTAGCTGCTCCTAAATCTCACATGAAAAAAAAAAAAAAAAAAAAAGTTTTGTAAAGAAATTAGTCTCCACATTGGACAGGACAACTATTAGGAATGGTGAGCTGAAAATAAAAAGCCTTCTCTACTGCAAATGCTGAGAAAGTGTTATTACATCACAGCTACCTGGCTTCCATTTTCATGAAAGAAAGAACAATACAAGAAGAAGCTTCCAAGAGTCTTTTCAGGGGAAAAATAGCAGAAGTGATATTAAATACACATAAATCACAGCTATAATTACTGCCTGGAAATCTGTCAGATAAATTTTATAGTGAAGCTTTATGATGCTTCTCCTCTAGGCAATGTTGAGACCATGATACTCTCTTTATAAGTTTTCCTTAGGCTGATCCATGGTTTTCCTCCTTACAATCACATGGAACTGAAACAATTGTCTCTGTCTCCTAATTAGCACCATGCCATTTCCAAACACACTGCACCGATCATTTGTTGCAACATGTCAAATGTGACAGTTACTAGTAATTTAAAAAATTATGAGAATTCGGCAACCACAGGATTACATATTCTTTGCAGAGATATTACCCCCAACACTAGTGGAATAAAGAAAATAAAAAATCAAGACACCTTGGTGCAAAGAGAGATTTCACATCCACAACAACCCCCACAACTTTAGGCTTTCTAAAGACCACCCAATTAATCCGCCTGGTGCTGCTCTCAGTAATTTTTTTTTTTAATAACCCAACATGATTAAGTTATTCCCTGATTTTTCATCTCCAAAGATTTACGAAAAGTTACTCAGAAACACCTGTGTGGAAAAAAACATAACCTAATCCATCATGGTCTGATGTTTGCCTGTAGGCAATTCTCTTCAGCTGAACTAATGGCTCTGTGTCAGGTGAGAGTCGTATCTTCACACCACAGAACTATTTTGCCTTTGGGAACATAAGGATTTAAATATATATATATATATATATATATATATTCCCTGTTGTTACCTTTGTAGCAATATATTTATGTAACAGGTGATACTCTGAAGATGAGAAGTGATTCCAGTGAAAAACCACATTATGTTTAAGGAATCTCTCGTCTTGTTCTGGTGTTGTTTTCTTCTACATGCAAAATGGTTAGTATTTGCAGATTCGACCTTTCTTCCAATGACCACCACAGAAATTGCAAGCACTCACAGAGTGGCCTATAATATCAAGTAAACATGGAGACACTGTAGCCAAACTTTTCTTTTGACTGCTAACTTGATATCCTTTGGTTTCAGGATACTCAATATAAGATAAAAACACTGCAGAATTAACATGGGCTCTTCTGATGTTTCTCAAAACTGTCCTCTAGAGCTTTTCATCTCTGGACTTGAATGGCACAGTCATCCTTTACCACTTGGCTTGGCTCTGGGTATGCATTAAACCAAGAGAGGACACATTAACCCACTTGCAAAACCATAGCCCTGTGTCTTCCCATCATCCCTAAAAGTGCAGATGAATTACTGTAGGGCATCCGCCCGTTTCCAAAGCCCTTTTTTTCCCACTTTGTTCATAGGATTTTGTCATTACAATTGTTCTGAAATATTTAACTGAGTTGAACTTCACTGACCATTGTATGCCTTTGGCCTTTTCATTCAGATTTTAATTGATTCTTTATTTATCCGCCAAAAATATTTTGCAGATTTCAACATTTTAGATTTGTTCCCAATCTCTCTACAAAACAAATATAAAAAAATAAAAGGGGTGGGAGGGAGAAAATAAATCATATATGAACAAGAAAAAAAATTATCATCAAACCTAGTTTACAGATTTTCTGGAACAAAACCAAGTTATGCCAAACAAGAGGCAAGAAATGGCTGCATTTCCCTGCTTGCAGAACAAAAAGCCCAGCCAAATAGCACCTGATGCTGGGCACTCAGCAGCAGTCAGAACACAGAATTAGGAGAGTCTAATGGCAAAGCTACAGATGAAAAAAATCTGTTGGCAGCCATGGTTACGGTGTAATTGCAAGCATGCATGTATATGCATGCATTTTTACACCTGGATTGTTTCTCCACCCTTTCTGGGGACTAGCCCTAAACATCTCGCTGACGCACATGCAAGGAGAAAACAAGTTGGTTTGCAACCTGTCCTAACGAAGGAAGTCTCCAAGAAAAGCACTGCTTTCTGGCAGGCCTGCAAGATGAAGAAGAGGTAGGAAAATGCATGAGTAACACGGATTAGCCATGCTGGTTTTGACCACTAGGACACACTATCTTTTACTGAAACAATAATGACCTGGTCATTAAAACTGGTGAGCTAAGAAACAAAAGGAGAAATGGGTCTCATTGGGTCAAACATGGAACAAGAACCAAAGGCTGTTTTCAAGAACAGAGGGAGGTGGTTGGTTAGTTTTGGTGGTTTAACTAAAACTCAAGGTTTTTTGTGTTTTGTTTTGTTTTCTCTTTTTTTCTTTGAAACTTCAAAAGTTTATACTGGGTTTATCTGAGGTGGCATCCCCCAGTCATATCCTCTGTTTCTATCCATCTTGGTATAGGCAAAAGAGCAGCCAGACCTAGGTGTGATATGATCCTAGAGAAAGCAAGAAAGATCTGTATCCAGCTTCTGAAGAAAAGAAAGTAAATTGGATCTTTTATCCAAGACTCCTGTGAACATCAAATCTAAGATTCAGCAGACTCCAGAATACCAGCCCCTGGATCCTGGCTGCAGTTGGTGCAGATCGTTTCTTCACCTCACACATGGTTATAACTTGCTCCATCCACTTCCCTGTCATCAACATTGACCAAGGTCGCTCCACAAGCGATTTGCTATAAGCAGTAGGAACTGACTTACAGTGTCCAAAGGCAGTTAGAGGGACATGGGACAACCACACAGCTGCATATCCAACTTTGGAGTGGCTGGTAGATTTGGTGCCAGAGCTGTGGCCCTCTATGAGCTCATGTGATGTAGAGAAAACTTCTGCAGCTCAGTTCTGCACACTGGATGAAGCTGCGGACAATGTTATTGCTCTTTTGTACTATTGCTATAGTAGCCCAGAAGGTATTAAGAGAGAGAGAAAAAAAAAAGGGGGCGGGGGGGGGAAGATAGGTGCTCTTGTAAGCGGCAGTTTCTTGGTGATAGGACATCCTCTTTCCACAGTGGCAGCTCTCTGTATAAGCTCTTTTCTGAACTTGAACAGCTGCTGCTCTGTTTGGGACAAAAAAAAAAAAAGAGAGGGGGGAGCAAGCAAAAAAAAAAAATGCTGCAAACTGAAAATGTTTTGAGTATAGTGACGCTATTCTCCAAGGAACCAAATGTCAGTGGGCTGAATAGGTCTCCTAATGGGTATGAGCACATGCCAGTGATCACAGACAATCGCACTAAATTTCCCTTAGCAATATCCAACAGACCAAACTGTGATCAGCGATAACTAAGCCCTCAGGGACTTACTTGTAGCCCATTCAAAAATGTAGATGCCCTCAAGGGAAGGTTTGTCTTGTTTTCCTGAGGAAATTAAATAGACTCTTTATAGAATTAGCAAAAATCAGCAGGGGTTCAGATTTCCCATAGTCTTTCACGATCTGTGGTTTAGTAGCAGACTCTAAGTTAATGTATATCAGATACATGCATTTGGATTTTCCTCTCACTTACACTAAATAAACAACATTGGCTCTAATGAGTTATTCCTGATTTCCAGATTAAATGAGAGAATAGAAAGGATTACAGTGTTCAAATACCTTCATGAAGAAGAGGCTCAAATATTTTTTATCGGTTGTCTATAATAGGCATATAACTCATAGCACCAATCATATATTGTTTTGCATTTCTGAAGAATTTACAGAAGTATTAGGACAGATTCTGAGATAATTAGCTAAAGGCTTTGAATTTCCAATCAAAAAAGGTGTTTTATCTGTTTTCTGGCAAAAATTTGCAATTCTGAGGGAGGGAAAGAGCCCTATTATTTTTTATTTTTTTACAGAAAGTTGTGGGAAAAGTGTACCTAGAAAGGTGATATTAAAAAAAATCCTGAAGCTGTAAAATCAGTTTCATGTTGCAAAACAATCTGCAACCTGCTCTAAGCAGAGCTCTGGACTGCCTGTTTACAGCCTTCAGATGTAACTAGTGTAACAACACTTCTCAGTATTTCCTTTCATACACCATATTGTGACAGACTGTGGAGACCATGGGCTTCTGAAACCCTACCTCTTCTTCCTTCTTTCTACTTACTACACTGTACTAAAATATACATATGCAGGACTGGTAAAGCTGATATAAGTGGTCGTCCATTTTGGGGTTTGTAACACATTTGGTGTGAGCTCAGACCCTTCGTTTTGGTTGCTTATGCCTGGAGATGAGCATCATTCTCAAGCAGACCAGGCAAATATTTCTCAGTACATCAACACTTGACAGCTTCTTCGTTGGGGGGCATGAAATCACTGATAGCAGCAGCTTTGGTGAGAGGGAATAAAAACCCTCTCTTTTTATAGGGCATAGACAGTAGCTGTAAGTTAAAATAGAACAACGAGATATCAGAGGCAGTTTCTAGTGCTTTCCTGCCTCAGTTTCCCCAAAGACTCCTTGCAAAGCCCTTTGCAATCCAAGGAGTGTCTTCAACGCCCTGTTCTCCAATCTTTCCCCGTGAAAGTTAGAACTGATAAGAAATCCTCCTTTTTTTAACTTCCAGACCCCTTTTGCTGGGTCTTCACCATGACACTTTTGTTTTTCGTGACGTTTTTTTGCTTTTCTGACCACACCTGGAGTAAGACACCCAAGAAGATTTGTCATTTAAGAGACTCTCGAGGAAGAGGTCACCTATGTCACCACCAGCCTGACAGCTCCGCTAAAGAGAACAGCCTCTCAATATATGCAGAAAACGTCCAAGATTGTTACAAGTGATAATGTTCCTACTGGCTCTATCCCTGCTTTCCACATCACTGGAACGATAATTTGCCCTTTTCCTTTCAGTACGTCTCTTAGGAATACATACTATGGAGCAAATCACGTTCACCTGCAATATAAAGGAGACGGGATGTAGCTAATAAAGAACAAGGCAATTCAAACTTTTTTCCTGAGCCCTCAGGAGGAATACCCAGGTGTGCTGAGGAAGATATGCTTGGGAAAAAAAAAGAAAAGAACCATTCTGCAGTCAATCTAAAAGCACTAGGCCTCCTTTCATGAATTGATTTACCCACTGGGTGACATATTGGCAATTTTCTGTTACCTACCCAGTGATATGACTAAGTAGATGAAGCTTAAAGGCAGGTCAGATAAAAAGACTTTAATCTAACAAAAGCAGCCTGAATTTCGCATGTCAGGGAAGATGATTTAACAGGGAATAGCAGACTAAATGTGATACAGAATCAAGGGGGAGAATCCATAATTAATGCTATGCTGCAGAAATGTTTACTCAAAAACAGAATGACAAAAAGGGCTAGATTCTCCTCTCCTATAAAAGACTCAGTTTCAGCAAAATAAATCATTGCAGTCTTCATGTTAAAATACACTCTGGTGCTGTTCAGACAAACATGCATCAGAGGAATATCTTTGAATTCATCACTGTCCAAAAAGGGTAAAAATCAGTTGTGATGAGTTTTATAAGATGCAAGCTGAGTACTGTCATAATTTTATGAATACACTAGGGCAGTTATATTTGGCAGGAATGTTGTTCAGAGGATTAATTAAAATTATTTTCTCGCAGGAAGGAAAAGTTATGTTTAGGGAAGAGCAGTAATACCATCCACAAGTGACACAAGGTTTGTTCAAGTGTTTTCAGGCCTAAGGGGTGAAATGCCTAAAGGAGCAGTTCCTTCTTGAATAATGTATTTATTTTGCAGTTCACGCTTCATCATTTTCCTACTGGGGTTAGCTGAATTTCCGGAACAGCAGCCCAAAACACAACCTCAAGTTCCTGGGGCCTGAGGAAGAGAAAAGCTGTATTTTACTCCATTGGGAAAAGTGCTTAATTTGTCCTTTCTATTTTCAGGACTTCTTCCTTATCCTTTAAAGAGTAAAACTTGAGTTTGCTCCTGGTGGTGTCTCAGGCAGGTCTGTGCCTGGCTGTAAAAGGCTTTTACTTCTCCCTTATGCATCCTTTTAGGCTACATATCTGTTGGGCCAGGGACTTACCTCCCATTCCTTATTGGCGCTCTCCTTAGCACAACCCTTCTTTCCCTGACCCTCACATTAC
Source organism: Tinamus guttatus (assembly GCF_059628265.1). Taxonomy (NCBI): domain Eukaryota; kingdom Metazoa; phylum Chordata; class Aves; order Tinamiformes; family Tinamidae; genus Tinamus; species Tinamus guttatus. The sequence goes on from NW_028288779.1 coordinate 2,029,041, forward strand.
CTCCAAATTAATAACCGCCTCAATTTACAGCAATCCAGCCTGAAGAGACAGCAGTCTTCAAGATCAAGTACTTTGGGGGATGAAAAGTTGAAAGATGGTGGTGGGCACCCACTCCACAGCTGGAGGCCCACTGAGGTTCCCCCTTGGCTGCTTGTTTGTTCTGAGACAAAAGAAAGTAAAAAAAGAAAAAAAAAAAAGAGAGAGAGTGAGAGAAAGAAATTCTGCAGAAGGCTCTTGATTAATTATCCTCATTACTCAATATTTTAACCCACCTTGTCAGCCCTTCCCACTCTGCCTTGCAGGAGGAATACAACTTCCAAAGTGCCTGGAGCGAACAGCAATGGGGAAACCACACACAGACTGAAGTGCTGACAAGAGCAAAAACCTGCTCTTCCATTCGGTGTCTCTGAGTTCGAGAAATGCACATGCAAATTCTGGCCACTCTCCATTATGGGAGCTAAAAAGCAGAACTGTAGCCTTTTCACGTCGCTCTTGATTAAGGATTTTCTCTGCTCTTTTCACTGGTGGACTGGTAAGGCTGAACTCCACCACCTGAACATGGAGGATTCATTAATTCGTTAGAAGCTTTTACCCCCTGCTGTTGCACAACTCGCTTCCAGTGTGATCAAGCACATATATATGCACTCTACTGTAAGACTATGAGTCACCACTGGAATTTAGCTTGAAACAAATCTCTGTGTTTATTTAGCGGGCTCTGAGAAGGGGCATCTTGGATGGAGATCTTGAATGTGAAGAAAAAAGATATTGTCACCTGCCGGGGTGAGGTGAAGGGGAAAGCCTTCTCTTTTTAACTCCAGATATCTGAAATGAATCGGTAATACTGATGCTTATGGACATATAATTTTAAGGCTATATCGGCATCTCTTTGCTACTTTATGCAAATTTGTAAGCACTTGAACTGATTTCCTGAGTGGTTTTGATAAATCTTTCATAAATCTGATTCAGCCATGGAGCTACTGCAGTGGTTCCCATCCTCATCTTCCTTTCCTCATAAATTTCCTACTGCCAAAATCATAGTGAGTTCATTCCAGACACAAGGGTCTAAACTGCAGTGCTTGGGTGATGGCTTCACAAATGGCTGAGCCTCCAAGTAGGATGTGGGGCAGAATACAGGGAGAGAGAATTGTTGTATGAGACACTGATACACATCTTGCAGTTCTTCCTGGGTAAAAGTGAATATTTGAACCATTTTCTGTCTTTACAGTAAATCAGAAACTATCTGCAACTTATAGCACACGGCAACTCTTAGAAGATGTTATGGAAAAACAGGTTAAAGAGTGTATTTCTGCATTGTCCTTCACGACAGATAGTAATTTTGTGGACAGCAGCTCTATTCTTAGGGGTAAAAACATGTGGGGGAGGGAGGAGTAACAGAGTCTGAGATTCTTGGCCTAGATGGTTCTTTTCTCTTACTTGTCCTTAAGCTCCCTCTAAACAAGGAGAAAACTGAGACTTTTAAGATATTCTAATAATATTAAACTTAAATGTCACTCCAAAAAGAAGAATTTGTTGCAGCTGGTTGATGACTGACTGCCCTTTCTAAGCACATAAGCCAATAAAACAATCATATGCTTATGTCACCACAAGCACAAGCAAACTTTTCTTCTTCCTGTATCCTTGAATGGCGTAGACTGATTTTTTCCTGTGGAAATGCACTTTAATAAATGGAAGATGTAGGATGTTTTATAGTCAACTTTTTGCAGGTAGTGTCCTTTTTCCATTAAATTCCAGTTTTCATAATTGCCTCCCCCTTCTCCTTTGCAGAAACACAGAAAAAGCCTCAAATATTTTGGTTCTATCCCCAGAAAAGAGAAATAAGGATGGGATAAATAGAAGGTGGGAGTGAGAGGAAAAGCTTTGACTTTGCAGCCAAACTACTTGCCCGGGGATGTAAGAGCATTTTCCCAGTCAACTCAGCATTCAAAGCCAGGCAGCCAGAACATGCTTCACAAGAGACAACCTCCTGTGAACTCCTCACCTTTCTAAGGTAAGTCAATGTTCACAAGGAAATACCCCACCACACCGTTGCCTTTGATGTCTTCGTTCTGCAGAAGGAAAGGGTGGTCTTTTTAAAGAATTCACAATAGAGAGAAAAGGGGAAGAGGAAGCCCTTTGAAGAGAACAGAAAGCCTCCTCTCATTTTGCTGCTGACTAGAAGCCACCCCTTTTCCTTTATGCCTGACACAAAAGAAGATTTGCAAGCCCACTTCCCCCTCAACCAGACAGACATTTTCTGCCGGTACCATACCCAAAGGAGGTGGCTTTCCAATACACAGAACATGCAGGGGTAGATGTAACTTTATGGCTTCACACATCAACCATAAATTAAACCTCTTGAAGCAAACTTCCGTGTAAAGTTTTAAGGTTCATGGGACCTGCTGGGTCTGAATCTTCAGAATGAGCAGGAAGAGCACATGCACAGCTCCATATACAAAGGCCTCAGGATCTTCCTGTGTCCTTTCTTGAATTAGAATAGATTTTAATACTTCAATGCTTGGATAAAATCAGGAAGACTAGAGCTTTGCTGGAGCTAAAACTATCCAATAAGAAGGGATTCCACAAGTATGTTAGTGGAAATTTAGCAGAAATCTACATTCATTAGGGTAGAGGCAACCTACTGAGAGATGATATAGAAAGGCTTGAATTCCTCAAAACTTCTTTTGCCTCAGCCTTCACAAGCTAAATCTGGTCCCAGACCTCTCAGCATTCACCAGCATGGTTTGGAAAGGAGCAGGATGCTTAGCAGTGATGGAGCAACAAGTGAGGGACCACAAAGAAGTGTTGGATATATTGAAATACATACAGTCTACTGAAGGTGCTGAAAGAGCTGACTGATGTGATTGCAAGGTCACAGTCTACCACTGCAATTTGGGCCAGTAAATTCATCATCATGGAAAAAGGTTAAGGTTATGCCCATCTTCAGAAAAAGCAGGAAGGAAGACCAGGGAACTATAGGTTGACCTGGCTCACCTCAGGGCCTGGGAAGGTGGACATCACTTTGGACCTCATTTCCATACAGACTGAAAGACAAGAAGCAATCAATCAGGAACAGTCTACACAGATTTGTCCTGGGAAAGCCACGTTTATCAAACTTGATTGACTTCTGTAATAAAATGATCAGCTGCAACGACAAGCAAAGGGCAGTAGATGTTGTATACCTTTATAACAGTATTGTATCAGCTACAGCATTATCAGCAGAAAGACCAAAGAGAAATGAACTTCTAGATGAGTTAAAAAAATGACCAGATACTGGGTTCAAATTGTAGTAATTAGCTTGATGTCCAATTAGCAGCTGATAAGTAGAAAATTACAAGTAGCTGATAACCTAAACAGTAGATTCTTCAAAACAGATGGATATTTAAACTTAAGGATGGGTACAGCAAAGATCTCATGAGGTTCAGCAAAGAGTAATGCAAAATTGTGCACTTGAGGTGAAAAACAACCACGAATCAGTACAGGCTGGGATCTGACTGGGTGTGTAACAGCCCAGCTTCAAAGTATATGCCAAACTGAATGTGAGACAACAGTGATCCCTTAGCATGAATACAGCAAACTGCTTGCAAGAGGCAATTAGGAAGAGATTAAGAAAGGTCCAGAAGGTTAAGGACAGGTATTATCACTCTCTATGCAGTACTTGAGAGGTTGCACTTGAAATATTATGTCCAGTTTGGGTCCCACAGTTCAATAAAGATGTTGAGAAACTAGATAGGGTTCATCAGAGGGCTAGCAAGATGTTTAGGGACCTGTAACGAATAACTTACAAAGAGAGGTTGACCATGCTGGGTACATTCAGTCTGGCTAAAAGGAAGTTAAAAAGTGATCGAGTTGGGAATCAGTGTTTGAATATTTGATGGAGAGTTACAAAGAGGATGGAGACCAACTCTTCTTGGCAGTGGTAGGTGGTAAAACAGAGCAGAGGCCACGAGCTGTGTCTTGGAAGTTCCAGACTAGTCATTAGGAAGAACATCGTCCATAAAAAGGTCATGCCACACTAAACTCAGATACCCTGTGAAATGTCCATCTTTGTAGCTTTTTGAGATTCCTCTGGATAAATCCATGGTTGACTGTTTGACCTGCTTTGGTGTTGGCATAAGTCCTGCTTCAGGCAGGAGGTTGGACTAAAGACCTGCACATATTCTCTCCAACCAGCATTTGTACTATTCCTGAACAAAGGCTTGCTAAAGCCTCACTGGCAACGAAGAATACCAATGAGCATTTGTTGCTAGGCAGGAAAACTAGGCAAACTCTACACAGACCAATTTGTTTAAGACCTTTAAATACAAATTACCTGTTAGAAGAGTTGGGGGTTTACCACAGTTAACAGCATTTCTTGCACTTGCTAATCAGTCCAACCATTGACATTTGAAAGCTCACTAAACTGACTAGACATGGCCTTTGTGGCTGGAGACTTGGCCAAGAGAGTGGGAGATGAACCTGCCAACTACCTCATGCATGTGAACACCTTTTTTGCAGCAACAGACCTCATGCTCACAACATAGCAAAGGCTGCAGTGGTCTAGGTGTCTAGACAGTGCCATCATGGTGCCCATCACATCCCTGCTACCTTGTCTCAGCTTGAGGAAGGGGGCGGAGGAAAGAAGGAGAGTTTTTGCAGATGAAAGTGCTTCCAAGTCAGCACTGATTAATTCCGAAAACTGATGGGTCCTCGTGGGCGATCTGCAGCCATTCTATAGAAATCTGCTGAGTTCCTTCTCACCTTGGGGGAATAAGAAACATCCAGGATGTTGTCTCAGACCATTCCCTTGATAATATAAGCCAGTGGACAAGATGCTTTGCACCAGTGCCTGTCTGCCATGCTCCATATCTGCCTCCTATTCCTATTACTTGTATATTGTACCTAGAGGCTGAAGAATGAGTAGGCAAACATCCAACAGAGAGCTGATCACCAATCTGGAAGAAAAAGATTAGTCAATTGCAGAGAGCCTCACCTTCCATCCATCGTCCAAAGCCGTTCTGCTCACAGACCTCCATAGAAATAATGGACCAGAAAAGTGTGAGGAGCATGAAGACTGAACTGAAGAATCATACTGTGCTTTACCCTGCTTATCATTGTGGTGATTAAGGAACACGAGTTAAATTAGGAGCTATCTGTTTTATAACTGCTTTCAAAACTTGCCTAGAGCAATGGAGACCTTCTTTATTTATTTTTATTTGTCTTTTCTTTTTACTGCAACACATATCAGTTACATCAGTCTTTGTACTACAGTAAATATGTAGATGGAAAACATTGCGTGTGTAAAAGCACTCAATACAAAGCAAAGGTAGGAGGAAGGTGCCAAATCTCTCTTTCTCTCTTTCTTTCCCTAGCCATCTATAGCAGCTTGCTTTGCATCAGAAAATAAACAAGCATCAGCATTAAGGATTTTTTTTTTAAAAATCCTCCTTTCTTTCTCTCTTATTTTTGTTATTAGTTGGAAGTTTTTATTTTTTTATTGTTGCTCAGAAAAAAAAATGGACAAAGAGCTTTTCATTCCAAACACTTGGCCTTTAGCTCTAGAAATCTAGTTCTGTCACTTCTCATTACTAAAATAAAAATAAAAATTCACATTAAAAATAGGAAAAAAATAAAGAGAAAAATAAAGAGAGAAAAAAAAAAAGGAAAGTCCTTTCCTTGAAGTATTACATTATTTCACATGCAAAGTCATTGAAAGGTTGTCTTCAGAGAATATAATACCAAGTTATGAGATATTTTTGGCACAAGGACAAGGTAAGATATTGCCAAACAAAGAAAATACTTATAATTCAGTTAATAGCTGGCAATGCTGTACTCTTCTACTACTAATTAATTTTCCATATTTCCAGCCAAGCAAATGTGCACGATTATATAATCATCCAGGATAGCAGTCCACAAAGTGTTAAAGCATCATTACATTAAATACCTCTCTCACACTGTCATTTGTCATTGGCAAGGGAGGCTGAGTTTGGATCTGGGTGGAAGAAGGTGAAGAACTGCCGGAGAAAGAAGCTACAAGACCCAGATTTGATTTTTAGGTTGTTTGTTTATTTGTCAGACTGTGGCGGGGATCCGCCAACTCTAGAGGGACCAGAATGAGTCAGCCAGTGGGTTGTGTGAACAAAGTGGGTGAGATTTACCCCAATGTGCGCCCGTGTGCTCATGCTCACACACATGTGTACATATCTAGAAACCTACGCAGTGGGAGAAGGGAAATGACCATGCAGGATGGAAGTCACCTGCATCAGGTAAATATCTGGTCCTACTTGGTTGCCCTTTCCAGGGGTATAAGGAAAACAAAGCAACAGATTAAAAATCTCTGGGCCGCACAACATTTCTTGGTCTTTTCCTAGCTCGGGAGGCAGTGGACCACTAAGTGAAGAATTAACACTCCAGTGAAGTGATTTTTTCCAGTTGTTTCATCTGGATTCTGAGATTATTCATAATTGTTTTACAGGGGAATCACTCCACTCTGGATATGAGTGATGATCCATATCATGTGACAGGACAATTAGACCTTCTGTATTAATTTATCTGAAGAGGCCGATATTCCAGAATTACACAGAATCCCACAGAATCACAGAAGAGTTGAGGGTGCAAGGGACCTCTAAGGACCTCGAGGGATCATCTAGTCCAACCCCCCTGCTCAAGCAGGGACACCTAGACAACGTGGCACAGGGTTGCACCCAGGAATTGGCTCTAATTGATAAACACCAGTTGCCACTAATTGATATGCCACTATTAAAAAGTGAGGGGGATATAGTCGAGGACAGGTGACTGATTTTAAGTCAGCCCCAGAATATTTTGGTTAAATTAGAACTAAAAAATATGTCTCTCTGAAGATTTTTTTCTTTTTTTTAGTTGGAGAGAACTGGGTGAGGAGATTGGTTTTTTGTGTTGGTCCATTTGCCTTTTTGCTTGGTTTCTATTGACATGAATGTCTGCTTTCTGCAGGAATCAAGATGGTTTCTGGTACACAAACCTTTTGTCTGGAGAATTAAGAACATATGTTATAGAATTTAGTTTGAAAGACCTTCACCTGTGTGGACTTAAGAATATACAGAGCAAATTCTCACCCTTCCACAAAAGAGAGATTGCATTTCCTACAGAGGGACTAACACATATTCAACTAAACAGTTAACAGACATTAACATTAATGGGCATACCATGCTATAGACACTAGAACTTTGCAAAGGGGAATTACTCACTGTAGAAAAGAGTCAAATACTTAAATATTACATTTATTTCTAGCAAATAAACATAAAAAAGCTTTTTTTTTTTTCCAGACAAAGCAATGGATCCTGACTTCATGAAGAGACAGAGTATCAGACATTGAGCACAGAGATGAAGTGAGTAAAGATGTTCTGGATTGTCCTGTCTCCCTTCCCACCTAGCAGGAAACAAAACAAAACAAAAACAAAACAAAACAAACAAACAAAAAAAAACAAAAACTTTCGACCTCTATGTTTTAACATTTCCAGTTTCCTGACTACTTGGTGCAACAACCAAAACGCTGACATGCTTGAGTCCCTGCATCCCACCAGGCCACAGAGTTTCCAAAGCCAATGGAAATTTAGTCATTAGAGGCTAGTTACACTCAGCTTGGAGTCCATCACACCTGAATCAAAACTGAACCATCTCAGTAAAATGTTTGAATTACTGTGAATCAGCTCTATCAATTGTGAAAATAAACAAACATTCTACTACAGAGTTTTCAGCCAGTGCTGGTGAAAACTGACCTTAAAATAGATTGTTATGTCTTTCTACCTGGAAAATTTGGCAGATTTTAAGTGGAATGTGTGACAAAACATTGGCAGATTTTGCGTGGAATGTGTGACAGACATTAGCTTGTATTTCTAAAAGTGGCTGGTAATCTTAGTCTAGATGAAAATTTGAATTAGATTAAGACAGTGCAAAAAACTGATGAAATAGGAAAAAAAAAAAAGGAAAGAAAAAAAAAAGCAAAAGTTTTCTGAAAATAAGGAATTCATACTTAGGAGATAGGTTCTGCATGCAACCTTAGATCAATAGCACAGATTTAGCACTGAACTTTTACTGGTATTACCAGTCACCTGAAGATTGGTGCACGTGAACACAGAGACTGCAATCCTTAGAGCAACAGAGATTTCCAAGTAGTTATTCTTGGATGCTTGACTTCATATATCCCCAAGAAACTTGATTTTCAGAGAAAATGCTCAGCTCTTAACGAAATACAGTGCCTTTGAGATGCTGAAGATTTGGCCTTCCCCTCTCCACTGCCAAAACAAATGGAAAGATATAAACAAGGCAGAACAGGATGGTAGATAACTAGATGGGACTGAAATGTCAGAAAAGATACACAAAGATGTATGAAACTTGCTAAGTTCTAGGAGCAATCGGGATCCCTTCTGCGACTGTGCTGATTTGGGACTTTGCATAGTAAAGGTGAGTCAAAGTTTTGGTTGCATGGCAGTTTTGCTTTGTTTCCTGCAGAGTGGATCCAAAGGTCAACTTGATGGACTGGGTGAGATTTCATCTTGTAAAACCTCTGTTTGGCAGTGATCACAGTCGTCTCTGGGTTAATTAACCAAAAATCCTTCAACGATCATTCAATTTACTCCAGTCCTGGACATTCAGTGTTCCTGTAGAGGAATGTCAGAAATGCTGCTTTGAGCAAAATGACACATTCAACCATATGTGCATTCATGGGGCTATCACACAGCAGAAGAGCTCGCCCTGGCACTGGGCCCATCATTTCTGCTCCATGACTTGCTGCCTGCAAGCCCATCCAGGCCGCGCAGTTCTGAAAACCCTGCATTCATTCCACATCTCTTACCAAGATTTATGACAATTAGCCACCGAATACGTAATTAGCAAGTGGTAACAGATCAGCAGATATATCCAGTGTTGGTGACACCTCTGACAGATTGACGCCTATTCCCCAAATCCCTGCGAGGCTTTGTGCTTTCCCTGTGACCACTCTCAAGCAGAGTTTAGCAAGGCCGTCTCAGCAGGGAGGAGAGGGAGGGATGGGGGAAAACAAGTTCTCGCAAGCATGACAGGACCCATGCATAACCATTTGGCTTGGCAATTAGAAACATGTTCGGTCCTCCTCTGCGTCACTGCGGAAAGAGGATAAGTAACAGTTGCTCTGAAAACTGCCTTGATGTCAAGCAAAGCAGGAGATTTGGATTTCTACTTAGGGGTTTTTGTTTGCTTGGAGGAGGGGGGGCACTTTTTAATTTTTTTTCCCCAAATATTTCAGGAGGCTTTCTCAGGGGAATAAAGGGGATGAGGAAAGCGAGAGGAGGATCGTTTATATTTGTATTTGTGTTTATATTTACACAAGATGATAGTCTGTGTAGACCTTTTCCAGTGAATGCAGGGGGTCAAGGTGAGAAAAGAGAGAGGAAAGGCCCCATCAAACCTATTGAAAAACAAAGACTGATTCCTTAGCTGCTACTCTAAATGGGATCCAAAGCCCTCCTTCTGCATCAGCTTCACTTATCCACCTTTGAGACCTGCCAGTCCTACAGGTGTGTTACTGCAGGCTTATGTCTTTTGCAAATGCGCAGTGGTATCTTCATCCTTCCTAGGAAAAGTCTCCTAGACTCCTGATTCAGTATTTTGAAACCTCTGCACTTAATTTTAGGTCTCTCAACACCGCTCAAAATTGCCCTCGCTTGCTATAAACTAACTGTGTTTCTCTTTCTCATTTGCCGACATAATTTTACCTATCTACTTTTGTTTTTCCGGCCCAGGTTGGCATAACTTTTGAGACTACCAAAGGGCTATTTTTATGCTGAGCATTATCAGGCAAAGCATTGAGATAGGAGTTAGACTGGGTCTTGTGTCCAAGCAAGTCTGTGGCTGAGCCAATATTGCCTGAATCCCAGTCTGTTTGGCTCCCCTGCCTCTCAGATCATCTTCTTTGAGTCCAGGACAGATACATCACAGCCATCCATTTCATTGATTGTACTGGAAGGCTGACTTATCCTTAATTGTCTTAACTCAATAAGCTGTTCTTTTTTTGCTGAAAAAATTAATGAAGATTAGCCTGTATTCGAACCTGTGCAACCCTCTTTAGTGGCTTATTTTATTTTATTTTATTTTATTCATTTACAAATATGCATGCTATGGAACGACAGGCATATGAAGACTGATAAAGAAAAGGAAATTGTACTTCACAAATCATTTGCACTGATAAGGAAGAGACGGTTGGTTTTGAGCTGGTACTTGGCAAAATGCATCTATGGCTGCAAGAGATTTTGAGTGTTACCTAAGTTTTTAGAGCCTGAGAAAGCAAAAAAAGTTTGTTGTTATTTCTTTCATGGTAACCTAGATGCTGAAGGAAGTAATGCTGGGAAATGTTCTTTTTAGCTGAATCAATATTGAGCAAAGTCTCGAATCTTAACTCATTTTGAAGTCAGCTTTTACCAGAAAAGTCCCAGTACATTTTGCCTAAGTAGACAAATAAACTGAACAGATAGAAAAATACCACAAGAAAAAGCAGAGGGCGGAGCGGGGAGCTTACCCTTTCATCAAATGGAAAACAGAATCTTTCTTCTATCTGTTTTTGTTTCATTTTCTGCTGTCTGGTTACATTATAAGCCACATAAGGCCTGGATTGTCTTTCGTTATGGCTGTGTCTCAGATGTTAACTATAGCAGGGCCACAACAAGTTCTTGCTTATAATGCCAAGTGACACAGGCTGCCTCACTTATGTCTCTCTGTAGAAGATTTGTCTTTAAGAGGGCAGTTAAAAATTAAGTCAGGCAATTATTAGGTTATAATTAAGCAGCCAGGACAATCATGGAGCAGTTCTTGGTATGTGTCTGAAACCTAAAAAGTCAAAGGACTATTTAGAAATATAAATATGACCTATATGTCTGCCCTTTAGCTGGCATGTGCTTTTTTAATCATGTGCTTTTTCAATCTGGTGCCTCCAGGATGCTGCTAACATACACAGCCATCAATGTCTTCACCAAACCCCTAGTATGAGGCCAAGATCCACAGAGGTATCTAGGGGGTCATTCTTAATCAGTATTTGTTTACCAAGGAAGTTATTCCTTAATTTTTGTACTGTTTTGGACCCCTTAACCCTATTGCATCCAACTGTGAAACTGGGATCCAAATGCTTTGAAAAGTCTGGATCACAGCTGCCACTATGACTGCAAGAGAGTGAGGTCCCTAAATGCCTTTGCAGACTGGAAACTGCAGAGAACAGCTTCAGATCCTCCATTTGACATCTTGATGCTAATTAGAAAATTATCTGGAAAAAAAAAAAGAGCTGGTAGAGATGTTTTGTAGGGCTTTCTTTTTAAATAAGAAAGAAAAATCACATTTCTGTAGCAGAAAGTCTCTATAGCAAAACTGACAGTACACACAAATGTAACCATCAGAAGAATGCTTCATGGTTTGTAGCAGCTTATAACTGTTTTTGCTCTTTGTTTGGTTGCAAGATCTATGTTGACTTGTTATGGAGCTTCTCTCATCCATCTTTTTACTTCTTTACTATTATACGTATTTATTACCTTATCATAGTCAAACCTGTACAAAATACTCTCCTCTCCAAGTATGATTCTTCTATTTTGCAAAGAATTTTGTTTGACAAAAACAACCATTGGTTTGTTAAAGGAGTTGTGTGCAAGATGACTAGATTAGATTAATTAGTTAATGTTTGCAAAGTGCTTTGAAGATTAAGAACACTATATAAGTGTTAAGTATTATTGTTATTATAATAGATAGAGAAGGTAGATAGCTAGATCGGTAAAGAGATACAGCAGTCAGATAACAATAATTATAATACTTAGCATTTCTATAGGGCTTTACATCTTTAGAGTGTTTTACAAACAGTAACTAATTAATAGAGTTATAAGCAGACAGATAGTAGATAAAATAGTAGGTAGATTGATAGATAAGCACAAATTTTGCCTTTGGATATAGGAACAGTCAAGTCAATGGAAGTTGCAACCTATTGATGAGGGCAAAATTTGGTCCATAGACAAAATTAAAGGCAAATTACTGAGTTCTTTCTGTTTTTACAGCTTGTCTTCTCAATGTGTAGATTAATTGTGGAAAGTTTGCTGAAATACAAAAATCAGTGTAGAAATGATATCAAACCTTACTGTGGCATATCATGAAGTCAAAGCCTATCTTTAAGACTAGTCACACCGATGTCAGTGACTCAGCTACACAATATCTGAGATGAAGCTTCATGTCTTTGGGAAGTACTATCACACTGCTGCATAAAAAGGCATTTCTGGCTTGCCTTCATACATCCTGACTCTTCAGTGTCTTAGTGAAAATGCAGGAGAACAATCTACTGATTGAGAAAAACAGTAGGGATCAAAGCCAGACCTCAATTTATTTTCATCAAATAAATTTGACCTGAAGTAAAATAGCGAGAAACATCTATATACAGGAAAAAAAAAAAAAAAAAAAAAAAAAAGAAGGCCTAAAGGCCTAAAGACTCCTCCCTTCAGATAAAATAGGTATTCTAGTTTCTTTCCATAATTTTCTCTCCCTGACCATGCAGTGTTTCTGTACTGACTTAGCACTAAGCCTCCATAGGGATGCAGGAAATCAACTTGTTTTTGAAATTGAGATCATGTCCTTGGTGCCTTTGAGATCCAGCTGTCATTGAAGTCAGGAGCTCCTAAAGCACAGCTACATCTGCACTGGTGAATATGCAGATCCAGGGCAGGATCTGCACTTGAGCTCATCTTCTTTCCTGAGGGACTATAGTTCAACTTCAGCACTTGCCTGATGCATCAGTACTGCCTCTGGATCTGGGGTGCTCCTTCACACAGGATGGTATTCTGCTACCTGGTTGGGACTCTCTCTGCTGCCCTGTGGTATAGACTTGACCAGTGTTTTCCTTTACAAAACTTTTCTGGATACATACAGAATCTATTCAGTTCTTCAGGGTAATCAGAACCACAGACTGTGATTAAATCTTGGTGAGACGGTAAAATTCATTTCTGAAAGGGATTCATCTGTTTTAACTTCTGATGGCTATGGTATAGACACCTATCTCTGAACTGGACACTGCAGTGTGTGACAGTAGATTAGACCCTAAACATCCTTAATAGTCAACAGAGAGCAAAAAGCACTTAAAATATGTTTCACACTCTGTATTTGTTTCTACATTCAGTTTCTCTCCATTGACTATCAATGTAACATAGGTGATTAACTCATATGCCGCCAATTCTACTGCTTATGTTTAAAATGAGATGAGACAAATCCATGAAAAGTGTTCCTCTTTCTACTTCATCTGCACAGCCCAAGTGCATGTTTCAGAGCTCATCTACCCAATCAAACCCAGTTTGCTTTCCTCAGGCAATGAAGAAGTTTACCTAGAAGTGGGAAGGCCTATGGCCAAAAAGGTGAGAAGTAAATTTACATATTACTTTTTATACCATGAGATAAATACTTATGCCAATATGTATCATCTGCCCTTCTTTGGCAGATGCAGGACTCAGCTGCAACTTGCCTGGAGGTCAGTAAGATACAGGATCAATAATATTTCTTACTGCCTTCTTCCTCTATATCAACGTCCTTGTATTAAGAGGCTATCAGCCACTTACATTTCCTTTCCCTCTAGCAGGATCTTCCAAAGGTGGGAAAGCTGTAATTACAAAACAAGTGCAGAAGGCAATAGACCATCCACCTGACTCAGCCAGGAAGGGCAAAAGTATCAAATATTGTACAAAACAAACATTGTACAGAACAAATTCACCATTCGTCAACTCGTCAATTCTTTCATCACCTAAAGGAAGAGGCAGGAAAAAATAAGCAGGCAAGCGAGAGCAAGAAATATTGTCATTTTTTTTTTTTTTAACAGGGATGGACGGTACACACCTTGGTAATTAAAACTCATAGCTTTCTTCTCAAGGAACTTGAACTCAAGGCTGAAGTTAAGAGTGAATATTCACAGTGCAAGATTTCAAGACAGACCTGTCTGAAGTTCTCTTGTTGGAGCAGTTTTATTTGTATACCATATTTCACTATTTCCTGGGTCATGGGCAGAATGACTTTCTAGTTTAGTGGTTAGATTATTCACCTGGAAGGGGAAATCCTCAGTTCCTGTGCCTGCTTAAACTAATGTTTCTGTGTTTTTCATTTAAGTATTCATTGATGTGGATAATGGAAGCAAGGTCTCTACTTCCAAATGAAAGACTACACCACGAAGTTATATAGTCTTTTGCATAGGTTTGCCATCTTCCTGTTCCATGAATATTTAATTAATCTATGCAAAGTGAAATGGCTTTAGTAGGAGGAACTGAGAAAGCCCTGCCCTAAAATACTCTTTAGCCTAGTTGTTAGGGCAGTCAGAGAAGTGGAGAGACAAGTTCAAATCCCCCTAAGCAGAAGAGGGATTTCAACCTGGATCTTCCAGAGCTTAATTGGTATTCTCAACCCACTGTTACTGGTGAGAAAAAAGTAGCATCTCTACTTCCTTTTCTTGCCCGAGCTAATGGGATGTCCTGCCGAAATGTTTATCATCCTGCTGTATCATCACAGAGTGTGACTAATATAATCTTTATTAGAAAACAAATAATTTCACGATGAACTTTGCAAGAAATTAAGTAAATAATGTGACAACAAAATGGCTTACCACAAGGGAGCATACTCACACCTGTATTATTCACCATCTGCACAATCAACCTGTGTCTAATGACAGCAGAAGGTGAGGTTTGCCAAAGTGTCAACTCTTCAAATCAAGTACTTGTCCCAAAGCGAATCTATGCTAACAGTAGTACTCTTCCAGCTCTCAGAATATTAGATGAAAATAACTGAAACATAGATATAATGCTACCAAGCCTCTTTCTTCTTTATAATTCTAGGGCTGATAAAAAGAAGAATTATATTAGATGAGATATGACTCAGGCTCCAGATTATGTACAAGTGACATGGGACTCCTTGTTTTCCCTTAGGGCACAAATAGAAAAGACAAAGTGCAAGGTTAACTTGTGGTGTAAAATACTGAAGAAACATGTGAATTCCAAACTGAAGTTCAGCTCTGAAACATTGACCATGACATTAATATTTTTCCAGATGAGGATAAATATTTACATCACATGTAAGAAAGAGTGTAACAGCATCTATAAAGGAGTGGATGGTATTTTTCCAAACACTTTAGGCCATTTGAGTGAAGCAATCTGTGTCTCCTTGCTGCCATCAGTTTATTGGGGAATTGCAGTGAAAGGAAGAAGGAAGGGAGGAAGGGAGGAAGGGAGGAAGGGAGGAAGGGAGGAAGGAAGGAAGGAAGGAAGGAAGGAAGGAAGGAAGGAAGGAAGGAAGGAAGGAAGGAAGGAAGGAAGGAGCTTTGAAGTATTTAATTAATTAACTAGGTTATTGACCCTGATAGTAACTATCGGTGGTATTCCTGTTTCCAAGTCCCACAAATTTTGGACAGACCCAGCTCATAAATACCTGTTTTCTTCTAGTTTTCATTATGGAGAAAAAGTTACCTGCAATATTCCCCGTTCTATTTCCATTTAAGGTAATTTTGAAAGATAGATAGATAGATAGATAGATAGATAGATAGATAGATAGATAGATAATTTTCTATGAGAACGTTGCCTATTGATGAAAGTCCTTGTTACAGATTCAGCTCTATATAGAGACATTGTGTTTGCTTTAAATCACCCAGTCTGAAAGCATGAGGTCCTCAGCTGGGCAGCACAGCTTGGCAGATCTTCAGATAAGAATATCTTATTGACCAGTCAGCCCATAACACAGTTTAAATGCAGGGCTGTGCAGAATCTGAAGACAGACCAATCTTTGTGAATCCTGGAGCAAACTTTATTGAGGTATTTTAAAGCAGGCATTCTTGGAGTGCAAGCAGGGACTTGCACAAATATGGGACCTTGCCTATTTAGATTATGAGCTCTCCAGGGCAATGACTTCTCTTCGGATGTACACATCCACTTCACAGCACCAGCCTTGCCATAATAAAGATAATAATAATATTAACATCAACAATAATAATAACAGTGATAATAATAAATTTATCTAGGATGTTGCAAAATATGGAAGAGCTGAAGGGCAGCAGGTGTGTTGGGGAAATAATATAATACATTCAGTCCTATGGAGTGCGCATATGAGTGTGTGATATCAAAGACACTACCTATGAAATTAATTTGCCAGTGACACTGCCTTGCCTACCATCCCTGGGCGTTGTGAGAATTAATTAATGCTTGCAAATCGCCTTGAGAACTTCAGAGGAAGATGCTTTATGTATGCAAAGCCCTGCTGCCTTTCCCCAGTGCCTGCTGCACACCTGTGCCCATTGCATCATGTGCTGCCTGTGTCTGGTCGCAGAGTGCTTGCTGAGTACCTATGGCCTCGGCATGACTGATGGTTGGATGCGGGTGCTGACACTGGGAGCTCTCCCCTGTCAGCGGAGAGCTTGCCCACACACGTCCATGCACCATTAGCCTCTTCCCTCTGGGGCTGTTGTCAAGATTCCCAAAACAATGATTACCTTTCCCCAGAAAAAACCCTCCAACCTGACACCTTTCTTAGCTGGCGTCATGCAGCATGAAGGTTCCTTTGTAGGGGTCCGTGCCCCGTATCTCCCAGAGCTCTGGTGAAATTTCATTCCTTCGTGTTTGTAAAACACATCAAGAGGCCAACAGGAAAGGTGTGAGAAGGAGAGGTGCAAGTTGTTGGGTTTTTTTATGATTGCTCTTAGTAAATAATTATAACTATGCAAAATGGCCAGCTGGTATCACAAATGTCACTATAATCCCGAAGGGAAGGACAGCAGAGATGAAGGCCTTAGCAAAAACGGCTGGGTGAGGCATCTTCCATCTTCAAAGTGGCCAACTGAAATCTGTGAGGACCTGAGCATGCCTGGAGGTCGTGGCTGGGGTTCTGCAGGTGTGTTATGTCTGCATCCCCATTACAGTACTGAAGGAACACTGAGTCGTCTTCTTACATAGAAAGGGGGTCCTACTAGTAAAGATCTTTTCCAGTAAAGCAAAATTCATATTCACATAGCTTTTTCTTCTCTTTGTATACTCAGTGCATTACTCTAAAACATTTTGTATTGTTTCCAAAGCATTATCACTGGATTGTCTGTTTTCTTTTCTAATGCATATATTTGGGCTCAGTTTCCAGGTCATCCTTGACACCCCCAGCTGAGCACATCAGCCATGCTGTACATCTAATGCAAAGAAGGAGCTCAGGATTACTCTCTCCAGATGCTGGTCTCTCCTCACAATTTCTTCTGTTTCTGGGTGATTCCAAGCAGCAAATGTTGACATTCCGTCTATTGCCCTGCTCCAGCTGCACTCAGTAATGCACAGTGTTGCATGAGGAGGGAATCAAGGCTCCTTTCATCTTCCACTACCCCTTTTATACACATAGAGTAAAACAGTGGACTCACTGCATAGGCCTCCAGACCTTCCTAGAAATAGGAGTTAACTAAAAGGGTGAAACCCAAAATACAGCCATGCAGAATCAAATCTGAGAGACATTCTGAACCATAAACTCAGGATCAGCTACCTAATATGAAATGGATTATCTTATCCTTAGCTTGGGGGTTCCCGCCATTTGGTTCTGTGCAATCAGAGACATGAGGATAAGGGCCGCTGAAAAAAACAGCTGTAATACAATCAAGTATTCTCTCTGAGATCTGCAAACCAAACTCCCTTGACCTCCAGAGAAAGAGATCCACTTATGAACTCTTTCACGAACAGAAGCCTTCATGCATGGGTCATCATCTCATAAAAAGCAGCTCTTTTTTAATAATCAAAGATATTTTGCAGGCACATAAGTGAGGAACCAGTAAAATGTTGTTGGCATTGTTTTACAGAGGGCAACACCTAATCTTTTTTTTTTTCCCTTCTTTTTTTTTAATGATTGCTTCCAGTGAAGATTTTCAAAGTCAGTAAAGAAACCTGAGGTCAGCAAAACTGGTTTTCGTTCCTTCCATCATCAGCTGGAAATCTCTCTCTTTTTTTTTTTTTTCCTTTGGCTAATCTGTTCAGAAATTGTGTGAAATGAAAATAATGTGGATTTTTTTTTCAAGAATCAAAATATTTATTTTGGGGGTGTCTGACTTTCAGACAAAAGGTCAGTTTTCTCCTCCAGAAAAAGCAGTGCTCACGGAAACCTTTTGTTTCCACCAGGAAATGGTTTTGATGGATAATTAGAAGTTTATTTATCTGACCAGCATGCTGAAAGGCATTTAGATGCCTTCTGCTTCACCGTTCCTATTTCATGCAAACAGGAATAATAATCCTTTCCTGGTCTGTCTGCATGTTGGGAAGCTCCTGTGCCCTTTCAAGACTGTGCTTGGCCTCTACAACGGTGCAGATAAATGGGACCCTAAAGGGAGAGGCATTGGCCTGCGGTGCAATCTTGCAATCTCCCTGGGGCTTTCCTGCTCACCTTCTTTCCTCCTTTTTCATGCTTTGCATGGGCGCTTGGGTGCTGCCTGCGTGAAGAGCTTCAACTAAGCCCATTCCATACCCACAGGCAACCTATAAAGGTCAATCGCAGATATAATGAAAGGGGGCAGTGAGTTTGCTCTGGCCACTCCTAGTTTTCCCCAGTACTTCTCACAAGCTCTGCAAGTTCTTCTGGTTCATCTACCAGGCCTGAATGTCAGGGGTAGGTTGTTCCCACCACCATCCCCCTGCTGTTCTTCAACAGCCTCATCCTTTGAAGACGTGCATAGTTATCACGTTATTTCAAAATACCAAAGGTCACGTTACTTTTCCTTTTCCCTTCCTCCCCACTGGAAGGCAAGGGCAGAAGCTAAGGCAGAGTAAACATGAAGGAATGGGTTTGCAGAGCCAGTCTTTAGTGAAGCTCTGAGGGAATTGGCCAGACCACTTCATTTCAGCAAGAACTGCTTTCTCTCCAGTAAATAATAAAAAAAGAAGTTTCATAGGAAGGGAAGTGACCATAGCATAAGATATTATGCCTACATCTGGTTGGCTGCTTTATCACAGAAAAGCTGGTTAAATGGCCAAAAAAAAGACATGCAGAGAGAGAGAAAAGAAAAAGAGAAGGGGCAGGGGATGTGGGGAGAGAGAGAGAAAAGAAAACTATTCCCTCTCTGTTTTTTCCAAATTGCTTTTATGGAGTGGTGGAACTGATACTTGGCAGCTAGTTTAAATACCCCTTAGCACTGTGAGGACTACAGGAAATAGGCCTGTAGGCACACAGCACCCTGAATTTTGGATGACCCAGCCCCAAAAGAGGGATCAGAGCTGTTTCAAGGCTATTCCAACTTTTTTTTTTTTCTGTAGCATTTTAAGTGGCAATGCTTCTGCTTAGTTTTTCTGTGATTCCCATGGATCAGTGCTAAAAGTTGGAATCATTGGAATCATGAGCCTTGGTGACTTTGGAGGATAGGAATTACAGTTTGCCTATAAGTTGCATCATGTACTTAGTAACCCTACCCCACTCCCTCCAGCTCACGTACCTACAGGCCAGGTAGAGCCCTTAAGAAACAGTTTTAAGAAACTTCTGAAAAGCAGCTAGCCTGACACACAGAAAATACATTATCACTAATGAAGATAAAGAATTTCACAGAAAGATAATTGTTTGCCTAGCAGCTGAATTTATTTTCATTCTCAAGATATAATTAGGGGAGAAGTTGCAGCTAGAAGAGCAATATGCTTTTCCTTCCTTTTTTCTTAACTTATAAATGGAGAAAGGAGTTGATTCATTTCTGTCTGCAAGTTAAAGGAACATCATTTTATCAACACCTGATTTGAATATGCTGTATTTTACTGAAATGAGTAAAAGAAAGATAAACAGTCTGAGAAACTAAAGAAAAACATTGCGTTTAATTTTCCAGAATCTTGCTTGTCTGGGGGAAAAAAAGAAAAAAAAAATGAATGAGAGAAAAAGAATGGGACTTTCCCACCGATGTCTCAGTGTGAGGAAAGTCAACCATGGACAAGTAAAATCATATCTCAAGAGACACAGGGAACTTACTTAAACTCTTTTTCCAATGACATGAAAAAATGAGCAAGTTCAATGAACTAGAAGGGCATATTGATGTTTTTATTTATTATTTATATATGTGTAATATTAATAATTATAAACTTAGGAGTCCAGGAGTTGTACCAGGCTTAAGCATGTCATAAAACAGAAACTGATCACAGATTGCTGCATGCTGCACAGAAGAACAAAGAAATAGAGGGGGCGAAAAAACGGAGGTGTTTGTTTGCTCTAGAAAATCTGCAATCAAAGCACAAGGCAAGAGGTAATGAAGAGAAATCATTTTGTGTGGATACAGACAGAGAGACAAGACGGGAAACAATAATGGACGCTTGTCTCAAGAAAACACACATAAATCATCTAAAATTCTTATATATGCCCTTACCACATGAATACATTTTGCTAGATATATAGTAAATGAGGATTAAGGGCAATATATTGCATTTGTGCAGAAAGTTGATTTATTCCATACAAAATAACAGCCAAATGAACACATTTCCAGGCATGTAAAATAACCGGTGTCTCTGCATTGACTTGCCATAGGTCTGAGAAGTTTCGATTTTAGTTCTGGATTTTGGACCGTGGGAATTAAGTTTGAAAAAAAATAACCATGTTGCTTTTGCTTTACAAGCCCAAGAGGTTTGGGCACAGTTCCCTGAGCATATTTAGGGATGAAAGTTAAACAGGGATAGACACATGAGTAACTTTTAGAATTTGAGTTTCACATTCTATCCTCTAAACTGAAAATAGTCGAGATAATGGTCAGTCTACACCTCCTGGAACTACAGACTACAAATACTTCCTGTGTCAATCTTCTGTTTTTTACGGCATAAGATTTTTTTCTCTATCACTGACTGGGTTCAAATGTGTCAGGAAACATGACAGTGATTTTCAAGAGGGAGAGTAACTACCTACTTACCTTCTCTTTTCTTGAACACTTTTTCTTAATTCCACAAAAATAAATTGGAATCTCAAAGAATGTCATGTTCCTTCCTCCCCTTGTCTCACAGCCTTATGTGATTCCTTCTTGGAATCTTGCTAAATGTTCAGGATAGCTATTAATCAGATTGACGCAGCATGTAAGAGAATTACAGGCAAGAGTACACCATCATTTGCTGTTGAAAACACAACTGCACAGACAAGCAATTAGCTAAACCAGAGCACTCATATGACTTGCCCCTAATCTGCAGCCGAAATTTACATGGAGTTCCATTTCCATCCAAGACTTCCCCAAAGACCTTAAAGTCTAAAATTGTTTGGTCACCTATTTTTTTTTTTTTTGGGGGGGGGGACATTAAATTGTATATAAATTCTGAACCTCAGAATGAATGAAGAGGCTGCCTTTCTGAGAATGACTCAATCAGGCCCTTATCAAGCAAAGCAATTAAGTGCATGCTTAAAATAGGTTGATGAGTACTTCTAATGATTAAAGCTAACTCCACTGTTGAAATAAGATTTTGATAAGAGTTTACTGTTTCTAGAGATATTTTTCTAAGAAGTACATTCCACTATAAGGATTCCCTTTTCCTCCTTCCTAACAAATATTTCAGGTATTTTCTGTTTCTCTTTCTGTTCTCTCAGTTCATCCATCTAGAATAGCAATTTTTGGCACATCAAGCACATTAGATAATTGTATGTCAGTTGAGAAACTCTCAGCTTTTGTCACTAGTCTATAAAGCTCTCTGTCATGTTGTAATACGGTATCACTGATATCTCAGCAAGATAAAGTTAAGTGTCTACTGGCTATATAATTTGAACCAAAAGTTAACAAAGAGAACTGATCTTTTGGTAAACATATAGTATATTTTTGTCATCTCTTCCTGATAGTGGTTTTGATAAGCAGATTTAGATGTGGTGTTATCCTCTGATTGCTTTTGCAGTGCACTTGCAAAACAGGGAACTCCTCCATAATTCCCCAGACAGATGGTGAAGAGGAATTTCCCAAGTACCCACAGTTCAAAGATCGTTCCCTGTAAATGGTGATGGTTACTGATATTACAAATCTACCAGACATTTGTTCTTCCTCATTTAAAAACCCCTTTCACTTTTCTCTGCCCAATGCAGATTCTTATTACTTGGGAGAAACAATTTTAAACAATTAAGAGTCAGAGCGATAACCTTGGGTTGCCCATTAAGGATCAGCTTGCGAATGAGAGGTAGATGACAGGGATCTATGAAATTAAAGAAGCATGAAAATTGGGAACAATTGTTCACCATCTCTTCCAAAATGAGAGCAAGGGGACATCAGATGAAGCAAGTAGGAGACAGCTTTAAAACAAACAAAGGGAAATGACTCTTCGTAAATGCATAATGAAGCCGTGGAACTCCTTGCCACAGGATGTTGTGGATGCTATAAATTTACATGAGTTCAAAAAGGACTGGACAAGTTCATGAAAGAAAAATTCATCAAGGGCTATTAAATACAAAGGCATTACCTCTGGCTCCGGAAGATGCTGAAATGCAAATGCTGGGATGTTACATGTTGGGAGACTCCTCTGAGGAAGCCTCACTTGGGCTGCTCTTTTACTCTTCCTGAAGCATGTGTTGATTCTTGGCCACTCAGAAACAGGCTAATGATTTAGATGGGTCCTTGTACAATTGGTATAACTCTTTTCATGCTTTTACTTCATTTTGCAGTGCCATTCGGGGAGCAGACAGACCAATCGCTTCCTAATGCTCTTCTCTCTGACTGAGAATACTAATCTGACAATAAGAGTATTGCTTTCATTTTGAGATAGTTTAGCTTCCCATTCTTCCTCCTGGAAGGTACAGGAAACCAAAACTTGAAGCCTGTTTCTAAGAGAGATGGGTATGGTATCCAGAGACCTCCCTCCTCCCTGTGTCCGTATCGGAGATGTGGGTAAGTGTCTTGTGAAGATGTAGAGTGCCAAGCTCAGCTCCTTTCCTCTCTGGACAAACAAAATTCCTATTATTTCTGGCACTTGGCAGGCTTACCAGTGCCTCCCTCACCAGAATTTAGCCTGGTGATGAGGAAAAACAAAGCAAAGTCATGGAAAAGCACCTCTGCCTTGCAAAGCACAGCCTGGTGCTCTAACTGGTCCCAGCCCCTTCGCCTCCATTTGAAGGAATCTCAGAGGGAAAAAGGCCCTCTCACTCCTTCCACTTCCTAGCATTTGGGTTGGAGGAGAGTTAATGCAGTGGACAAGTCCTCTCCTGTGCCGGAATCCTCTTGCATCTGTACAGCATAAAAGCCAATCCATCCATCCCACAGGCTTAGCAGTTTTTGTGAGCTAAATTAATGCTGTAGTGGTGGGGAGTTAGAGAGCTACTGCAAAATTAAACCTGGCTAGATGATGTACATTCCCTTCTGTGGATTCTCACATCTGCAAGGCAAGTTTAGCTTCAGGCCTCTTCCCTGGTATCCCATTTTGGTCACTCCCAAAATTGTGGAAGTGCTCAACAAGGAAAATCTCCACTGCAGGATTTATCCTGGGGTTTCAAAAGCCACTCCTCTCCCTTCCCAGCACCCCTAAAAAGCCTTTTGGGCAAGAAAGGCAACTCTTCAGGCTCCACGAGTATTATTATTCAGATGCCTGTTTTATATTCAGAATTGGCTGCTCCTTGGGTTTACCTAGTGTTTTAGTGCATGCATGCTAGTGTGTATATTGAATGTGTTTAATAGCAGCAGTAGGTGGAGCGGGAGGAAACTGTCTTCCAAATGATGGGAACTCCTGGAGGGAGTTGTCTTGCCACTGGCATGCTGTCAGTGTGCCAATAAATAAGAATGTTGAGATGATCAGAGGCAGCTATCCAAAAAAAAAAAAAAAAAAAAAAGGGCAAGAGAAAAAGAAGAAAATGCATAGGAAACTCATTCAGTGGTCATCATCTGGCTTCTTCCCATGGTTGAGGTCTTGTATTCTATGAAACTCAACACAGTCAGAAACTATCACTGCACCCAAAAAACCCCTGTGGCTGTATTCCTCTCTGTTATGCCATTCCTACTGCCAAATGCTGTTCCAAAGATCATTAATGGGTAAAAAAAAAAATGAGAGGTGCTTGGGTGTAGGTTCCCAAGCACTGAAACTAGCAGTGAATAGCAGTGAATAGCACTATCCTCTCAAATAGAGTTGCTTCTTACAGTGTTGCAAATCACTGTCAAATTCAGTGGTGCTCTAGCACACCGGATTTTACTCCTGCACGAGCACAAGCCTGGATCATGATGACAGTGGGGAAATCAGCATCTAGAGACAGGAAGATAGGGAAATTGAGATTACTGCCAAAGTAATCTCAATATTTAACTGGTTAAATGTGTATCTGGGCTAGGAGTGACCTTAGTCCAAAGCTACAATAAATATTCCTAACTTATAGTGATGGAACTGAAACTAGGCTTTTCATTCCTTGAGAAAGTATTGAAGGTAAGAGAACAGAGATTATTCTATCCATCAGAAACATCTGTTCTCCTTTTTCAGATAAAAGTCATCGTGAAACAGAATGACTATATATATCAACATTTAATTCCTTCAAGCAGAAGACTCAGGTCTCCTCCAGTCAGACTTGAAAAAGAGTCTCCGAGATGCCAGATGAATATTTCAACCAAAGCCTATTAGAGATGAAGTTCAGGGACTGGAAGACCATGAAGCCTGAATGCAAGACAATATCTCCCTCAAGTCTAGAGTTGACTTCCTAAAAAGAGAATACAAATTCTCTTGCTTATCCTTGACTTTCCCACCACCATTTTGGGCCTCTACCTATTGCTGGAATATGCCAATCCCTCTTTTAGGTGTTTGATTTTCCTCAACGCATATTTCATAGGAAGTTTACATGCCTAAATTGGGCGACACACTATGAACAAAGCTCCTGAGAATTAGAAGCCATTAAATTCAATGTTGTGATATGTAAGCCTTTTGATAAGTGTGGGTCTTTGATACCACACCTGTAATGTAATAGCTAGAATAGGCTAAAATAGAAAAGGATACAATAGAAGCTTTACTCATTTGTATCCAGAATCTCTAATATCTGCAACCTATCTGAATCAGGTTAGTTTCTTTAACACAAATCACATACACTTCATCTATGAGAACTGGCAGACTTCTTGTTCCTCAGGCATGTCATTTATTATCTTTTACAGATGAGAGCTCTGTTGTCTGTCTGTCTCTGTTCCTCCTTCTCCACTCGACATTCAGCCCTTCCCAAGGACTGACTGCATCAAACATGTTCAATCTTCACTCCTCTTAAGCATATTAGATATGCCCAATCAAGTACCATAAACACCACAGTTGTGAGACTTCTGTGTCCAAGTACTAACACTCAAAGCCATGTGCCAATGACAGATGTTCTGTGAATAAACCAGGCTTCCTTTGGTCAGTTGGTGATATTCACAGACTCACTAGGAAGATTCTGAAATTTATATGCTGAGGAATTATTTTTCAAAAACACAAACCGAACAAAAATTCCAGTAACAAACCCAACCTAAAATATCTTCAGCTTCATCAGATTTCAACAAAAACTATTAATGCTCTTTGGTGATTTGGAAAATTTGGTGATTGGAAAAATAGCTTGCATTGTATTTTCAAAGACAACTTCACCCGGACATTCTGGACGTATGCAACCACAGCCGCCCTATATTCAGAAATATGGTTCTAGATTAAATGATACATGGAGGGTTGTTGCTTGGTTTATCAGAGAGATGGAGCATCTGTTTCATAAGAGACAAAAGTGATGTCTGAGGGGCGAGGGAGAAAGAGCTCATATCCATCTGAACTATTTCGACTGAGCACCAGAGTAGAGTTGACACTACATTGGTTACTGTGTTTGCAGTCCAATGCATTAACCTACATAGTCATATTAAATATTTTTCAGCTGTCTTGAGTGCTATATTAATATAGACATGTCTCAGCATAGTTTGACTTGTTAACTTAAAGGAAAAGGCTTAGCAAAAGAGGATTATAGGGAGTTAGAAGTGTATCGTATAGATGTATGGATGCAAAATCAAGGGAGAGGAAGAAAAACTCAATGGCCAATGGTGTCACCAGAACCAAAGGGATTTGATGAATGTGAATACAACTAAATCAGGATCTATAAAACTTTAGCTATATAAGGGGAACAAAAAAAAGACTAGATCTGAGATGATGCTGGATCAGTTGGTGAAAGATATTTGTTCTGTGATGCAGGTGAGGCTCTGTGAACTAGAAAGCACTGAAATACACATGGAAATTTTCCATGTCCCATTTACTGTAGCCTTGGAACTATAAACATGACACCAGAAGTTTAGCTCACTGTGTCACTTCACAGCAGAAATTATATGGGGGAACTTTCTGTACCATGACAGCTCGGAAATTTCTTTAACAGAAATTACAGAGAGGGAGGATTTATAATGATTGCCTGAAAGATAATTACAATATTCTTGTAATCTTTTCATTTTTCCGAGAATAACTAGAAAAAAGCTCCTTGATGCTATGCTTTTAGGCTAACTAGAATTGTTTTGTTTTACATTTATGAAACAAAAATGATCATTGGGAAGAGAAAATCTTGAGAAGAGCAGACACTTTTCACTCCAGTGTTTTGCTCTCAGACCTATGTCCAGTGTCTTCCAACAATCTCAGGGAGATCCTCAGGGATTTGCTTTTTCTAAGTAAATAATCTGACTGCAGGATCTGCCTAGCTGAAGGGCAAATAATCCTGTAATTAAATCCTATCCAAGACATCGTGCCCTTGTCTTTTGTGTCCTCACCCACCTATCTCTGAAGATACAGTTCAAGAGCTTTTATGCTTAGCCTCTCTTGGCTTCGCTGCCTACCCGTGATGTTGATGGTGGGAAGGTGTTCCTAGACCTCAGGAGAAAATCTGCTAGAAGGACACTGAAGAGCCTGTAGGAGTTACTTTTGCTTGCATGCACTGTGAAGAACAAGTTTCAGCTCAAAGCAAAATGGAAACAGCCTCTAACCCCGCTTCGCCCAGATGAATAAGCTTATGCAGGTTTAAATGATGTCCAAATATAGGTGAGAGGCTTTTTTGGGGGGGGATTTTTTTCTCCTGCATGGATTGTCAAGCATATCAGATTATAGCTTGTTCATATACAGGAGGAAAATCCTAAACGAATAGTAAAAGTATTCTGCCCCAAGACACTCCAATATGTCGTTTAACTCTGAGGCTGATGCAGGTTTTATTTTTTCAAGGTTATTTTTACAGCTAAGTCTTAGACATTCAGGTTTGTTGAGAAGGGCGAGATTTACTTCTTGTAACAGTCAAAGGGCAGGAAGGAGTTTGAGATGTTTGAGTTCATTAGCAGAATGAAGCCTAGTACGGCTGAAATTTAGATACTGCTAAAAAGCACTAAGATGCCTTTCTGTTGACTTCTAAAATTATTATTTACATAACTGTAAAATATTATTTTGTCATGAAACTGTGGGGTTTTTTTAATTATTATTATTATTGCTTCCTAGATTTTGAACTGTGGTACAACTAAATTTGAATGTCTGGGATCCAGAAAGAGATATTAGTTATAGAAATGCATTTGGGGTATTTGTTATCCATGCCAAAATACAAATAATTAATACAACGTAAATAGAGTTTTTAAAAAAATCTTTAAAAAAATCTAACACAGTATTAAAAGAGATAGGAACCCCCTGTTTATCCATCCACTTTTTAAAGTTCATGAAAATTCATGGAGAAATGCTTTTTAATTGTCCACATTTTAACCTGCCTCTTTAAATGTGTACACAGTGTACACATTCTTTTTTTCTCCTAGTGTTCAAAACTAAACCCTCTGTATGCCTTCCACGCTGAAGTTTATAACCTCAGCCTACACAAGTCCAGTGTAGAAAGATCTACAGCCTCCAGGCAGAGCGAGGAAGCTCTTTAAAGATGAATCATTTTCATAAATGAGTGCAGAGGGAGGTCAAGCCAGGGGACACAGAAGGTTACATGTGTGGCTGAGATAAGGCCTCATTCATCCACTTCTTACTGTCAGGTCTTGATGGGTGAACATTGCCTTGAGCTCCCATAAAACATGTTGTTTGCAGAAAACTTGCAGGTGGTTCATAAAAAAGTCCAAACTGTTACCAAGAAATTTATCTCTCAACTGCTGGATCTGTTTATAATAGAAGTGAAGGATCTCATAGAGAAATTAAGTATTAGAGGCTGACTTATATTGGCTTGCTGGACTGAAAAACTCAACCTGCTTTCCAAATGCCACACTAAAAACGTCAAAGCAATTGTATTGATGACATCTTGACAAGATACTGTACAAGACTGCTAAAAATACAACAACACACGAATGTTGCTTGTTTATGGAAAACCTGTCCCTGGGGAAGGAATATGGGTATTTAAAAGACTTTTATGGGGGAAATTCAATCTCTTCTTGCAGCAACATTTGATTTTAGAGTGTCAATCTCTTATTAAAGTGGTGCTCATTTGAGAGCCAGTTTTTAAAAGGGTGTCATTGTTTCTCCCTGTTTTTCAAAGCAGATATTCAAATAAAGCTGGGTTGTGCTAAGAGGGTAAAAAGGTGAGGGTTTAATTGAATGCAAGAAGCATCAGATGATGGACAGTTTGATGTTGTTGCAGGCATTTATTCATTGAGGGCCCATTTTGAGACCTGCTAAATTCAGAATTGTCTTTATAGACTTCACTAGATTTTTAGCTCTGAGGAACTAAGCAGAGGCTGCCAGTTGGTTTTACATAAGAACCGTCAAACAGTAGCAGTTTGCAACAGCTACCAGCCTGAAAAGGGTTTATGTTCATGATCTAAAAGCAAAAGGCTCTATTACGTTACACTCCCTGAAACCACCCTCTCTTCTCCACAAAAACAAAAATTTTGTTTTCTGTGTTCTCCTCTACTTGCTCTCTTACACTTTCATAGTCATAGATTTTTATGGCCTGAAGGAACCATTATAATAATCTGGTATGATCTCCCAAAATCAATATATCAATAGAATTGCACCAACTTTATGGAGAACAGTATTTGGCCTCTAGATATCCTGCCATATAGAGACAACACTGAATGAATTATAATGGGATTTGGCATTCATTATGAATGATTTGCTTTGGGGGTTGCACATCCACCCACACTTCTCTGGCCTTTTTATTTTTCATTTTTAAAATGTAGTGAAAGGGAGAAAAATAGCTTCTCCAGAAGGCTCCACAGTTAAGTCATGTTTGCCCATCTTATTTACTAGTGCTAGAAGTCTTGGACTGAGTCAGACTAGAGGCCAAATAAGGTTTT
Source organism: Tinamus guttatus (assembly GCF_059628265.1). Taxonomy (NCBI): domain Eukaryota; kingdom Metazoa; phylum Chordata; class Aves; order Tinamiformes; family Tinamidae; genus Tinamus; species Tinamus guttatus. Next base: position 2,058,169 of record NW_028288779.1, read on the forward strand.
TCTAAAGGTTCTTGTGAAAAGGTTTTTTGTTCACTACTCCCTGTCCTAGTCTGCTCTTTTTCATTGGCTTCTCTTGCAACTCTGTTAGCTAGATGCAATGGTCATAGATGTTGCCATGCTACAGTGACAACCCAGTCAAAGGCAATGGTGTCATTGCTATGCAGGAGCATGGAGCATAGGTCTGACACCTCTTCCTCATAGGGGTGCTCCCCCTGCATATCTGCAGCCCCAGGTTGCTCCACTGACATCTGTAGAAACAACTCCATGCTTCATGAGTGTCTTTATGACCAAGGATCTTGTGCTTAGCTGTATATAATCTCCACACTGACCATTTCCAAGGAAGGGCACAATCTCAGCTAACCTATATCTCTTAAAAAATAAAACCTTGAAGAATGTTATCCCATCATGGAGCCTCTGAAATGAGCCTAGGACAAAATCGTTTCCAGCAATTGGGTGTAGTGACAATAAAATAAAGTCTCATGCCACCAAGAGCCTAAGAATCTTAGGGCAAATAGGAAGCCTTCATAGAATCATAGAATGGTTGGAAGGGACCTCTAGAGGTCATCTAGTCCAACCCCCCTGCACACGCAGGGTCACCTAGAGCACGTGGCACAAGACTGCGTCCAAGCGGGTTTGGAAGATCTCCAGAGAAGGAGACTCCACAACCTCTCTGGGCAGCCTGTTCCAGTGCTCTATCACCCTCACGTCAATATTTTTTTCCTTAAATTCCTTGCTATATGCCTTGGTACAGCATGTGCCATTAATGATATCAGTGTCCACATCTGCAGGACAGCTTTCATGCCTGTGTAGGGCAATGCCAATTTCAATCACAGCACACAAAATCAAAGCAATTGCTCTTTAATTAAGGGAAACTTAATAAGAATTGTTGGTAAACAAATAACAGGTGATTACAGGATGACATTTCCCCACAGACTACCAAGTAATTGCACTTCTCTGACCCAAAATAAATTTCCATGCAACCTGCAGTGAGGCTTAGAAGACAGAGATAATTAGGTCTTTACTTTCTGCAATTTTCTAGTCGTCTTTTTTTTTTCTCTCTCTCTCTCTCTCTCTTTTCCAAGCATATGGAAATTATCATGGACTGCATCACCCCTCACACATTAAATCCCACTTACAGGGATGATAAAGTTGCTGGTTCCCCTCAGCAGCTGCCAAGGTTTTGTTATCTTCAGTCTCTCCAATAAGGGTAAAGAAAACTCTCCTGTTTGCCCACACACGTTCCTCTGCAAGAACTGCCCTTCATAAACTTTGAAGGAAGGGGGATTGTACTATAAATACAATTTCCCATCCCAAATCCACTATGCATGAAGTGATATTTTGCTGAAAATACATTCTCTGTATATAGCTAGAGTTAAACAACTGGAGCCCCTGTTATTAAGTTATATCAGCCCTCCTGATGTGACAGAGTTGTTTAAAATTGTTTTGATTTTATACCTTCCTATAAGAAAAAAAAAGCTGATTTATCAAAATCAAGATGTTTCTTGGTACAGTCAACTTTGTTAATATTCTCATTGGCAGCACTTCAAAATAAATCTAATATGAATTGACCTTCTTAATTCACTTTGTTTAGACTTTTTTGTTTTATTTTAGTTTGGTATGCTAGTTTTGACCTTTAATGCTAAAATTGTGCAAATATTCTTCATTAATTTGAAGTATAATGCACAATATTAGATGTTTTATATACTCTGACACTTCTATGATAATGCGCTGGCATTACAAAGATAAAGCATTTCACAGGTTGATGGAAGAGGAAGCTGGGAAGGACCTCAAGAGGTTCTCCAACCCGACTCTTCTGATTTAGCATCAAGTATATCTAGATTGTTCCTGACATTTGTCTAATATGTTCTGAAAAACCTCTAGTGGCAGACCATCCAGGTATGCTGTTCCTTTGTGCAAAGTTAGAATCATTTTGTGATATTTAATCTAAAATTCTTTTCTTGTGAGTTAAATCCATCTCTTCTTGTCCTACCAGTAGTGGATATCAAGAACAATTGATCACTGTCTCCTTTTAAAACACCAATTATATGTTTGAAGACTCTTATCGTGCCTCCCTTCCTTCACTGCTTTTCTAGACTAAACAAACTCAATTCCTTCAACTTTTCATTATAGGTCATGTTTTCTTAAACCTCTTCTCCTTCGTGTTACTCTCCTCTGGATGTTTTCCAAATGCTTTATTACTTTTTTTAAATCATGGTGGTCAGGGCTAAATACTTCAGGCCAGCTGAGACCCCACCTGTGCCAAATAGAACAGGCTAATAGCCTCCCTTTTGATAAGTGTGTTTATGGCTTAAAATAGCTTAGACTCTCCATTCCATGAAATATCTCAGCTTCTAATTACCAAAACAAATTTTGAAATGTTGGAATTCCCCACACAATGGGAAGCAATTTCTTCTAGTTGGCTCTGCTACCTAAGAAGAGGATGCTCCTGAAATTGGACTACACAGTGCTTATAGTTGAGATATTGTTCTTTCTTATGCGGGGCATTTTACCAACAGACCTCAGACAGTTTTGCAAAGGATGTCTTCTTCCCCAGTTTACAGATGCAATTACACAGGGGGAGAAAACGGCAAGTCCTCAAGACAGAAGTGATTCAGTGTGGATAGCATGGTTGCACAGATAATTTTCTGGGATCATGATGAAGTGGAAGAGGCTGCCCACTCTCCATGTGCTGTCAGACGAAAAACACACTCATCCTGCTACTGTAATGCTAATTATGAAGGCATTTACTCCCCTAAGATACATGAAGATGATGCACATTCTGAAGCACGAAGCAAACAGCTTGCTGAAACCAAACATGGGAATCCTTAGTGTCCCACCAAGACTGAAAAGAACATATACATATGCATGGAGCCCAATACATAGACTTGCAGAGGGACTCTTGAGTCTGGTGTCCTCTGCTATCAGAGGGGATTAAAAGCTTGAAGAATAAGCTTCTGTCCAAGCCACATTGTTGGAATTAAAATCCATTACCCATGCAGACTATTCTCTGCTTCATTTTGAGTTTAGGTGAGACATAGGTGGTCACCTATTGCACTGAGATTTTAGAGATTTGGATTCTGTCTCCAGCTCTGCTTTAGGCGATCACTGGTGGGTAAGTACAGATAAATCACTTCCCCACTCTGCCTCAGTGTCCCCAGCTGCCAGGTATTGGCTTGTTCCTCTAGATACTTCTTCAGGCTGTCTCATGAAAGTCTCTAGAGAAAGGGTAGATATTATTATTTAGAAGGGAAAGGAGGAGAAACAACTAAGTAGCAAAGTGACAGTAGATTTACTTTTGAGGAGAATAGTATCTCCCTTGATGAAATCAAATCAAATGTGTCTGAGACAGAATGGAAAAATATGGAATGTGACAGTCAAGAATGTCCCTTCCTTTCCCTAATGTCTGCAGTAAATGAGACCCTGACATGGGTATTTAAACATAATAAAAATATCCGTCTGACTGGAAGGAATCCAGAACTTTTTGAAATACTTTTATTAATATCATTTCCTCTGCTGCAGCCACAGGACTTGCTTCCGCATTAACACTTTGGGCTCAGAAACCTCTTTTCCCAGCTTCTCCTGTGCTACATGGCTGTAGCTCCTTAGAAGACAACTGTGTCTTTCCAGGGTATGTCAGGAACTAGTTTTTTGCTGGAAATGTCCCTTAGTGATGGCCTCAGGAAGCCAATGATCATTTGGAATGAAAAGATAGAAAAAAAAAAACCCACTTGCTATATTATGGAACTGCTACACAGGCTGTGAAGCAGAGTCCTTGTAGTTGACCCTGGATCCATACGTTTGGTGCCTCAGAGTGGTGCTAAGCACAAATAAAGCACTCGAGGACACCAGTCTTAAAATTTCTTCCTAACTTTCCAAGTTCCCTGAGGCATATCTGTCCACACCTTGTCACTCCCTGCCTGGACAAACAGTCCAGATGCACTGGAGAGCCTTCACTCAGCTCGGTTCTGCTCTCAGCTTCAGTGAGGGCTTGATTTAGCTTTAAATGGAGTTGTTTCAATATTATAAAAACCTATCTAATGCAACAGTATGTGATTTCAAATTTAAGCAGGAATCCGTGTTGCTTTCTTCTTTGGGCTTTTTGGCTTTGTTGCTTTCTTCTTCTGTCAAGGCTGGTAAAAAGAGGCTGTAAGACTAGCAGAAGATCCCTAGATGGATGCCCTGAGCTCAGTCCTCATGCCAGGTACACTAGCTTTCACCAGCACTGCTTTGCCCAAGGAGATGGTCCAAGACTGGAGCTGAACAGGCAAAAGAGCAGAGACCGTGGGCTATTCAGTGGCATTTCTAGATTCACACAGCACATGAAAGACATGTTTCGTGACACATGAACTGACACTCTGAGACACTTTGGATTATATCCTGACTTCTGCTTAATCCAGTCCCAAATTATTGTACTCTTAAACTGGGCTTGAGTTCCCTTTATATTGGACCTTGCATTTTAGGATATTATTATCTTTTCCACTCACTCAGCAGTGACCAAAATGCAGCTGTCCCTTCAGAGCAGATTAAATAGAAATTCAAGGGACTTAAATTTCTTAACCTCTTGAAGAAGAAGCCAGGAGAGATATCATAACATTCTTTCCAGGTATTTTAGCATTGTGTGCTTTTAAAATCCAATCAGGTCCAGTCCTACATTCCTAAACTTCAGGGACTTTTTTCCTTGAGTCCACGGGACAATGTCTCAGAGCATTTACTTCACTACTGCTGTGGCAATGTCACCAGAGCTCCTTGATGTCCCTTCACTGAACAGGATTCCCCCCAGATTTTAAAGTCACTTTGCAACTCTCACCTTAGTGCTTGATCCCTTCTTCTCTCACTGTCCTGTGCTTGGTCTTACCTTCTGAAACAGTCAGCCCTTATGTTCCCTTTTGTCTCTTTGTATTTTTATTTATAGAGCTGAGTGATAAATATCACTTCTGTACCTCTGTGGGGGGTGCTGGTCTCTGTGGTGTCTTCCACCACCTACACAACCTTTTGTGACCTTTTCATGCTGACTTTTACGTGCTAAAAGTCCCTTCTCAGTACCCATGTTTTCGGCTAGATTTTCACTGCTGCCTTCTGCTTCTCTTCATTGCTTGGTGCTTTCTCAAGAATTACCTACAGCAAAGCATGTAGTACCATTTTAACTATGTCATCTCAATCAATTTGTCTTAGCCTTCACAGGTTGTCTTATAACCCATAACTTTTTATCTTTTTTTATTCAGTTTGTGACATTTAATTTGTGCAGAATGAAACAGGGTGGCACAGGTAATTGCTGCTCATTTCAAGTTTTCTTTCCCTGCGTGAATCACAGAGGAATCTAGTCTGTTGCAAGCACATCTTCCATACATTACCCTTTAACTCATTGCTAAAAAACTCACCTGCCTTGATCTGATTCAATACCGGCTATACCAGCCACATGTTGCACTGCAATATTACCTGTATGTCTATCAGTCAGGGCTATATTAGGATCCATTTTGCTGTCCCTGAAGGCACATGCCACAGAACAGGTCCGTCAGGCTGCACTCCTCTCCCCAAAAGACAGGGTGGTCTCCTTCCATGCTACATGTTGGGAGCATTACGTGGCCCACATGCAGTGCTAGTTATCATGGGCCAAAAATTGCACCAGGGAATGTGACAACAACTAAACAACTCTCTATTGTAGCTGTAGGGATTTAGCCTTTTATTCATTTATTTAAGTCTAACACATATCATTAATTCACCCTCTATTTTCCCTGATGTATATCATTAATTTGATCTAAATTCATCAAGGTACATTGTATTTACAGAAGCTTAATTCAGACTTGAGTTTTTTATTTTTTATTTTTTTTCTGTGATCTTTACCAGATTCTCATCTTTCTCAGGCTAAACTATTTTTAGCTTCTGATTTCACCTAATTCTGTGGATCATTGACTCCTACAACAAAACCACCCATTACCTTTTGCTCACCTATCCATATCCAAAAGCTTCCAAGATTATTGTCAAAGATGGTGGAACAATTCACACCAATAAGAACGACATATTACCACCCTCGATCTTCATGATACCTGACAACATAAATATATTGTTGAGTTCAGTGAGACCAATTTCAGAATGAAATATTACTTTCGAATTAAGTAATGGTAGGGAAATCTGTACAAAGGTGCATGAAAATAATAAAATCAAAAGCAGGAAGCCAGTACATGGTTGACCAGCTAATTCTAAATAGAAAGTTTGGGGATTTTGCAGAGTACAGGAACTCTGCATTTTAGAGAAAGGAAGACTCTTTACAAGAGCCGCATCTCTCCTGACTGCAAGCAAGCAGAGAGGTTGCTGATATGGAAAATTACTTGGCCATTGGCCAACATTTATTTAGGTTAGTGAAAAGGGAAAGAGAAAACTTTGTAAGAAAAATCTCAAGGTAATACATAGACTATTTCATAGACTATTTATTATCACAGAGGGTAAAAAAAGGGACAATAAATCAAAGAGCGAAAAAAAACGCATATTTTATATACATAGGCAAAGGACATATTCAGTTGTGAGGCATTTCTGGTATATCTTTCTTAAGAATAAAGATTTGAATAAAAAGAATAAAAAGACTTGGGTGAACAGGGTAGAATGAAAAGAAGGAAAATGAAAGATACCAAGATATCAAGTTTCACAAGTAGACTGTAAATTATAAAAATATAGTAGGTAAATAATAAGTATAATAAGCATAGAAATAAATTGATATATGTAAACTGTAAAATTATAATTACTTCCAGAAGCTGTCAACTCTGACTTCAGCTGCCTCTTATTCAAGTCAATCAGTTTCTTACTATTGCCTTCAAGGCAAGAAGCTGGCCAAATGGCAATCATTTTTCTGAAAAAGCTGAAAACATTATACTGGTCTAGGATGGATTCTAGCCTGGGATATTCTAGAACACTCCCGTGTCCCATAAAAAAGCTATGTGCCACAGGATTGTGTTCCAGGCTAGAATCCATCCTAGACAAAAATAACCTGTTTTCAGCTCCTGGAAGATGAGATGACTACTGTTTTACAGCCAGGTTAAAACAGTAAATATGCTTAAGTTAAAAGCACATTATTAGTGTTACCAAAAAGGTGATCGCAGATAATGGTGTTGACAGCTGCTGCTTTGGGTGAAGAAATCTCTTTACTTGTCAACCTATCTTTTTGTCATACAGACAATCTAATCTGATGCAGATTAAACTGGGCTGATGAGATTTACAAAATGCGATACATCTGTCTCCAGGATTTGCCAAACTCAGCCTCCCTTCACAAGTATGCACAAGAGAGGTCATGATAGAGAAGAAACAAGACTGGACTTAAGAGGCAAGAGATGACCCAGTCATCGGGCATCTGTTATAGCAGAACTGCCACTCAGTGCCCGTTTCCTCTCCATTCTTCAGTTTTGCATGATTTGAACATGAGATCCAGCAAACACAATGGATTGTGTGACTATGTGTATATCATTCATCTCCCCATAATGACTCTTTCTTTCCTGGCAGGTTGGATACAGCAAAGACCTTTCCTCCTGCATTTGATCATTTTTGTTACACCTCATGGTTATTGACCATGTTTTGCCATCTCATTTCAAACTGTTAAATGTGAATCTCCTTCTTTTTCCCCTGATATTTTGAAGCTCCTGCATATACAGCAGGCCTGCCTCTGTATTGGTACACCTTCCACTGCAGCCTATGTCCTGGCAAAGCCGTGAATATAATATAATACTAAAAAACATGGCACATTCTGTAAATGGCCCTTGTGATATCCCTGGGTATAGGAAATCCAGCTGAGGGACAAAAGCCCACATGCTGTAAATCAGAGCTCTATTGACTTCAGTGGAGCTATGCCAATTTACACCAGCTGAGAAGGGCTTTTGCTGTTATTAATGCATCCTTATTGTTTTGCCCCTGTATTTTGTGAAACAAACAGAATAAACGATGGAAAAGAAATCACCTCTTCAGTAGTGTCTCCCTGATCTCAGCTGAACAATTCACAGTATCAGCAAGGTAAGTAGGGGTGGAGGAGGCTGTGTGTTTTTAAAATGTCAAACAACATCTGGTCCCCATTTGAGAGAATTACCGAGTCTTCTTCAGTCCCTTAACCCTTTCGCCCACATTATGTCTGTACTTTCATAGTTTATGAGTTTTATCTACAGAATCATTTCAGCGAATGAAACTTGAGATGGAAAGTGAATCTCTTCTGCAGGCCCCTTCCTAGGCTTAGGAGAAGGATTGATTCAAATAGCCCCCACTCTGCAGTCCTTCCCAACACCCACATCACTCTAGTTTAGGTCTGTGTCAACATTTCCAGCATAAACCTTTCAATTTCAGAGTAAGCATTCCCACCAGACTGTGGTAGGTAGGGTTTCAGCTTGGGAACAGATTTCTATTTGACCCCAAATTTAAAGGATGCTCAAAAAATTTAACATTCCAAAGTCTTTTCTGGGTGAATGGATTGAAGGGAGGGAGATTGAAAGTTATAAGTTATTCCAAAAATTACCCTATGATAACTGATTCTGACAAAAGGGTCTTAGATTCAGGAGCTTCTCTCTCTCTCTCTTTTTTTTTTTTTTTCCTTCTTTTATTCATTTTGATTTCCAAAGGCTGATTTTCAGAAACTGCTGAGTATCAACTGTCTGGTACCAGGCATTTTAGATGCCTCATTTTGGGTACCCAAAGACAAAAAATGCCTATACTTTGCTCTATAGCATGCATAAAGTTCTTTTTTTATATACGTATAGCTAAGGCAAGACAGGGTGTTGGTCTAGATGTGAGATCCGATTACATGAATAATTAAAACTCTCTTCTGATTTTGTAGATTAGCCACTGCAGCTCTTTGGTAGGGCTTTGGTAGCTCTTTGGTTGTTTGAGCTGAAGTTACTCTCCATTCACACAGAGGGGAAATCCTCCTCCTTCAGCTTGCAAAGATGAGGGGGGCTTGGCAAAACCCATGCCACCATAATGTCCGATCCAGCCATGCAATTAGCCATGAATCCACAACCTCAGGAGCATCAGCACCCTATGAATTCCTTTCTATAGGGACTCCTGATGTGCAGTACTGCCCATTCATGCTCCGCTTGCAGCAGGGAGCACATGTCCGTTCAAGGGACCTCCAAATGTGCAACCATCACAGCACTGGGCCAGAGACCCACAGGGCAATGGGATGGAGAGATGCCCAATTGTCCTTTAAGATGACGTCAATCCCTGTTTCCCCACTCATCCCTTAAGATCAGCCTTGCACTCGTGGAGTTGTGTGTATCCACTCGTGGTCCTTGCAGTGCCAATGGAAAAATCCCCTTTCTCTGAAAGGGAAGAGGAGAACAGAGAACCTTGAAAAATGGCATTAGGGAAGTGGAGGTTAAACACAGAAGCAACTTCTAAAACACATTTCCAGGTGCATTTGATTGAATTCCAAGTTAAACCCAGTGTTTGGGGCCTAAGATTCTCTATAATCTCCCTAGAACTAGGATAATAAAGTTGGAGCAATAACCAGTGCTTTTATCACCATGGTTCTAAGCAACTGTGAATATTTCAAATTTAGCTAAGCAGGCTTTGTAGCTTCTGATGGGGGGAACATCAAGGACTTCTGATGTCCACCCAACCCTCCATTGTACAACTTCAGTGAGGTTGCATCAAGCTCTGGCCTAATACAGCCAAGGGCACACAGCAGTGTAGGGTCAACATTTTGAGAGAATGCTAGTGGGTCCTGGCATGCCTTGCTACACAGGAGTTATATTTGTCCTGGTTTTAATGCACCATTACTTAGGCCAGTATAAGTAGGTTAAAACTCCTCCATGAGAACAACTGTAAGAAGATCCATTTTTTTTTGCTTTACACAACAATGATTTTTTTTTTTAAAAAAAACAGGTTTGTTCTATCTGAAAGCAAAAAATGTCCAGGACTCCATAAAAAGAAGGGAAAACAAAACAAAACAAAACAAAAACAAAGTTCTCTGGTTTTGACCCAAACATTTTGGGCCAGATCCTGATTACCCATAGCAGTCAAAGCTGCTATTTTTGCCCTGTCTTGACTCAGGCCTTGAAATGCTAGAGTCCCACTGTCAGAGACTTGGTGGATTGGCAGATGCTCATTTTCACGAGAGTCCAAAGAACTTAACTTCAACCTTATGTTACTTCTAGTGGGACAGATAAGTAAAAACGAGATCTGAACATCTTTTTTTTTTTTTTTTCTTTTTTTTTCAGCAGAAAATGCTGATTCCCCAAGTCAACATCATTTTGGTGAAATGCATCACTTCCATGAGCATGTTCAACGTGCAGTTATGAAATGTATCATTGCACTGAGGTCCAAATATTTCACAGTGTCTTTATTCTTTTGATGAGATCACTATAATACAGTATAATTATTGCCTCATGTTAGTTGGAACAATAGAGACAAAATTACTGTTTCAATGCAGATAAAACTTATCAGAATATTTCATTTTATGAAAAAAATCTGGAATTTTACTACTTTTTTTTTTTCCTGAATTTGAGACACTCTTCCCAAAAAAGAGTAAATCATATGATTTCCCCAGAAAGGGCTTTTCATATGCTTGTTTTTAATGAACTCTACCTAATTTATTAGCTGAAGAAAATATTTCGTCCTGCAAGCACAGACCTGCACCATTAGACACAATGGGATCAGAAATGCTCTTTAAAGGTCTGATTTACAGATGGTCAAAGTATCCAAATTGCCACTGATTAGAATGGGAATAAGAGGAGGTCCACATCTCTGAAATTCAGGCCTCAGATGACTATCAAATAATTAAGAACAGTTAGCAGCAGCAGCAGCTAACGTAAAACTTCACTAGAATTTCACATGCTGGCATGGACTAAGGAGTCTTAACCAATAACAGAAATCGAGTTAAACAATCAAAGGCATATAGGGATAAATTCTGCTCCTGATAAAATCTGTGGGAAAATTGCCATTGAATTCAATATGACCACCAAGATGTGCCCATAATTATTAGCAATGCATGAAACACTTTGGACACTTGGTTGCATAAATGAACGGCTGCATAAATGAACTGCTGTGCTTCAACAGGGAAGAACTGGACTCAGCATGACAGTCTGGTTGGACTTGTTACAGGAATTGTCCACTGGGCAGCAATTCCAATTTACCACAATTTTTAATGTTGGGCAAGTTGTTTTCCGTCCACAATGGAGAGAAGAAGAAAAAAAGAAAAAAGCTTTTAAAAAATTCTGGCAAATTTTAACAAAACTTGAATATTTATCCCATATAACAGAGACCTGGGGCTCTGCTGCTCTTTGAATACCCACCCTGACCAGAGCCCTGAACCTTAAAATCTTTCTAAGAAAGGCGTCAAGAAAATAGACATTTCTCTACAAAATCTATCAGCCTTGATGCAACATGTTTTAATAGAATGTATTTAATTAACAACTCTAATTAGAATTACTATGCAGTTCCAGAAGTGAAAAGAAAATCTGCTGCATACCAAGAACCTTAATACAAGCTAAGTTCTCCTGGGATTTTTGGAACCCTTGTCCTTTTTTCAGTTGTGGCTGGCAGTAGTTATGGCCACTGACAAAATCCTGCAGAAACACAGTTTTTAAGGCACTTTTGTACTCCATTGTAGTGGAAGAAATCTAAAAAATGTCTGATCTGCCTAAAGATCCATTTTGTTCAGAATTTCTAAAACAAGTATTTTAGAGAAGTTCCTTGTACTCTTGGTATTTATTTATTTTATTATTATCTTTTTTTAACAGAAGAGAAAATTGAGATACCAATGTTGTGATAGCTTGAGACTAGACTTGCAGGCAAAATTCTCTATTCTGTCAGCAGATTTCGCCATGACCCGCTTCTGTGTTAGTTTTGTCTATTGTAAATTGAGCATAATCTTAAAGGAATGAATGCGTTAAACTGGGAGATAGTCATGTCTTGTGGTAATAGTGATAGAGTACCAAAGACAAATACTTCGATAAAATCACAGAATAATTCAGGTTGGAAAGGACCTATGGATCTGGTCCTATGCCTCCATTGAAGTAGCCAGCTGAAAATTTCAGGACAATAATTTTTGTAGAAAGATTTAGTTAATGATAAATGTATTTTCTGACTGACCAAAACCATCAGCTCAAATATGGCAAAAATGTTTTGAATGAAAATGTTTTTTAATTAAGGTGCCTCAGATCTTGGAAGTAAAACCAACTGTTTTGAAACATGTTTCATCTTAAAAATCAGCTGCATTAAATATGTAAATAGATAAAATCAAAATGAAAGATCTAATTTCTGCATGAATAAAATGTATAAATGTTTTTTGTTGTTGTTGTTTTGTTTTTCTATACAAATTCATTTTTATGTTCACTTTGGTAAGGAAAACCTCCAAAGAAAAGCAGAGCTATTCTGGGGTAATTTCAGAAGTGTGGTTTAGCTAATAAACCTAAACAGACCAAAGCCAGTAAGCCACCATTATCTATACAGATTTTTTGGTTGACTGGTTTCTTTTTTTTTCCCTCTTTTTATAGCTCTTCAGAAAGACTCGAAAGGGCTTATCATGGAAAACAAAAAAATTTTAAAAAAGTAAAATCAAAGACCTTGATATTTTGAATTGTTATAGTCTGAGTTCTTAACAACTATGGACTTTTTTTTTTTAAAGCCGCCATGTTGTTAGAAAAAACATAGCAAAAAAATGGGACTTTCCCTTCACAGACAGTCAGGACAAGGGAAGGGGAGCTGTAAGGTCATCTGGCTGTTGAAGAACCTCACAGCTTCTTCAGTCAATCAGAATGCCTCTAGATCATTGCAGACCTTGAGCATCAACTTGTCATTGACATCAGCACCAATATTATAAAAAAAAAGTCACATTCTTCTCAGAAGTGCTTGTGCTACCTGGAGACATTAAGTCGCCAGCAGCCATAGGAACTCATCGCTGCTTCCCAGCTGAAGGTTATTTTTCAAATCTAGTAACAAAGCTGGTGATATGAGTGTTCTCTCCCTTCCTTCAGTCAAAATAAGTCAAGTATGGTTACCAGTACAAATAACAAGTCTCTGAGATGTACCACTTTGCTTGAAAAGGTTGGAGAATGAATTCAAGATTTCACATTGAAAACACAGAAAGGGAGGGAGAGAAACTGGACAGCCCTAAGTCTCACCTCGCTTCTTTTGAGGAACAAGCTCTTCTGTCAAAACTAGCCTGGAGCAATCTCTTTCGTTGAGAAGTGCAAAGAATATCATTGTGATGAGTAAAGTCTTGCAATTCTGGAGACTTTCAAAGGTTCTTGGCGATGTGAGAGTACAAATCTGATGGAAAGTTAATGAAACTTTCATTCCTAAATCTCTTAGGTCCTTTTGAAACTTTACTTACTTATCTTCAAAGCAGCATTCAGGCATAAGCTCTGGCAATTTGCGTGGGTTATACTATTTAGGGATTAACAGCCATTTTATGGATGAGGAAAGTGAGGTAAAGTGACGTGCCAAAGGCCACACAAGAAGTCCTGTCAAAGAATTCAGATAGAGGAGAATAAGTAAAGAGGGATGTACCATCATGTAGACAGAGAATTTCAGAGAGAAACCAGAATTCTGGGCTGTTCAACAAAACAAAACACAATCTTCCTCATAAATCTAATTTTGAAAACAAAGAGTTCTAGAGTGTTTTTCTCCATCTCTTTTTTTTTAATTCTCATTCCCATTTCTGCTGCCTTTCATTTTCTACTCTACCTTTGGGAGAAGAAAAAAAAAAGAGAGTGAGGAGAAGGGGTCAAAGATCCAAAAACTGAAAATGTGGTGAAGTATTCTGTATTGATTAACATTCTGCTGTGGCTTAAGAAAGTATCAAAAAAGTATGCCAAAATGGCTAAAAATAATGGGAATATTATGGTCTGCATGTGTAAAAGACGCAAGGTTTACAGAAAGAGAAAATATCAACAGGTAAGATTGCAAAAAGTACAAAAGTTCTGGGGCACATAAATCTCTGAGATCTGAATCTGCAAAACTTCAGTCTAACAAGAAGCTTAAAAGATTTGTTCTGTGCTTAACTTAATTATGTTAATCATCCAAACAATTTGAGAGAAGAAGGTGGCTCACAACCGCGGAGCAGAAGCGGATGCCATTGGAGTGGAGGTGATAAGGTTTTACTCTCTCTTGGACAAAGAGAGGGATGGGTAATTGCCTATGGAGCTATGAGGGATTATCTGCACTAAATTATAATGCACGGAAAAAAAAAATGGTATGCCTTTAAAACAGCTAACTCAGGATCCAACAACCAGTGCCACATGGAGCAACTCAGCCTAATTATGAATATTCACTTCCTTCATACCCTGGTTTCTCAGCCCACACAGTATTCACTGCAACTACAGCCATCCTACCAAAACTACTCCAGGAAATTCAATTAAAGGCAGCTTGGGGATACCAACACGAGCTTCAGCAACTGTGGTATAAACATCCCCAACTGCGGGTCGAAGAACGGGAGCAAGGAATGGGTGACTCACCCACTTAGACAGGAGTGTGCCAGGCAAATCTTTCCAGGAAAGCATGGAAGGAAGTAACCTGTCTACAGACACGGGCACTTGTTGAGCTGAGGTTGGCTGGTAGGATGCAGCTGGACATGTAGCTGTTCACCAGCTGTGAGTGCTGTCCCTTCCATGCTCAGCTAGAAGGCAAATATTTGACTGTGCTTGCTGGAAAAAAAAGGCATAAGCAGCACAGAAATGTCCAGGTTAAATTTCCAGGCTGACCTCTTGAAACTCTTCCATAGGCACCAGTACTTATGGCCTTATTTTAAACATACTTTGACATTTAAAAGACAATGAGGTTTCTTAGATTGCCTCTGCAGCTCAGATCTTTTCTTTGGTAGCACTGGTGCCCTAACACCCATAGACATTGTTCTCATCTTTAGTGGCCTTTCAGAGCATGACCCTTATTTGGGGCTTCTGGGCCCTCACCCTGGTTCCTCTGATGTACTAAGAAATTTCTACTGAGCCCCAGGTGTTTCATCACCTTCCCCTTACATCTGGGGGTTCGTGGACTGGTCCCAAGCCAATCAGTGCCAATCGTAAGATTTCCATTGACATCAACGGGCCTTGGAACAGCATCTAAATCCTTAAATAACCTGCTCTGAAAGAGTCTATCCCCAAAATTAATCAAGGGAAGCAAGGTCTGTGAAAACGCAGCCATCTACGTTCCCAGATCCCTCCCAACCCCTCCCTTCCCCTCCCCCATGTTTCAAGCACTTCTGCAGGTGATTTCTGTAATTTTAATTAATTTTAATTGCCTGATTAATTTAATTGAAACACCACGGAAATTAAATGCACGCATTATGGTGTGTAATTAACATTAAGGCAATGACACAAACTGGCCAGAGTGGAGCGAAGGTCTGTGCGCTGTGTTAGTGATTCATACTCTTCCATCGCCGGTGCTCAGGAACACGGACTTGGAAGGAGTGTGAGACGGGGCTGGTTTTGCAAGAGGTGCTGCTTAGTGGGAGAAAACCACAGTAGGCTGGGATGAATTATGGGTGGCATGGCATAAAGGCTTGTTGATGAAAGCTGTCTTGATCTGGACGTTTTCGTCATGCCACCTGGTGAAATGAATGTGGGGTGAGGGAGAAAGAATATCCAGAGCTTTCCTCAACAGAGAATAAAACCTTCTCAAGACAATACAAAACAGCAATAATCGCAACAAAATTTCACCCTTACAAGAAGTGTAAAACTGTGTTTTTAGAAGGTGGCTATATTCAGCCATTCCATCTCTGCCAGGAACCATGAACGTATTTGCATCTTAATTTTAACTGTTCATTAGAGGCATTTTTTTATTTTCCTAACCTGAGGCATTTTTTATTATCAGGAGGGTGGATGGATATTTTTCACGATAAGATCTTGTTTGCTGATTTTTTTCCCTTGTGTTGTATTTCTTTTTCCTTTTTTTTTTTTTTTCCTCTCTAACCCGGTGTGTCAAATTCCAGTCTGTGTGAAAGGTGAGGGCGTGTTAGAGAAGACAATGAAATGTTCTGCATATGCAAGGAACTCTGGAAAAAGCTCAGGGCTCTGCTTGTCCCACCCCACTCCACCCCTGCCACTCCCGAAGAGCAACACAACACTGATCGGTGAGATCATTGCTCTGAGGGGGTAATAAAACAAAACCAGAAAGGATAATTTAGCAGTGCTATATATGGAAAAATTGGCCAGTTTTGTGCAACCACCAACTACTGCAAAGATGCCAAGCTGACAGAGGTAGATCAGATAGGATCTTTCGGAGTGCGGCTGTTAAAGGCAGAGAGACTCCACTTTACACATTTTTATAAGATTAGACACAAATAAATAATTTCAGCAACTTTCTTATCTCCTTTACAGCAGAATCAATTCAGAGTAGTTCTGTGGATCTGAACTGAATTGTCCTCAGCCCTAGCGTGGTACAAAGCAAGGAGGATCTAACCCTAAGACTATGCATGGCTCTACCACTTACCATTAGCATATCTATTCAGGAGAAAATTGGGGAGGCTTTGCCAAGACCATAAAATTCTCCATTCTCTTTTCATAGATACAAGTTCTTCCAGGCCCATCAAACTTTTCTGTGGTTATCTCTGGCTCCCAATCCACCAGACCTTTCCCAGAGATAGTGTGCCCAGCTGCACATACAAATATGCTCACAATGTTTTCCTGGGAATGACAGGGCATTGCCAGTCAGGGCAGTGTGACTAGTTAGCCATTCTGCAGTTGAGTCAAGATGGGGTAAAAGAAATACAGTTAAAAGTAAAAAAGGTATTCATACAGAAAGGAGGAACAGAGTCTGCATTTTGTTCTGTTCTCTGCAGAAATGCATCAAAAAAACAAATGCATTTGATTTGAGAAAACAAGTTCAAAAGTCCACCTCATCATCTGAAGA
Organism: Tinamus guttatus; assembly: GCF_059628265.1. Classification (NCBI taxonomy): domain Eukaryota; kingdom Metazoa; phylum Chordata; class Aves; order Tinamiformes; family Tinamidae; genus Tinamus; species Tinamus guttatus. The sequence goes on from NW_028288779.1 coordinate 2,074,987, forward strand.
AGAGCCATCCCAGCCCTATATGGTGATGATAAGAGCTTTCCTTTAGGCTTTAGGAGGCCCGAGTTAAACTCCCTCCCTTCTCTTCCTTCATATGCAAGATGAACCTCCTAACCAGGTAGGGTTACCTACTGCCAGGTAGGGTTATCTACCTACCTACCCTTCCAGTTGATGCTGTTCCACCTCACAGCCCTAACCTGGATCCAGGTGCCTCCCTCCCAGGATAGCAGCCTAATCAGCAGACTGGTGACTCACTCTCGCTTTTTGTCTGCCTGAGTTATTCTGAATTATTGTGCGCCAGGTGGAACTGCTCCAGAACCATCTGCATAGCGCTGCCCTAGGATACCCTCCAGCCAGGAGCCTAGGCCACTCACCAGCTGGGTGGGAAACATCTGTTCCAATCCAACTTTTCTTCCTGATTCAGCTACCTTCACACTGAATATCCTGTTCACCTCCCTGGGAGTTATTATGGGAGCGCGATGCTTTTAATTCCTCCCCTTGCATCTGTTGCAATATCGGAAAAAAAAATTAAGTATTAATTGATTCAAAAATAAATGGACTAATTCCTGAAGGTGATGGTTACCGTGCTGACTGTGGGTTATCTCTGGCTGCATATTTACATAGAATAAGATATTTTAGACCGGAGAAGCAGAGTACCCTTTTTTATACCCTACTGACATGGATGCTGTCTAAGAAAGTAGAAGAAAAATTGATGCTGAGTTTTCCACTTCCTAATGCAAGCAGCTGGGAAACTGCTAAAGAAACATATGTCTCCTCCTCTTACTTCTCCATCTTTTTGTGAAATTACTCCAGAAATAAGTTTCTCAGTTACAGCTGCAAGTAGATTTGACCTGAAGGATGCAAATAATTTCACAATCATCACAGATATTGCCTTTCATAGCAAACTTACCTTATGAACAAAAAGTAGTACTAATAAAAAAAGATATTCCAGTATCTCCAGGTCCATCTCTTCCAGGTGCAGGTTTCTTGAGGAGCCCAAGGGAGCTACAAGTGCCAACGTTATGTCCCTCCTCTGCCCTCAGGCATTCCACAATTAACAAAGGCCCAGTAATTGCCCTGCTTAGTGCCACAACTTCTTCTAAGATCTTCAAAGATCTCAGGAAGAGCAGCTGTCAAGCTGTATACAATTTTCCACGTGTGCATGTGAGAAGTTCTAGGCTGGCCTTGACCCCCTTTGCAGCCCCAAGGAAATAGAGCCCAGGATAGACAACATCAGATGGGGACCAGTGTGAGGGAGCAGGACTTTAAATCCCATTTTTCCACATCAAATCTTCATCTACTACAAGGGCGTTTTGTTTTTGTTTTTAGCTGAATATGGCAGAAAGAAGAAAGTAAATGTTTCCCACAGTGCTCTGCCATAAGATTAACCATCTTCAGAGAAAGAAAATCATTTACCCCTGTCCTTTACTTCTCAGCTGAGGTTCTCACCAATGACTGCACACAAAAATAACCCACTTGATCTGCAAGCAAAACAAAACGCTTGGCATTTCAAACAACAATGTAGAAAATGAGTGCTGTTTCCACTCTCTAGAGAATAGTTGATTGAAGTTAGAAGATGTCCAATAGCTTTAGACACCTCATTTGAGATCTCTAGGATATGAATCTTCTCATTCTCTTTATACTTTCAAATTATTCCACAAATGTGGTTTTATGGGAAATATGCTCATTAACCTGGAAATAGCCCTAAACCAGTAGATTCTGGACATTCTTGTATGAGATAAGGATTCTGATGATTCTGATGAAATTTGTCCCCCCTCCTCTTTTTTTTTTTTTTTAATGAGGAAAACAAAAAGCCTTTTCCATGTCCTACTATAGCCAAAACAATATATAGTAAAACTACTATCAGTTCTACGGATGATTTTCTAACACATGAAAATTTTGACAAAGTCAATGATATCGTAGACTTAGTCTAGACAATCAGTCACTTTTACAAGGAAACAATTCTATCAGCTACTGTCTGATTTAGACTCTGGCCAGGGCATTAGATAAAAGGAGGATAAACATCTATAGCCTCCTGCAAACACTGACAACTAGTCAGGTTAGTACTAAGCTTGGATCTGAACTTGCTTTCTGCATATATACTGAAATTATATGCATTCAAGTCAATTTCATTTCTAAAGGCAGTTTGTAGGTGATACCTTTCTGAAATACACTCCTGTCCCTGAATTGTTGAATTGTCTGAATTATTCTAATTCAAAATAAAGTGGAAGGAAGTTTAATTCCATATTGTTTGTGTATGCATAGATAAGAAGGAAACAAGATGCTTGACACATAAATCTGACTCAAGACCCCTACCAAGCTTGAAAATATGCTTCTGGTAATTATATACCTATATTTACCTATAATAATGTTTCATATTATAGTTCATGTTTTATAATCTTCAATTATATAAGACACTCTGAGACATAAACGCAGGAGGTCAAAGGTCCAGTTGGATTATTTCGTGTATGGCTTCCCAACCTTAATATTAAATTTCTTACTTTCTGAGTGCTTGGCCACTCAGCCTAAACCATGATGAAGCTTGATGCTTGCTTAGAATAAAAATGAGCTGCCGTGAGGAAGCACAACTGAGTTTATTTGTTAGAGACCTTCTCCTGAACAACATTTGGCACCTATCAGAGACATCAGAAGCAGGAAGTGGCCTAAGCCAAGAAGTGGTCATCAAAATAAAATTAAATAGACGTAATTCTTATACTGATTTTATTATTTCAGTGGGCTTCCTTTTTTTTTTTTTTTTTTTGAACAGTGTTTTATGTGGATTTGGTGCTAAGGCAAAGGATTCAAAAACCCAGAGCTCTATGACATTAGATCCACTACTTGTGTTCAAGAGGAACTCACTGCTCTAGAAAATAGGTCTGAAAAGACCATGGAAATTTTACCCATCTTATTCCCAGCCCTAATGCAGAATTATTATTCCCAAACACTTCCTACAGATGTAAGGGACAGACATAATATGACAGACAGATAAGATAGCTAGGGCTAGGGCTAGGGCAGAAATAATTTTTGCATCAGGGAAAAGAGGTCAAACCTTGGACCAGTGCATCACCATCACCAGGGACTGAAGCAAAAGCATGTATGATACTGGGTCATGCAACTTTGCACAGAAAGTGACAGGGAGCTGCCTGCTTGAAAATCTTCTCTGCTCCCCACACCTGGGTCCCTGCCTTACTAAAGGAAGAGAGATAACTAGAATGATTTTCGTAGTTCTCCCATCGGGAGCGGCACAGGTGATGAGAAATCTGCTAAAAAGCTGTGAAACTGCTTGAGCATCACTTATGCAAGGCAGAAGCTAAGCGGTGAGGGCACCAATTCCAGCGTGACCACTGCCAGTGGGAACCAGCCCAGTTCCTCCTGCACAAGCTGACCATGCCCACAGATGAGCCAGGACAAGATTCTGCCACTTTCCACTCTGAGAAATGGACTGAACTCTGGAAATCTCTGTTTGGATTTCTAGGTTTATGTGAGAGGCAGAAATGCCCTCTAACTCCCCCAGACAACTCAACTCCCTTGCTTCCCAGGGAAGACAAACCCAGGATGCTGCAGGGCAATTAAAAGGCTTGCACTGCAGAATAAACAGTGACAAATTGTAGATTAAAAAAAAAAAAAAAGCCTGTTATTTGTGTGAAAGAGGCAGCCTTTGCCGTCAAATGGATTCATCTGTCATTGCTACTGATAGCTCCCTTTCCATGAAACGTCCCCTAAGAAAAATGTAAATCCTATGTAAATCCTTTGTTATCGCCCGACAATGTGCGTATCAGAAGCCACATGGGTTAGAACAGAGGTCCATTTTTCTCCAGACTACGCCACTCCTCTTTCAAATTTCAAGGTCTTAATGTCTCCAGAGTGAGGTGACAGAAGGCATTCAATGCCCCTGGGACAGACCGAGTGAGGAAAGCCCTCACAGGAGCAGAAGGGGAATCTCTTCACTGACGGGCTGGTTTTGCTGTTGCAGTCAGCCCTGCTGCTCCTTGGAGTACGTTAACACTCTTCAGAGAGGTTCAGAATGGAGAATGATACACTGACCCAGGGCTCGTGAAAACAGTATTTCCCCATGGTTAGGAGGAAGAACTAGGAGAGATGGAGAGGGGTACAAAGGCAAACAACAGGGAAGCAGAGCAGCCCACCTATCACGTTGAGTATCTCCATAGTTCCTTCCAGCATTTATGCTGGAGTGCTACACACATGTCCTATCATGCAAGGTTTATAAGCAAGAAAAAAATAAAACAATAATTTATTAGCAACCTTGTAGTTTCAGAAGTACCAGCAACAGCAAATCACACAAGTCTGAGGGCTGTGGCACTGAGCTTCTACTACTGAAAGACTTATCAATCATGTTTACTAAGCAACCCATGAAAGAATTGGGCATCTGTTCCACCGAAATCAAGGAACTGGGAGTTATATACAATTTGCTCACCTGAAAGGTACACTAGCTTATCTCCTTTTCAGACAACAGGACAGAGGCAGTAAAGTACTGTCCAAATTCCACCTTCAATATACGTCTGCAGCACTCAAGGGTGGATTTCAGCTCTGTGTGCATGCTCTGGTTGGGATAATATCAGCTTATCTTCCAATCATGCAGAAGTCCTCTCTGCTTTCCATAAATCAGTACTGCTCTTTGAAAATCCAGCTCCAGAGAGCTATTTGCTGAGTTGAGATTACAGAGTGAGGCGTTCCTGTTTGTCTGATGGGTCTGAAAACCTTGGCGCTTTTTTTCTTTTTTTTTTTTTAATACTACTATAATAGGTGTATGGAGACAGCACTATTATCAGATAATAAGTTTGTTAACACACTCCATTATTAAGCATAATACCTGACACATAACTCCAGCTGAACCCAGGGAGTTGCAATCATTGCTGTTGTTATTTCTATTATTATTATTTATACGTCTGGAATTCAGTGTATTTTAAGGCCACGGGTAACCTAAGGTAACCTCAGTACCTTAAGGTGACTTTCTATGGTGCAAATCAAGTTGCCTTAGCTTAGGTTATAGATGTATGTTGAGCTATGGCAGCTGTATGTATGCGGTCCTAATTAGTGGCAAAATGAGAGCAGTGTAATCCAAATTCATCCACAACTAAAGGGTATTAATTGCCTATTCACTAAAGGCTAAGATGCAATGTGCTACACACCATGAAAACAAGGAATGAAAAAGATTCTCAAACCATAAATTCCTACCCCATTCCTCAACCTCAAACACAGATGCAAAGACCCTTTCCTATGTGTATTGCTTAGACCACATCACCCGTCTCTGTGCATCCTTCCTTTGTTTTTATCATATCAAACATAAAGTACTTATCTTCATTCTGGTGGCCCTTATGTCTGATTTGGTATCCTACATGAGATATACCATTCAAAATCATCAGGAAAACAGACATACCAGAAATACCATGCCTTTTTTTCCACATACAGATTTAGGACAGGACTCCAATTTCTCAACCGTCTCCTTCCGACATTGCTAGGTAAATGATGTGTGTTTGTTGTGTCTGAAGGCCAGCATTGATCCAAAAGTCATGTATTTATGTTTTACCTCTTTTCAAGGGTCTCTGCCTATGGACATCCACACTGTACAAGGGCTGCCAAGATGCTATCTGCAAACCCCATATGCCCTTGTGGGGCAGCAAAGCTAGGACTACTTCAGGACTACTCAGGATGAGAGATGCTGCCACAGGAGCATGTGGATGCCCCATATGGTCATGTCACGCATTGCACAGGTCATACTGGTCATATTAAGCTTCATGCCCCAAAGTTAGCCCTGGACAGCATAGTTTGGCTGAGGAACATATAAGCATGTACTGAATGTAGCAAAGATGCAGCCAGGGACATCAAGAGCCATGTTTGTAAAGATATTTAGGTGCCTATTGCTGTGCATATGCAGCCAGCGGGATTTGCAGAACTCACTGCGGCAAAGTAATTAGGTATCTAAAATACTGGTGATTTCAGTGCCATTGAAGACTTGGAAAATAGTGCATATGACCTTGGGATTTTGGAAAACCTTCCAGGTTGTCATCTCTTTGTTAAGACATCTCCAGTGATCTCACCCCAACGGTCAGAGAAAACACACAGCACATCAAAGTACCGAACATGGTCCTTCCAAAGCTAAATTCTAGACCCAGGCATTTGGGCAGTAATTTTTTTTATGATTATTATTTGGTGCCTGGCCCCAAAACAGAACTCCCAAATGTAGCATGGGGTCCCTGGACTCTCCCTATCTAATGCACAGGGTGAATTAATTATCTCTGTCAGTGCAGCGCTTCCCTCCACCTCCTCTCTGGTCCTGCTGCAGCCTCAAGCCTCCTGGAGGCTCAAAACCAGGAAGTCTGAGCCGGGAGCAGCCCTGGGGGAGGCTCCGCATGGCGCATCGGAAGCCGCTGAAACCCGGCCAATTTGGAAGTGCTGAGCACACAGGGTGTGCCCCAGCTCCAACCCATCCTAAGGTGCATGAATCAAGGGCTGCAGAGCAAAAAAATATCTCCCTCCACTTCAGTTCCAGGGTGCCGAGCCCACTCCTGAGGGGAGACATCTGGACTCACTCGCTCTTTTGGAAAAGCAGACCAAGACAGTGGTGCACACACACCTTTTTATTATTATTTTTTGATTCTTCTTTTTTATCAGTAGACAAGTTAGCAAAAGCGCTGGCCCATGAAGTGAGAATTCTGGCTTTGGTGCCTTCTTCAGCCCAGCGGGGATTTCATACTGCATTTCCCACCTCCTAAGTGAATGCCCTAACCAAGAAGGGGTAAGGTGAGGTTGAGATTGGGGAGATAGGATGTGCAGCCGCCTTCTTCTTGAAACAGCACAGAAACGCATGCTGGGGGGCCTAGGAGATCAAAGAAACCCACTGTAGCCCAGACATACGTAGACCACCGCTCGGCAGCCTACTGAGGTTCTCAGCTGGCCGACCTGAGTTCTGGGTAAGCGTTGCATTGGTTAACGCCTTTTACATTAAAAGCAATCACAGGACAAAAAGGGTAGACATTCTCCCTGCGGCAGGGTAAGAAACCTCTTTGCTTCTCCTCCATGAAGATGCCTGTACTAAAGACTCCTAAATTAGGCAGCCAGGGAGTGTTTTGGGATGGAATTTTTGACTGAGGTTAGGTGAACTTGCGAACGTCTCTGTCCTCTCTTTGGATGTGGCTCTGTGCACGGCGGTGAAAGAAAACACAGGGCCATTCATCAATTTGGTGTTCCAAGCCCCAAAGCAAGACAGCAAACAACATTACAGGTTAGAAGCAGGTAAACATGCATCTCTTTGGCTTTCCACACTGACTTCTGAGACCTGCACGCCTAAATATAGGGCCAGACTTCTTTCCAGTCAGTTATCTTTTTTTTTTTTTTCCTCAGTGAGACAGTATTCCTCAAAATCACACAGGAGATAGAGGTTATGCTGGTGACATCTGGTCCTGCTGGGACCATGCAGCAGGTCCTGGGTGAGGAAAAGACAGAGCCACCGCACGGCTGCTGGTGCACGTGGCTCTGAGGACGCCCCCATGGACAGGCTGCACTGACAAGTCCTCTCTGGTTCCTGGGGTGGGAGCCAAACACATCCCTGGACTTCTCCCTCTCCCAAGTCTAGGAGGAAGGAAACTGGTGTGAAAGCCAGACCATACATCTTGCAGCAGCATGTAGCAACTTTCCCTCTGGAAAACTCTCTTGTCTGCAGATGTTTTGTGACCTCCTTTGTGATTTTGGGTTGAAACAAGGAGACAGCCATAGTCCTCCACCTTGGCCAATATAAAGCATCCATTTCAAAAAACTAGGATAAAAATTCTCTAAAGGTACCTGCCTGAGCGTATTTGTCCTTACCAATGTGGGCGTTTGCAGACAGCAACACTAAATATTAACAGTACAATTTTTCAGAGCATGCACAGCTCTGAAACGCACGTTTCAATAGCAATGACAGAAAGCCCTCATTTTATATCAGGACTGCATGTTTTCATATATGCACTATATCTAGAAATTTCCTGGTAGCTTTCCTTTTTAACAGCAGGACTGGCTTAACACAACCTCTGGCCTTGCCACCTACACTATATTTTTAGGCACAGAAGAGGAACAAAGTTTAAATACCTCCTTCCAGGCAGAACATGTCTAAGCAGTTCATGGCCTGGGACCTAGAACTTCCCAAGAGCATAATATGCATTCACCATGCTTTCTTAAATGCAGCTTCCCTTGCTTCTCCATATATTTTAGCAAATTCTCTCAATTTAATTTTTTAAGCATTTGCATCTCTCACCATTCATCTTGGAAATTAAAATATTTCTGCCTGACACTCTGACACACAGGAGAGAAAAGGGAAAAAAAAAAAAAAGGAAAACACAAAAGCATTTCTCAAAGTAACAGAACTACAGAGCTTTTCAAACTTCCTGTTTCATAGCCCTGATAGAAAAAGTACACTGAGTTCCTATGAAGCACCCTCCTGACATTTCCAGACTTATTAGCCAGTTTTCACACTGACTTCAATCAACCTCTTTAATCCTCCAAGGAAAGAGCATTTTTAATTCACCGATTGGCTGATAAGCTTGAAGCCAAAAAATGATTTACACGTAGATGAATTGTGCTTACAAGATGGAACTTCGAGCATTAGAAGCGGATCTGAATTTCCTATCTGTCATTTTATTTGCCACATTCATTTTTGCTCTGCCATTACCCTTGCTGATTATGATCTTTCAGCGCTATTGGGCTCCTGCTTCCACAGTTTTTAATCTGCCTTTAATCCCATAGATTTTAAATATTCCCCGGCACCGAGAGACTGGAGGCAATTAACTGCCCTTCTGATGCTCTCCTTATCAGTTGCCTCCTTGTATCTCTCAGAAGCAGCCTCAAGACACTTCCAGGCTGACAAATACTACCAGCATTTCTGATGAAGCAGCCGCAGCAAATGCAATGTGAAGTCCAGCTGCGTAACCTGATTCTAAAAAATCGAGTCATTCAAAAAAATAAATAAATGCAGCACCAGCAGCCAAGCTCCTGTTCCATTTTGACTTGACACAAATGGAAATAAACAAAGCATCCTGTAAGTTTGCAGAATATAGGGTTGTTTCTCCCCACACACCTTTTGCTTTGTTTTTATTTTCTTTGTTTTTTTTTTTTTTCTTGTTTTACTGAGAGATAATTTCAGTCAATTCCAATCTGATTGCTGCTTCGAACAGAAAAATGCGTCTGGCTTCTTAGATCTCTCCGGGCACAAAATGGGTCTGCTGGGCCAAGACATTTGGATCGGCATCTGTGACTTTTTGTTCTTAATCAGTAACAATGAAAAATCATTATTGTGCTAGTTTGCCTACGATTAGTTGATATGGTGTAAATTTTCCTACATTTCTAAGCGATGTCCACTCATACTTGAACTAATTTAGACCCTGTAAACTCTGTTCTCTGCATTTTTCCACTACATCAAAGATCTGATAATACAAATGAAGAATCAAATCAGTGTGACACAGCTGATGAAAAGAAGATGTTTTTCATTAAGGACCATCTGTTTATTCACTAACGTATACATTTACACAACCTTTCAAGAATGCTAAACTTTTGCTCAAATAGGCCACATGGCAAATGCTGGGAGATGCACAGAATTAAATGCAAAGGGGCCAATTCTTTGTGGCTTGCACCTAAGGAAATCGATAATAACACAACAAGATAAGTGAAAGGTTTTATTATTTTCATCTCCATTGTGCAGGCATAAATTGCTAACTCAGACTGAAATTAAAAAGCAGTCTATTTTTCTTGCAGCAGTATACATATATGCATATGTGTGTGTACCGATAGGATATGTACAGATCATTTAGAGTACTTCTTTAGCATTAATACTTTGACTAAAACATAGAAAACAGGAATGCTCAATTCATAAATTCCCCATTATTGTAACTCTGCGGGCTAAAAAGCTTGTGTGGAGTGCAAGATTTACTCACAGCAAAAATATCCATTCTTGTCTCGTTCCTAGCAAGGCTTAAAAAGTTTATATTGCAATACTGCTCTTATTTTTTGTCTTAACTATTTTTTTTT